>NW_023458566.1:19704559-19720452 GCF_013731165.1 Rhagoletis pomonella | reverse complement strand
ACAAAAGAGCGAAATAATCAAAACAAATCGAAAACAAGGCAAAAAACGCTTAAGTGTCACAAAAGCGCTAACACGCTACAGATTTTGAAATTTAAGGCTGAAAATATTTTATATTCAAGTGTCGCAATGCGGCTGATATTGTCACGGCGAAAAATCGCTTGTTTCGAATTCACCTTTGTGTGGGTAGTTTATTTTTACAAATAATGTTTTGTTGAGTTTTGTTAAAATTTCTAGTGACTATTTGGTACATTTTTTTTTTGGTGAAGTCTCTACAGGGAGCCATACAAAGTCACAACAAATGGCAGGATAGTAAAATGTTTCGTATTAAAAATAATATTTAATGCATAAAAAAGATATATATCAAATGCCTTTTTATTCCTTTCTGCAGCTGAAAATTTTCGAAAAAAAATAATTTCCAAGTAAATCCATCAGATTAACTCAGTTATAGTGGGCAGATAGAGCAACCCTCATAAAGTGGTGTCCAAGGGTTTTTTTTTTGTTATATGGCAAAAAATTATTAATTGACCATAAAAAGGGAGGCGATAGTCGAATTGGTTTCACTGTTGCAAAATTATCGAAATATTGCATATTTTTGACAAACACTTCTACGCAATTGGATTCATGACATTCAAATTAAATTAATTATTAAAAATATCTGTCAACGCCTCATCTTTTTTGATTGCATAATAATTCGTGCATCTATTTATTACAGTTATTTAATAGGTAGGCACATACATATGTATGTATATTTAAACAACAATTGTGCACAAAGTATTACACAAATTATTTATTTGTACACTTTAGTGTAAGCTTAAAATAAGTCAACACAATTAAATTATATTAATCAAGTTGTTGCAATAGCAACAATAAAAACGCAACAAATGCAAAGTCACAGATACACATTTGCAACATGCAACAGCCGACCAACAGGGTAATGAAGAAGAGTGCGTGCGGTTGGCGGCACTTTCAGGTTGTGGTTGCACAATATGCCAACGATACACATATGTACGTATGTATGTACACACACAAGCTAATAAATACCTGCTTAAAATGCAAAATATTTTCCTAAATTTATAAATTTTTGCTAAGTATATAAATTTATGAATCCTTTTTATGTGTGTGATCATTGAGCTGTTTTTGTTTATTGCAGCATTAAATCTATGTGTTTTGTTAATTAAATTGTATCTAAATAAGTTAGGAATAATTTGTCGAAACAATTTATGTGACTAAAATGCTCACACACACACATATTTGTATATCCATGAAAGCCACAATCATTTGAATTTTAACTTTTAGAGCGTCCGCATGGGAATGCTCCATGAATTCTACATACATAAATACATACATATGACACATCTGTAGCTTATATTTAGTAAATAGTAACTGTGTTCTAGATACATACATACATATATTGTACTTGTACCACATAAACTTGCTTTGTGACCTTTTATGCGTACAGTAAGTAATTCATTCATTGCTTTGCTTTATGACTCGGCATTTTTATTTGTGTTCGCAAATTTACTGCTCTTTAATAGAAGCCTGTTAATTCATGGTTAGTTACTCTTATTGTTGTTGTTGCTGCTAGTGTTTTACGAGTGTCCTCAACTGCCTCAATGCTAAGCCACAGCTGCTTTGCTCTCATAGCAGACATTTAACCGAGAATCATTGGCTTTTGTCTCCATATATGTACATATTTACGATTGGCTAGGCGCGACATAAACTTAAATCTCATTTCGGGTTTCCTGCGGCCTCTCTGCGGGCTGACAAGCGCCGTAATCTTGATGAGCCATGAAATGCGGGTGACTAGACGCTGTTCGAGATTTTTAATAAGCCAAGCTAAAATAACAGAACAACTAAAATAAGCTTCTGCTGGCTAAGTATTTACTTCAAGTACTTCAGTATTTGCGCACTTAAATGCAACAAAAGTAGAAATGAAGCGTCTTTTGTGTTTGAATACAGGCAGAGTCATTTTGAGTATTCACGCTATTCGTATTTTTATTTGGAATAAAATTTTTTTTCCAAACAGATCAAGAAACAGTTGTAAAGCAGCCTATAGTAAAGATGCATACATAGCTCACACTTTGATGAGCTCCTTACAAAAATTTTCTCGGGTCGATATGAGCAACTTTTTTTCCAAATCAGGCTGTGGTTAAGAATTACCTGTCCAATTGGCATTGAAGATTAAAACACCAATTAGTTTGAGATGAGTGCCGAGTGCGCCTTTTTAGGCTTCGGGAACTCTTCGAGAACGTTATCTCCATACATGGTAAGAAGTGAACTTAAGAACGTCGATAACGATGTTTAACCGAGGAGTTAGTGATGGTGAGACCGGCCTTAAGGTTGATATAAAGAAGAAGGTAAAGTTGAGTGTGTAGAAGGAGAAAGGGATACAAGTAAAGAATAAAATACAAGTAAAGAAACCTAAAGATAAAGGCGAAAACGAAAGTAAATTTAAATACATTTGTAATATAATGACGAAATTGCGGGTAAGTGTGTAGATCAGGATTAAGGTAAAGGAAAAGATTGAGATGTAAAGAAAGATAAAAAATGATAGAGAGAAAGATAAAGAAAGAGAAGTATTAGAGATAAAAATAAAGACACAGAAAAATATAAAACAGAACAACGAGACATATTATGTTTTGTTATGTTATATAATGCTACGTTATATTAAGTTTTGTTATATTTTGTTATGTTATGTTGTGTTATGTTATGTTGTGTTATGTTATGTTATGCGAAGTAAAGAGGAAGATTTGACTGAACAATGAATGTTATTTTATGGTATTTTATGTAATGCTATGTTATGTTATGTTGTGATATGTCATGTTATGTTATGATAAGTGCTAAGTTCAACTCCCCTCCACTCAACTCACTCCAACTAATGTTATTTCACCTCGAGGTTGGAATGCAACCACTAATAGAATTAGGAGGAGTTGAGCTGAGTTGAGATGGGTTGAGAGGAGATAAGTTGAGTTGGGGTGAACTTAAAAGAATTGTCTTCAAGGTTATATGAAAATGCACGTTATATAAAATTGATAGAAATGCAAAAGGCTATTAAGTAGAAAAATGATACTAAATACGAAGTTAATGGATTGGGTGTGTGGCACAGTTTGCAGTAAAATTTTGTATCTAAATTTCGTAGTTTAGTGACCAAAAATATAGCAATTTTGGGATAACTTGCTCAACTGTGGATGAAGTTTTTAGAAATAAATAATTACAATTTTTCCTCTAATTTTTAGTAATTCATTTTTTCCAGTTCAATTCTTTTTTATTTAATTACAATAAATTCAAACAAAGAGTTTTAAAATCAAACTAAACGCCCATATCGCTGCTATCATTCAGTGGTAATAACTTTTTTCAGAGCCCACTCAGTTAAATCATTGGCAGCAGCCGCTGGCTTGAACTTCCTTTTTGGCTTTTAAAAGCCGTACATCCTTTTTCACATATTTTCAAAACCACATACATACATACCCAATTAAATACATATATGTATGTATGTATATAAATGCGGGCAACGCAAAGTATACTTATGTATACTTACTTATATGCACTTATATATGTGCATACATACATACATACATACATATATTCCATAAATGCACCAACACATGCATGCGCATCGACACGAAAAGGCCATAAAATGGCAATCGTATTCCAGTGGGAAATTGTAATGTATAGTAATCGAAAAAATTAATCTGTAAAACAACCCTTTTCACATTCGAAAATGCAGTTTTTTCCCCAGGGCGATGTCCTAAGAAAAGTGCGGCATTCAATTTTGCATTACCTAGTATCGAGAAATTAATGTGTTTTAATATGAAATGTTTGGAACTTTTTGAATACATTAGAATGCTGATTACATATTAAACAGTAATTGGATCTAAAACTCATAAGAAATATCTACATTCGATTATTCATCACGCATGGAATGCATTACTAATTTTCCCACTGGGATATGACTCGTGCGAAAACTTTGCGCTGGATTTCGGCCAGCATGTCGTATGAGTTATCGTTATTTCATTGCTTGAATCAGACGCGCCAACTACAACTGCCATACACTTACGGTGACCAGATTTCTGTGGACAAAAATCGGGACATTCGGAATGCATCGAATCCGCACATGCACTTTTGTTTTTAGATTAAAAAGACATAACATCTTTTTATACAGTTTTATTTAAAACAAAACAAAACAAAGAGAAAAAGGTTGAAATATGATCGCAAAACTGTATACACAAAATATATACGGTGGCGTGAATGTCAATAGGGAAGAGAAATTTAGGCAAGTTTTGGTTACTTTTCTTTGTTTAAAAAGTTTTATTATTTTTCATAACTTACTATCTAAAAACACTATGTAAATCAAAATTTCAAAACTTTGAATTTTAACAAATGCTGATAAAATTTCTAAACATTTTGAACAGATTTTTTAGAATTGGTCTGAGTTTGAGTGAGTGCAATTCAATTGCAATTGGCAATTTTTTTGTTTGCGCGTTTTCTTCCACACAAAGTTTGGGCGGCAAATTTTTTTATGGAGAAAATGAGCAATACCTTCCACAAAAAAAAAAAAATACCGAAAATCAAATGTAAGAAATCAGAATAAAAAACTCAAAATATGATGAAACTTTGTCGAACTTATAATGAAAAAAAAAAACAAAAAAACGAATAAAACATAACCAAAGATCATAGAAAGTAAGGTTATGTTTACGGCTCCCTTATATTCTATGTTCTTTGTGATACCGAATTTGCTGCCACGTTTGTTAGAAAAATTATTTTTGGGTCAGAGTACAGGGCGACTCTTTTTAAATTAATAAAGAAAACACTGAAAATCGCGACATAATCGGTACAAATATGAAAAATCAGGACACTTATACGTCCAGACTTTTAAAAAATATTCAACGGGACCATCTTCTCAAAATCGCTACCGTCCCGCCAAAATCGGTACGAATGGTCACCGTAGCCATACTCGACTAACGACAAGTGCTTCACATGTGTGTGTGTTATTTGAAGTATGTGTGCGAGTGTGTAAGACAACTTTTAGCGCTTAACTTAATTTTATTAAACACTTTACGAAAGCTGCAACTGTCAAGGGGAGGTGCAGTGAAATTAAGTTATGCAACTTACTGCAGCAGCCTCCATTGACACGGGCAGTTCATAGCCCATAGTTCATTCAGTCTTTGTGAAATTCGTTTTAGACGACGCGTCGTTGAGTAGAGTTGGCAAAGGTCCTTTGCTCACATAAACTTTAACTAACCATGACAACCATTTTAGTGAATGCCACTCATTCGTTTTATTAGCCATAGTTGCCAAATGCCATTGATTTGATTATGGTCAATTTGCCAAAAGTTGCCAACATTTCCCCCTCGTCCTTCCTGCCTGCCAGCAGCCGCTCACAATCTGGCAACACAATTACTTACTACCACCACAATTTGGCAGCGGTGACAGCAAAAATCACTGCAGTGGTGCTTAAAAACTTTTCGCATTTTAATCTGCTTAGTGACTTCGGTTTATGTCATTCACAAAGAAGAAGAACAACAAAAAAAAAACAACTCAAAACTCACAAACATAATGAAGGAGAGCTGAGCTGACAGAAGTCAGGTCCGTTTAATGCGCATTCATGCCTCCATTTTGTTCGCACTCACTTTTTGTGTCAGCACTGCTACTACCTGCTGCTTAGTCACACTTCCTCATTTAACTTTTGCACTAAAAAGCTTGCAAAGTGTCTTAAGTTGCGCCTTCCGCATTTAGCTTGCAATATATGCACGTCGTCCTTTCAGCACACTTTCTTCTTTCTCTTTTTCTGTTTTCAGCACGTTTTTTTTTTTTTTTGTGTTTTTCATTTGGCCTCAATTCTTGTTATTGCTCTTGTTGTTGCACAAAATGACTATGTCAACTGCTAGTTTTATAGCCAATTCAACTATGCATGCAGATGGCATATACACCTAAGCGTGCTTATTCATGCACATATGTATGTATGTATCTATGCACATCCGTAGTGGCGCTTGACTTTGACCTTATCGCACGTCTTTCTTTGAGGCGAAACGCCGCCAACATCGTCGCCTCTTCGCCTCCTTTACGCCGCTGGCTTTCACATACCCGTGCTTGTTGGTTTATTTGTATCCGTATGCCAGATTATACCAGCACACAAACACACCCACCAACAAACGACTGTTTTGCTTGTATAAGTGAATGCCCCTATTTATGTGATGCATTGCGAGTTAAATGGAAATTATGGGCCAACTAAGCTATTCATTCCGAACTCGGTGCGGAGCGCATGGTGAGTGGCTGCTCATCTGCATCCATCAGCGGAGAAATCACACACTCACCCTACATACATACATATGTATGTGTCTATGTATCTTATGTCATTGTAGTAGCAGTATTGAGCACAGTTCCTTCTCCGTCATTCAACGGGCATTCAACGTTTATTAGAGCTTCCGCCGTGTGGCTTATGGAAATGACTAGCAATTCGCTCGCTCACTCCTCATCCTCCCACACGCTGACTCGCTGATTACTTATAGACGTACGTATATAGTTGGCAAACTGTCTATTACCCGCCGCCAGCAGTTTCAGCTGTCTTTGTGTTATATGAACCCTCGTCAAGTTTGGCGTGCGGGGGTGGCTTTTTTGGTCTGGGCGGCATGGCATGATGCTGCCACTTTGCTCGCTGATGTGCTATGACCTGCACTTTGGTGTCACTCGTGTCATAATGACATATTTGCCCCAGCGCTGAGGCTGCCACATTCGAGCATTGCTTTCATTTTATACGAATGTGTAGGTATGCTGTATGTATGTATATGCCGCGCGTGTGTGTGTGTGTGTGCTTGCTTGGAATTCTCTGCCCGAGTTTGCAAACTTTCGCTACGCAATGCACTTAGTTAATCAACCGGCGGGGGTGGCAAGCATAGTGCGCTAAGGGGTTTGAATGGCTCGCAAGCTTGAAATGTAATTTGCAAAATTTTTGTTCAGTTAGATGAAGAGGAACAGAATTAAATTTGATGCAATGTACATACATATGTATGCCACGTTAAAGGCCCAGTGATAAGTTATTTTAGCTATCAGAAATTACTAGAATACCTCTTAAATGTATCTATGTACCTTTCTTACAGGAAGATATTTAGATAAAAGAAAAACCGAGTTTAAAATACGTCAACGCAGTCAGCAGGGTGCAGGTCGTGAAGTTACTACTTGTTGCGACTTAGCTACTTATGTATGTATATGTATGTATATCGCTATTTGCTTTTTGGAAATACTTATGAAAAAAAGCAACAAAGTCTGAGCGATATAAACTATAGCTACTTTGTCGGTGATCACAACATCTCATCAGACTTCTTTTTAGACCCCTCCACCCCATAGCCAGTTGGTTGTCGGAAAAGAAAACTAGAAAGGCATCTTTCAAACTTTTTTAAAGGTCTAATCCAGCACAAGTCCAGTTTGATGGCACCCCGGCAACAGAAGTTCTAGTGGCGACCCCCATAGACACCCGCACCAGTTCTGTCCTCCTTCACTAACCAACCTCCTTCTGTATACCAAAGAACACATCTGGGACCAAGAGGAGCGGAACCATTTTCCCAGACTTCTAGATTAAAGTGGTTCAAAAAAACTCTTTCCGAGATAGGGTTTGGGGCACCTTCTAAAATTTTTTTCTCTTGCCGAAAGAGGTGCTGGTACCAAGCTATGTTTTTAAGTATAAAATTAGAGGATGCTCATATTTTACTCTAGATGTATTGCGTACATACATTAATCAAACACTTGGTTAAGCAACCTAAGAATATTTCACATTTAAATTATCTAAAAAAATATCATAAGCTTCAGTTGTCATGGCAACAGTAGCATTTTATAAAAATAAACAATATTTTTGCTATTTTCCCGGCGATCCAGTGGCGCATTTCAAGATCATTGAGCACCCTGTATTGGTTACAGTAGAAATTTGAAAGTTGGTATAGATATTACAAATATCAAAAGGAAAAAACTAAAGGCGTGCCCCGGATGACATTTTTATCCCTGTTCAAAAGCTTTCTGACCAACTTTTACTTTGGATCCATCGGAATTTTCACCGCCATTTCGTCGAATGAGTGTTTATGGTAGTTAATAACGAGTCCGCTGTCGAATTCATTGTTTTCTTCAAATCGTACTCATTTGGTTTTTGTTTTGCTAAAATCGTTTATAAGCTTAATAGAAAAAAGGGTTTAAAATCAAAAATACTTACTTATTTATATAAGTAAATTTAAAGCCACTGTTTTCGATTAAAGCTTATTACATTTGTTATGGTAAATAAGTGCTCTGATTATATTCAATCATGCTCCATTTTTTCACCTTACGGCTGCAAACAAACCCTTTAGTGCTTTCTTTCGTTCGCGTCATCTCCAGCGCAGCATATTTCTTTCCATTTTCTTCGTTCATTAGATTGCCTAGCGAAATTTTTTCAATGAATATTAAATGCCTACAAGCACACCCACACCGCACACCGCACATTGCAGCAATGAGTTTTGAAGCGCGCGCTTCCTGCTTACCAGCTTGAGCAGACGACACTTCACCTCATTTAGTTGCATTACTTTGTGGCACTGAGTGATCGTTTCATACTCATATCTAACGAATGTCATCACTTATGCCTATATATTGAAGCACAAAGGCATAGCCATAAGAGTACTTACGGGCATACTTACATACTTATATAAATAAGTATTCGTACATACGTTCAACAACACACTCCATAAGCTTAGGGGGGGATTCCCTGCAAACATTAAATTGACTACTAGTGATTCAGCTGTCACTGTCGTTGATATGTTGGATATTAATCATAATCACCCACTGACTTCAGAACAAGCAGATAAACACTTACAAATAACATATTTACATATATATGTATGCTTGCAACATATCATTGGGCCAGCAGCAGCTACTCCGAAGTGGTGCTTTATTTAATCTCCAAATATCTTTTTCCAGCTGTGAGTTATGCATTTTTCCATTCATCATTTGCACATATTTTATGAAATTCTTTTTTACGCTTTCGTTCGTTTACCCCACTCGCTGACATTTGGTTTTATTTTTCGCTTTATTTTTATATTTCAAATTTACTTTCCATTTGGGTTTTCGAGCTCACATTGCCTACATTGCCTTCCTCGTTAACTTCGTTGGGCTGTTCTATATGCCTGCCCCATTTTTCTTATTGTTATTGTTGTATTTTTTGCACTGCATTCTGATATATGTAAACAATGCACAACAACAATGAAATGAATGCAAATGTTACTGTTTCTGGTTGGGTGTAGGGTGGATAATGGATGATTTAAGCCACACCAAGCTTGAATTGTGTCAGCAGCACACATCATCAAGTATGTATGCTTTTGTTTGTTAGTATACATATGTACATATATTTATATGAAAATAATGTAAGTCCACATCAGCATGTCTTCACAACCCCCTATCCGTTTGCTCTTGTTTTCTCACTCGTCCACCAGTTTCGTCCCCTTAGCCGCCTAGTTTTGATATTTGCCTTTCATTATGCCCAGCATATCTGCATATTTTATTCATCCATTTATATAACTACATATGTATGGTAGACATACATATTTACATATACCATACACCTCACCTCGCACACTCTGCTGCATATCCTTCCAGTCTCCTACTTTGGCATAGCTGCTCGGCGCTCCCTTCGCCTCTAGTGTGAAATGTGCAACAGAATTACGCTGGTCGAGGGGATGCTGACTGGCGTTGACAGCATCCCAACGAGTTTGTCTGTCAGTCAGTTTGTAAGTCAGTTAGCTACTCTGATGTTTTGGGGTCGGTCATGTGGGCTGCTTCATATGTTTAAGCTTAATGCACTGCGAAAAATATTGCGCTTTTGTGAGAACTGAAGGAATGAAGCCAGAACTCATTCAGTACCTTCTTAGCGAACGTCTTGCATTTTGACAATTGAGACTTCAAGTGTTACCTACTTATTTTAAGAAAGATTGCGATGTTTCGATGTTTGCGATAAAAATTAAAACGGGTTTCTTACGGTGTGGGGAAACGCTCCCTGAGCGGTCTGCTTAAACCACCAATACCCTGTTCCCCTGGCAGTCGGATCTAGGTAACTGGAACGACCTGGATCTATATGTGGTCACAGACTGTCACATGCCGAATTTTCAAGCTAAATACCAAAGTAGTACTTGGGAACAATTTCATGCAAACTCTCAAAACTGTCGCTTATTGTCACTTTTTGAGTGACTTCTGAAATGATCTGTATGTAAGGAGTTTATATTTTTTAAACGATATTAGGCTGTTTTATGCTTTCTACCATTTTTCAGTCCGAACTCCGAATTTATCATCAACTCATTACCCTCGATAACTTAATAGCAAATACTACTTACAGTCCTGTATTTTTTCTGGTAGAAATTAAGTGATAAAAGTGGAGCCTTCGACGTTTTGTTGCTTAGGAACGATACGGAATTTGGCTTGCCTTTTAGTGGCTTCTCTTTGCCATACACTCAATTCGCTTAATTATTTCCCGAGATTTTTCTCAGAGAATGACTCGAAACTTTTACTATACAAGGAGCTGCTTTAATCCGAAATCTTGTCATTTGTGATCCCAATGCGCATAAGTCCCTTGCGGTAGCAGAGGAAGTTTGAATCTTAAGTATACTTACAATAGACGCCTTGGGTCCTATTTCAGAGACACCCTCCGGTTTTCGGTTTTCGAAATATAGTAGCCACCAAAGATTTCAGTAGACTTCTTCATAGCGGAGGACATATGTAAGCATAACAGCTGATCCAGAGTTTCCTTGGCCCGTGGTTTCCTGCATTCAGCGCTACCAGTGATTGCTGCAGGGTTTCCGTGACAACGTCGCTAATAATTTCGTTTACCTACTCTTCAGGCAAACGGGTTGTTATTTATCCCAACACGTCAGATGGTAGACCCTGGTTATGCAGGGGATGGTCGACATACGGTGGTGACTTTTCGCTAACACGAGAATCCCATAAGATAGGTGGTGTCAGCTGGCACGGTCTACGGTTTAACACCGGTGGCTGGTTGATCTATTCGTTTTCCAGGATACGAGTATTTGAACGACGTTATCGATGTCATTTTTTTAGACTTTTTTGCATGCCATTTTCAAAGTAAACAACATTTTTAGCTAACTTATCTACTATTTCGTTTAATGTGGCGCGTTTTTGGCCTCACAGCAAAACCCTCTGCCGGAAATATACTGCAGTGAGTGGGCAGTTTAATTGTCTGGCCCAACTATTGATTGCAGGTTCATGCTCGCGACCCATCCTATATTCTTGAACCATCAGAGTAGATATTACTCCCCTATTTACCTCTCTCACAAATAAGATGCGGATGCCATGCAGTTCGTACCACACACATATCCCTTGCCAATTGAGCTCTGGCCGAAGGTTTTTTTTTTGATAAATTCACCTGGATCTTTTCTGACTTTGTATGGCTTCATCATAGTGCAAATGAACTGTTTTAGTCATCACATCAATATCCAATTAATTTTGAATGCAATTATTAGTAGAAATCTTCACTTCATTGAATATTTATATTTACAAATGTAAATATTTTAGAGTGTACCGACTATTCATCCGTCTAAGCTCCCTCGTACATATATACAAGCATACATACATATGTACATATGTATTCTGCAAGTATGAATGTAAGCTCGTTGCACCACAACCACAACCACAACTCGAACAACCCCAGGTCGGAATGGCGTAGAGCCTATTCAAGTGGAGCACTACAGCGTGTAATGAGGCCAATATGCGGTGGTGTAAGTGCAGTTAAAATGCATACTCGCACACTCACATGCATACTCACACACACACATGCATGCAGGCAAAGTTAGGCACATGTGTGCTTGTCCGTTACATAGGCGCACTGTGCAACTTTTGTGTCGAGTGCAAAGTGCAGCTTTAAATGATGATAATGTTGATGGATTCATTAATTATTCTTAATATCATCATGAACAGCTGTCGCGCGCGCAGCATGCCACACATACAAATGAACTAAGAGATATTGTCCCATATGCAAGATGAACAAGCCAATAAACAGCGTCTGAAAGAGATACTTGCGGGTGTCTACGTGGCGTGGCATGGCGGTGGCAAAAGTGTCAATGATGTTTACTTGAACTCAGTTGCCACTTAACACTTGCCACATGCCACATGCCACATGCCATAGCCACTTACTGAACTCTCACATGCTTGCATGTAATAGTATTTTCAATCTGTGGCAAGTTGAAGTTCGTGCCACATGAATATTTATGCATTTAAATATTGTATGAAATTGCATCTACGCCGACTTGCTGACACTTGCCACACAATGCTGGCTGGCACTCTTATGGCGCTCTTATGGCGCTTATGTAGTGATTAATTCGAAATGAAGTTGCATGCTGGCAATTGTTGTTGTTGTTGTAATTGTGATTGTTATTGTTTTTGTTGCCTTTATTCATATTTTATTCGTTTGGTTTGCCGTTGCACTTGTGGCTTAAAGTCGACGTGTTCGACGCAGAAATAAAGCACATTACTGCCACATGTGTCCGCTACAATGGCGACAATAAGTGCAGCAAAACACACACACACACAGAACAAACAAAAGCATGTGAATGGAAGTAAGTGTACGTATGTATGTATGCGCGCCTGTTGGAAGCGCCTGTATATGCGAATATTATTTAAATGAGCACAACGACTCCTGTGGACTTGCAAGAGGCGGTCGGTCGGACGGTCGGTCGGTCGGTCGGCAGCAAAGCGAAGGCATTGCAGAGTAGAGCCAGCAGCTATAGTGCGAGTAGTGGCAACTGTCGGACACATGGTTGCCTGCAGCGTCCCACTCAGCTACCGAATGTTGCCAACAGTTGTTGTTTTTATTGCGTTCCCCCCATCAAAGTGACGGCTGACCGACTTTTGTTTACTTTCCACCAAGGACCACAGTCAGGCACATAAGTATGCTCCCATACACACTCTCATGAACGCAAAGAAGCATACATTCCTTTCTGTGTGTGTGTGTGTGTGTGTGTGTGTGTGTGTGAAGTCAAAAAAAAAAGTAAAGTGCAACCGAGAAATGTCGCACAATATGTGGGCGAATGTGCTGTTATCCGGCTGCTGTTCTTCCAGTTCTGTTGTCACTTTGTCGTTTGACGATTTCTCGGCGTTGTCGTTGTTGTTGTTAGCACTTTGGCCGGGCTGCAGTTGAAGTACAAATTGCCCGCCGGTCAAATATTCCAAATCAGCAACAACAAAGAGCAAACAGTAAACAGAAACAGAAACAGATCCAGAAACAGAAACAGAAAGCAACAACAACTCTTGCATGTGTTTGCCTACCATTGTTGCAAGTGCATTTTGATGCTTTTCAGCTTCCCATTGCCAGTCAAGCTGCCCGCCGTGACTGTCGCATCGTCAGCCAGTCAGTGTGACAGAGCATACATAACTTATGCCAGCATGGCCGGGCCTACTGCCGGCTGCGTTGTGACACTCTTCGCTTGAGTTGCTGCAGCAAACATCAGAAGCGCTCAAACTAACCAATCTTTGTCCTGCAAAAACGGCAACTTCCACAGGCACGACCACATAGAGCGAGCAAAGTAAGCTCCAAGAATAACAACAACTTTCTCCACGATATTGCCACTGTGGCGACGAAGATTTTTTGGTGATATATTTTTATGTTTTTCCAGTACTCTTTTTTTTATTTTTTGCAACTGCCAGTTACACTTCAAATTAATTCGAGCGCACAAAAATGGCATCCGGTTGACAAGGATCTGCTCCAATTTTCAAAATGAACCTTTAATTTTCAGACTTAAAAAAGGGCTGACACTATTTCACTGAAGTCTTATAAGTGAGCCAGACATTTTAATCGAAGTATTGCACATTTAACAAAAATGTGTGGACGTATTTAAGTGCACATATGCATGTGTTTATGACACGAGTATAATGTTTACTGACAGGCTGCTGTTTTAAGCCGATGATTCATATCAACGATTAGTCAAATAAAATTTTTATTTTTTATTTTGGTATAGCATAGCCCAATTTTATGTAAAACTGTGGCGCTTGATAAGATTCGCTTAGAAAGGTTTCTATAATGTAAAGGACATTAGCTGCAAATTTAGTTTTCCCAATAGAATCTTCCATTTTTCTTATTTCAAAGGCAACGGATTGAAGTCTTTAGTTTTTGGCAGGGACCGAACATAACAGTTATTGATGAAAACTGTCATTGAAAAATTCACTATGAAGGAAATGCTCTACAACTAAGTGATACATGCTAATCGATTTCTTTTTTCACCAAGAATCAAATTTAAAAATACATTTTTATTTGTAATTATTATGCAAAATTACAAGAATAATAATTATTTTTGATTTTTATTTTTTAAATCCAAAATAACAATTATTTTTTATTTGTATCTAAATAATCTGTAAATAACAGTTATTTTTGATTTTTATATTATATGTCTTAGATAACAGTTATTGAAGACTTTTATTTATAAAAGTCATCAATAAAAATTAGTCAGCGACTTTTATATTTAAGTCATACGTGTAAAATTCATTATAGTTTTTCGCAGTTAAGGTCTTGGCGAACCAAAGTTTACTACGACTTATACAAATGACTTTTATAAGTATGATTTTAAAAATAAAATTCAGTGTCAAGTCTTCAATAACTGTTATCTAAGATATATGACTTTAAAATCAAGAATAACTGTTATTTGCAGATTATTTAGATAAAAATTAAGAATGATTGTTATTTTGGATTTATAAAATAAAAATCAGAAAAAAATTTTATTTAAGGAGGAATTAAATAAAAGTCAAAAAATAATTGTTAAGAAGCGTTTTTTTTTTAATAAAAGTTGTAATTGTTACGGTTCGTGGTTTTTAGTAAGTCCGATGGGAAGCGCTATAGAGTCGCGATTCAATTCGTCAAGAAGCGGACAGTCCTTCTCTATTTCTTGGGTCCCTCGCGATAAATAATTTCTTTATCAGGCTACCTAAATGGTGGAGGGACTTTCTTTTGTGTACCTTCCACGAGAAGTGCAGCACCGCCATATCTTTTCATGACCGTTGGAAGAAAACACTTTGATTGAAAACATATTTTCAAAAAACTCTCAACACAGACTTATTGACAAACGCAATGAGTGGAACAAACAACGGACTATTCACTGATAACCGTACCAATCAGCGGCGCATGTGTCTTGGAAAACATTCTATGAGACTTTTCAACCAACATGACCTCATTGATATTTTTGGCAGAATGGCTGACTTAGACGGTCTCGGTGTATTTCATCCGTGAAAAAACGGCTAAGTTCGAAGTTTTTAAGAAACGGTCCATGGTTGCTAAATGCCCCTTCAATTCCAATGTCAGGTTTTTAGGCCTAGATCGTCTGAAAGTCATAGTTAGGCTCATTATCGCTCCACGCTATATAGTCTAAACCTTCCTTATTGAGAAGCAAGACAACCTGCATTTTTGTTCAATCCGTTTGCTCCGTATTGGCATAAAGGCAGCCTTGTGGACCTTCTAGTCACAGGTTGCTCAACGTAAGGGTACAAGAGGGATACTAGTAGGCGTCTTCGCATGGTAAAGTGAATCTGGGTTGACCTCCTTCACTTGCAGCTCTACTTTTACTAATATGGCTTAGACCAATAACATGGGGATCTTACATTCTGCTTTCGTCTAGGAAGCCTGTGGTCTTTAGATCTTTTGCTCCTTCAGCAAAGACGTTTTGGTATCGAAATCCGGTGTTATTCACTTCTCCCATAGAATGTCTTTTTGCAACTTCTCGCGTTCTTCCTGATCCTACCTAATGGATGGGAGGTCATGCGATGATCATCACATCGTACATGATGGGTGGTTTTAAAGGCCTGTGCGCTGATGAAATCGTTAGCCTTATCGAAATTCATCAAGCTGGTCGCCATCCGTAGCAATCTCCACAGGGCTGTTCACTCGGTGG
>NW_023458566.1:19678696-19679559 GCF_013731165.1 Rhagoletis pomonella | reverse complement strand
TTGTGTAAAATAGTGACACTGACAACGACAAGTGGCTACAATTAGACAATTAGCGCGTTGACAGACAACCAGACAACGAAAACAGAAACAGCAACAAAAACCGGCGAGGAAAATGCAAATTTATTTCAAAGCTTTTGTACCTGTGCTATAAATATGTACATATACATACATACAAAAGTATGTATGTATGCATATTTATAAAGCGTGGGCATTTCCTTAAGTGCACCAGGCGGTCCCCGCGAGCCACTTGGCAGGGAAACCCCCAACTCGGGCATGGCAAAGTCGCTAGCGTAGCGTGGTGTCCATTTATTAAACAACCATTATGGCAATCAACAAAAGGTGTCTCTTGTAATGAATAATATTTGTTGTAATTTTTATAACTATAGCTTCCACAACAAGCTTGAATGGCTGAAGAACGCAAGTCATTTGCGTTTAGTTATTCAAGCAAAGTATTTGTGACTGTGTATTGTTGGCGAGTTTGCTGTTGGCTTTGCATTCATTGTACATTTATGTATATATGTCTGTAAAAGGCGTGCATTTTACATACAACATTGTTGGTGGTTATCGTATTTTTCCACTGTTATTAGTTATTGATGCGAATTAGCTGGCTAACCGCTCGCTTTAACTACAGCAATTAAACTCTCTAATGACATGTTCGCATAGCGTTTTGGGCCCAACGCCGGAGATCTCGCGCGACCCAGACAACACTTTGCACGTAGCGCCTCGGTTAGTGGCTCGGCAAACTAAGTGGCAACACTTACTTCGCGGGCTGACGCACAGTTTAAGCCGCGCAGCTGTCACAACCAATTCTGAGACTGGCTAGCCGCCAGTAGTGAATCTATTAGCGGCCAACTTGTACGATC
>NW_023458566.1:19668445-19678596 GCF_013731165.1 Rhagoletis pomonella | reverse complement strand
CAATGGCGTCGCTTGCACCACGAACACCACGTTTCAGTTATGTTTTAACGGTAAGCATTTGTTTTCCTTCTTGGATTCTTTAAGAAACCCTATAAATTCTCAATCTTGCATGTGTCTAGGTGTACCACAGGGAACGACGTGGTCTTGTCCCAACGAGGGTGAGGTGTGCACCTCGCTAGGCTCAATTTGTGCAGATGCCGAAAGCAATTCTCTGATTCAGGCTGCTTGCGGCAATACCGAACAATGCGGAAATTGTGAAGCTGTCAACGATGGCGCCTACTCTTGCACCAGTCACACCACATTCACCATGTGTTCAGCGGGCGAAGCAACTACTGTACAAGGCAACTGCCCCAGCGGTGAAGTTTGTCTCACATCCAGAGCCAATGAGGGTGTTAGTCCCTGCGTCAATCAGTGTTTGCAGGACATACACGACATGTGTGACTTGAGCTCGGATTCCACAACGACAACGAGCTCTGAAACAGTGACGTCGTCGTCAACTGCCATCACTGATTCCACAACAACAACGAGCTCTGTTACAGAGACGTCGTCGTCAACGGCCAGCACTGCGACGTCTTCCACCGTCGAGAATACAGAGTGCGCGACTAAGAGCTTGGTAGGGCGTTACCCTTATCCAAATGATACAGTGTGTACTAGGTAAGTGCATGCGCTTCAATCAGCCACTGTGAATACCGTAAATCCATTAAATTCGTGTATTTTTTGTGATTATAGCTACATTTACTGCTACTACAGTGTCGCAGCTGGAACTTTACTCGGTCAAGCAATGACTTGTCCCACTAGCAAATACTTCAACTCGGCTATAAGAAACTGTCAAGCTGCAACGCCTACTGGCTGTGTTTAAATTTAAGAGCCTTCGGATGGCAAATTAATTTTTAGTGGAAAAGTGTGATTAGTTTAATATAATAATTATAAAAGTAAATAAATATCCTCAGCCCAGTGAACCGAGATTTTAATGTTTACGGTTGTTGAAATAAACATAATTAATAATTAATACGACTTCGGTTTTATTGACAGTTCATCAAAAAAAGTAAAAATTCACAATGGTATGGTATGAAATAAAGTTAAGATAACAAAGTGAAGAAGAAAAGTGAATAATACCCAACATTCTCCCCCACTAAGAACGAATGTTCTTAAACCTGGTAGTCATGGTTGTCGTGCACATCAGGTTGTTCTTGGTCTAGATTTGTAGGTTCCATTATTGGCAGCAAACACACTTTTGTAATAGGACGCTTCAGGAGTTTACCGTTACATAAAAGAGTAACAACTCTTACTAAACCATCTGTTCCGGTATGGACTTGAAGTATTCGCACTAATGGCCAATATCCTGGAGCACTTCGTTCATTCTGTAGCAAAACAACGTCGCCAACCATCAGATTTCGATGAGTTTGAGACCATTTTGAGCGAGACTGGAGGGTATGAATATATCCCTGCAAAAATCGTTGGACCATGTACTCTATTTGTGGTAAATTGGAGTACTTACAAAAGTGTTCCTCTGTCATGCTGTAGCGGACCAACTCGTGTCTCTGCGCCAGCTTATTAATTGTTATCCGACCACTGCTCGTGTTTTAACGAAACGTGATTGAAGTTGAGCATTTGAAAGCACATTTGCATGTCTGGCTGTAGCTGAACGTGTAGAGATGCTCGCTGTTAGTTCTTAGCTCCCAGCATGTTCGGGTTCGAATACCGTCAGAGCCAACATGTAATTTTTAATTTTTGTCTTGGTTTTTATTAATTTCGAAAAAGCATTTGAGAAGTGAAGAACAAAAGCGTGTACAAACGAAAAAATATAACAACAATGCCCATTGTTAATATGTTGGAGTAGTTTTGTGCTACTCTGATGTAATGCAGGGATGGAGTATATGGTCCTGCCCTAGGACATCGCAATGTTAATTGGACCATATTTTTTATATGAATTGTGGTTAATTTTGGAGTACTCTTTGGTCCTTAGGGAGTACTCTTTACACGCATGCATGGAGTAGTCGCGATTTTTGCAGGGATTCACCACTCCATCGTTGCCAGAAATGTTGTTTAAGACGTTCAACTAACTTCCAGCGACTCAGAGCGTCAACCTTGTGAGATAAGAGACTCTCTTCAGAAACGCATGTTGTTGGTTCGCCGACAAGAAAGTGTGCAGGAGTTAATGTTTGGTTTTCGTCAGGGTGGCTTGGTAAAGGGCACAATGGTCGCGAATTTAGACAGCTTTCAATTTGAGCTAGCAGTGTGCTAAGCTCCTCAAAGGTAAGAATGCGGTCTCGCATTATTCGCCGGAGATGATGCTTAGCCGATTTCACACCGGCTTCCCACAAACCTCCAAAGTGGGGTGAAGCGGGAGGAATAAAGTGCCAAATAGTTCCTTCATTGGCTAGCCCCGCTGCCAATATTCAGGCAACTCTAATTTTTGACGTTCGAAGCAAAGTTTAAGTTCTTTGTCAGCGCCCATGAACGTAGTCCCACAGTCAGAATACAGGTCAGTGCAGCGTCCTCTTCTAGAAATAAATCTCCGATAAGCCGCAATAAAAGCCTCGGTTGTTAGACTGGATACTGCTTCCAGATGAATAGCTTTCGTGCACATGCAGACAAAAAGACAAATATAAGCTTTAACAGCAGAAGATTTTCGAAGTGCAGAATCCTTTATTAAAATCGGCCCAGCATAGTCAAGTCCGCTGTGTTTGAATGGCCTGGTAGGTTGAAGTCAAACGGCCGGTAAGTTACCCATTTTTTGTTCATGCATTTTGGCAATGTACCTGACACATACAAGGCACTTTCGGAGGACTGATCTGGCCAGGCTTCGGGATGATAAAATCCAAAATCGCCGCAGAACATATGTCATCATTAATTGCACCCCACCGTGTAACGTTTGGTGATGAGCATCTGTAAATATAAGTAACGACAGTGGGTTGTGCTTAGTAAGTAAAATTGGATGTTTGGTTTCGAAGGTAGTGTTAGCCTTCGAAATTCGGCCTCCGACTCTAAGTAGGTTATTTTCATCAAGAAACGGAGCGAGTTGAAAAATCCTACTGTTGTTGCTCAGAGTGTTTTTCTTTGATAAGCAGTTTATTTCATTTACGAAGTCTACACGTTGAACAACTTTAACAACTGTGATAAGTGCGCGGTTTATTTCGCATGATTTTAAAAACCCTGTCTCGTGGCCTTTGTTCTCTTCGTTCTTTTGTTTGAGCACAGCTGACTTGAGAATGTTGTAGAACCGGAGTATGTACGCAGTAATACGAAGAAGTTTAGAGAGGCTGGAGTATTTTGTAATCAGAGAGTAGTATTCAACATCTTTTGACGTTAAAGCAGTGTTGTGTAAACTGACGTCCGATCGTCGTTCCTCGAGATTTGTCTCCAAAGCCTTATTGAGTTTAGGCCAGTGCGATTGTGCTGATATTAACCAGGGTGGTCCACTCCACCACAGAGTGTGTGTACGAAGTTTAGAAGGTGTTAGGCCTCGAGTTAAACAGTCGGATGGATTTTCGCTTGTAGGAACGTATTTCCATTGAGATATGCTTGATAGCCGTTGAATCTCGGCTACTCTATTGGCGACATATGTTGCCCATCGATGAGAATAGCTCCGAATCCAACTTAGAACAGTCGTGCTATCTGTCCAGTAGTAAGAATTTTCAATGCTCGATCCAAAATAGGTTTTGACTTTTGCCATTAATTTCACCAGTAAGGTAGCTGCACATAGTTCAAGACGTGGAATTGAAAGAACCTTTAGTGGCGCTACCTTCGTTTTTGATTGTATTAATGTTGTAGAGATAGCGCTATCTGTATAAACTACTACATATACTACAGCACCATAAGCTGCCTGAGAGGCATCGCAAAAACCATGTAAGTCAACTGTGCTTGCTTGATTGTAGCCCAACCATCTAGGTATCTTGATTTGTTCTAGATCTCTCAAAGTGTCACGATATCGAATCCATTCTGAATGAAGTTTTGGTGGAAGGGGATCTTGCCAGCCTAATCCTTCCAACCACAGCTTTTGAAATATAATTTTGGCTACGATAGTGGTAGGTGCGAGCCAACCTAATGGGTCAAAGAGTTTGGCCGCATCTGACAGAAGGCTGCTCTTAGTTAACGTGGGAGCAAAATTAAAGTCGATTTTGAAGCAAAATTGGTCCTCCTTTGTTTCCCAATACAGCCCTAGCGCCTTAACGAAATTCTCAGAAGTTAATTGAAATGAGTCGTGCTTATCGCGGTATTCCATCGGAATGAGTTCTAAAAATTCTAGCGAGTTAGAATTCCATTTTCTTAAATTGAAGCCCCCACTTTTACATAGCAGAGTAAGTTGTTTGTTTAATTCTGTCGCCTCTTGAATTGAATCGCAACCAGAAAGTTTATCATCAACGTAGCTGTCATTTAAGAGAATTTTGCTAGCAATGGGAAAAGAGCTCTGCTCATCATTTGCGAGCTGATGCAACACACGTATGGCTAAATAAGGTGCAGAAGTAGTACCATAAGTAACGGTGCACAGCTTATAAATTTTTATGGTTTTAGTAGGGTCTTCTCTCCAAAGAATGCATTGAAAATGTTGGTGCTCATTACTTACGTTGATCTGCCGAAACATTTTCTCCAGATCAGCTGTAAATGCTATTCTGTGACGTCTCCATCGCGATAGAATATACGGTAAGTCATTTTGTAGTGCAGGTCCAGCAGCAAGTTCTGCGTTGAGCGAAGTCTGCTCCGGATGATGATTTCCACCGTCAAATACTACTCTTAGTTTTGTAGTGCTGCTGCTTTCTCTTAAGACGCCATGATGACAGAGAAAATATGAATTATCTGGAAGGTCTTTCGGATACTCGCCTATCTCTTTCATATGCCTTAGACTTACATACTCATCCATGAACCTTTTGTAAAGCAGTGCAAACTCCGGTTGTAATTTAAATCGTTTTTCAAGCTGGCTTAGTCTTCGAAGTGCGTTGAAGTGAGTGTGACTAAATGACGGTAGTTCTGCTTGGAGAAAAAAACTTTTAAAGGGCAGAAGTACAGTATATCGTCCGGTTGCGTCGCGCGAGTGGGTTTCTAAAAAATGTTTCTCAACTGCGGCTTCCTCAGTTGACATCGGTCGAGTTTCTATCAGGTCTTCCTGTTCCCAAAACAAACGTAGCTGGTCATCGAGAGAAAATAAATTGACGGAAAAACTGCAGTCATTAAGACTTGATTTTATCGGACCCGAGATCATCCAACCAAAATATGTTTCTTGTAGTAATAAACCATTGTCGCACTTGATCATTCCAGAAAGCAAAATGTCGCAGTATAAATCCGCACCCAAAATAAAATCAATTTTAGCTGGTGAACTGAAATTGGGATCGACGAGAAAGACGCTGGGTAAGGTTTTCAGATAACTTGCTTCTATTGCTGCCGGAGTATAAGTTGTAACCTTTGGTAATAAAAGAAAGTGGCATTCAAGGTTGAACTGGTAGTTATAATGTGAACGCAAATTAAGTTTGACAGCTTTTCTTGCAATAAAAGATTGTGACCCTCCGATGCCCGATACATTTGCATTTATGTTACGTGTCTTCAATCTTAGCAATTGGGCTGCATCTTCAGATATAAAAGAAGTTTGCGCTCCTTGATCGACAAGAGCCTTGAAATAAAATTTCCTTCCGGGTGTTTCCACTATTATGCGAACGGTAGCTAGGAGTACCTTTGTGCTCACATGAGTAAATAGAGAGTGCAGTTTAGCTATCGATGCGGACCCAGCTCCGATATTACTAAGAGAATTAGGTGAGAGGGTAGCTGGATTGTTCTTATTCGTAATGGAGTTTCCAATAAAGAAATCGTTATGAAGAAGAGTATGATGCGACTCTCCGCAAACTTTGCAACGTGATTTTGTTGTACAATTACTGCAGGTGTGACCCTTACCTAAGCAGTTAATGCACAATTTGTTTTGCTTGACAAACTCTTTTCTGTCAGCTGCGGAGAATGCAGCGAATTTAAAACATTTGTATAAAAAAGTGATTTCGATGGCAGCAGAGACAACTGGTATCTGATGTGTTAGTAGTTGTTGCTGTATGAATGTTTGTGTGAGATTTTCGACGGAATTCCTTGTTTGGTGTTGTAGTACTTTTCTGCTGCTTCGCTGAAGGAATGTCTTCTTCGACAAATTCCAATGCTTTGTACGTAGAATCTAGGAATTTGAGAAAAGATTTGACTAACGGAATTTCATTACTTCCATGAAGAGATTGCTCCCATTCCTTTCTCGTTTGCTTATCAATTTTTTGAGTCAGCAAGAACATAAGGATGGGGTCCCAGTTAGAAGTGTCAACTTCCAATGTTCTTAAAAGCGCAAAGCAATTACGCGTAATATCTAACAATTGTTGTATGCTATGCAGACGTCCGTCCGTAGTTTGTGCATTAAACAATTTTCTTAGAATTTGGTCTACGAGTTTGCGTTTGTTGTGGTATCGATTCACTAGTGCGGACCAGGCTGGTTCGTAACTAGCATTTGTAGCTGGATACTCCTCTACCATTTCCTTGGGAGTTCCAGTGCATGAACCTTTTAAGTAAAAATATTTCTGTACCTGTGTAAGGGTGACGTTGTTGTGTACGAGCGACAGAAACATGTCGCGGAATGGAATCCACTCCAAGTAGTCTCCGGAAAATGTCGGTAAATCGATCTTTGGAAGGCGGGCGGTAGCTGAAATAGTATCGTTACGAGAGTTGTTAACGGCAAATGTGCTGGCGTGACTGCCAGGCGTCGTCGGAGGAGCAAGTTCCATTTGCAAGTCGAGCAGTTTGGACTTGAATGTAATGTACAGGTCGTAGCAGTCGTAGAAGACCTCATCATTCAGATAGGGAACGTCAACGTCGAGAATTGAATTTGACCTAGCAGTGCTGCAAATGTCGTCATGGCCATGTTTGAAGTTGCGAAAGAGTAGATCAACTTCTGTAAGAAGACTTTGTACAAATCCAGCGGATTTCTCGGCAGCTGGTTTTGCTTCAAAGCTGCGTAAGAATCGTTGAAGGTGCGAGTAAATTTTTCGTTGTTCTTCAATCAACGCGCTAAGACACTCCATTTTGCTAACGAAAATTTGCAGGTTAGGTGACCCACGTGAATAGGGTGTAATAAAGAATACTTAGCTGACAGCAAATTGTATAAACGCTGCTTTACTGTTCTAAGTAAAGTTGAATAGATGAACTTCGTTGAATCGATGCAAGAATTTAGGATGTGGGACTAAGAAATTTCAAAAGTCCCGGGTTTCGGCACCATTTTAATGTTGAAATAAACATTAATAGAAAAAAATAGAAAAATACGATTTGTTCGGCTTCAATGTCTGATGTCGTTGTTTTAATTAATACGACTTCGGTTTTATTGACAGTTCATCAAAAAAAGTAAAAATTCACAATGGTATGGTATGAAATAAAGTTAAGATAACAAAGTGAAGTAGAAAAGTGAATAATACCCAACAACGGTTTTATAAACTTGAATTCAACTTGTTACTCCATTTACATTTGCATCATACATTTGTATGCACTATGATTCACACAAGTGTTCACATCATAATTTCTTTAAATATTCACAATGTTTCCGAGGTAAATGATATTTGTTTAAAAATCAAAGTTTAAAACTATATGCAAAATTTAGAAAAATTCAAGGAATTTTCATTAAAATATTACACTTTTTAATATTAATTTCCAGAATGTTTTTGGTATGCAGTTTTGTAGCACATACAATTTTATCAAAATAAAGTGCAAGTTTCAAGCGGCTAAAAAGTCGCGTTAATTTTTGATATTTTTTTGTTTACTATTTATGCATTGCGGCGATGAGCTGATGAGGTGCATGCATCAGCTCGTATGCAGAATATGGTCAGATGAACGCATGCCCGACGACTGGAATTTAAGTGTGCTCTGCCCAATCCACAAGAAAGGCGACCCCGCCATACGCGCCAACTACCGCGGAATTAGCCTTCTAAGCATAGGTTACAAGGTCTTATCGAGCGTATTGTGCGAAAGACTGAAGCCCACCGTCAACGAGCTGATTGGACCTTATCAGTGTGGCTTTAGGCCTGGAAAATCCACCATAGATTAGGTATTCACAATACGCCAAATCTTGGAAAAGACCCGCGAGAATAAGATCGACACACACCATCTATTTGTCGATTTCAAAGCCCCTTTCGACAGCACGAAGAGAAGTTGCCTTTATGCCGCGATGTCTGAATTTGGTATCCCCGCGAAACTAATACGGCTGTGTAAAATGGCGTTGAGCAATACCACCAGCTCCGTCAGAATAGGGAAGGACCTCTCCGAGCCGTTTGATACCAAACGAGGTTTCAGACAAGGGGACTGCCTTTCGTGTGATTTCTTTAATCTTATGTTGGAGAAGATAATAAGAGCCGCAGAACTGAACCGCTCAGGCACAATACTTTATAAGAGCGTACAATTGCTGGCGTATGCCGACGACATCGATATCATCGGTAAAAACAAGGGCTACGTCTGTTCTGCCTTCTCGGGATTGGATAGAGAAGCAAAGCGAATGGGTCTGGTGGTGAACGAGGACAAAACGAAGTATCTCCTGTCAGCACACAAACAGTCAGAGCATACGCGTCTTGGCACCCACGTCACTGTTGACAGTTACAAGTTTGAGAAAGTAGACGACTTCGTTTATTTGTGAACTAGCATTAACACCAATAATAATGTCAGCCTTGAAATCCAACGGAGAATCACTCTTGCCAACAAGTGCTACTTTGGGCTGAGTAGGCAATTGAGAAGTAAAGTCCTCTCTCATCGTACAAAGATCACACTCTATAAGTCACTCATCATGCCTGTGCTGGTGTATGGCGCGGAAGCATGGACAATGAAAGCATCTGATGAGGCGGCTCTTGGAGTTTTCGAGAGAAAGATTCTGCGGAAGATTTACGGACCTTTACGCGTTGGTGATGGCGAATATCGCAGACGATTTAACGATAAGCTGTATGAGCTTTACAACGATATAGACATAGTGCAGCGAATTAAAATTCAGCGGCTCCGCTGGCTTGGCCATGTCGTTCGGATGGACAGAAACGCTCCTGCTCTGAAAATATTCAACGCGGGCCGCGATGCTGGTAACAGACGAAGAGGAAGGCCTCCTCTGCGTTGGAAAGACCAGGTGGAGAAGGACTTGGCTTCACTTGGCATTTTCAATTGGCGTCGGTTAGCACAGAAGAGAAATGACTGGCGTGCTGTTTTGGACTCGGCCAAAATCGCTTAGGCGGTTACAGCGCCAAATAAGAAGAAGAAGAATATAAAAAAAAAAAAAATCAAAGTGTGAAGACTTGTTTGAGTCACTGTATATTCTTTTCGGAATCGCCATCATCATCGATATAGGCATTACCATTATTGATGTAGTTACGGTTATTGCTATCGTTGTTATCGCCATGAACGTTACCCTCGAGGCTTTTTTTTTGTGGTTTTTGGTTCCATTATCCATGTTCCTGATCCGGTATTAGTTTTGGAGCTATCTCAACATTTTCGTACATATCTATGCCGCAAAGGCAACGGTGACGCATTATCAATTAACGTCTAGAGCTCTTCCCTATTTATTTCAAGCTTACAAGGTGTTATAGGAGCCTCCCCTCCGATAAAGTCATTAGGTTTAGCTTCGCATTCAGAGCAGCCGGCGATCGTTCGTTAAAGTTTGGTAAGCAGATTTTCTACGGTATTGATTAAAATAATAGCAGCTCTTATTATTGAGGGGTTACTCCATAGGATAGACCAAAGGCCTGTTAACATTCTCATAATGCTTTCAAGGCTTTGATAGTCACTGGTTCAACGTAAGACTGATATACATATATACTATATAAACACATATATTTACTCTCTATGTATATATGTATGTATGAATGTTTCAACAGCGTTCATTGGCTACTAGAGTGGTGTTGTCCTAACAAAATGTTTGAAGGTGGTCATTAGTATACCACCCTTGTTCTTCCAAGGAAGTAGTAAGTAAGTAAAGTAAGTAAGTAAGTTTTATTCATTATTATCTTAAAAGAATTAAATTTGATACATCAAATACACAGATACATTAGTAAAACTTAATTTAATAAGATAATAGTTAATGGCGTTGAGTGTCCCAATAAATGGACAGAGATAACGCCATATTCTTAGTATATATAATTAGATGTTGAGTATTGTGGGGTACAAATAGTTGTAAA
>NW_023458566.1:19663714-19668345 GCF_013731165.1 Rhagoletis pomonella | reverse complement strand
AGCGCTGAAAGTAGTGAGGAAGACGAACCCGAGTCCCCAGTCGATGATGATGGAGTAGCTGTCCCACCGCCTGACTATGACGAGGTACGAATAGCGATTACGCGGCTGAAAAACAACAAAGCTGCTGGAGCTGACGGCCTGCCAGCCGAGCTATTCAAGTACGGCGGCGAGGAGCTGATGAGGTGCATGCATCAGCTCGTATGCAGAATATGGTCAGATGAACGCATGCCCGACGACTGGAATTTAAGTGTGCTCTGCCCAATCCACAAGAAAGGCGACCCCGCCATACGCGCCAACTACCGCGGAATTAGCCTTCTAAGCATAGGTTACAAGGTCTTATCGAGCGTATTGTGCGAAAGACTGAAGCCCACCGTCAACGAGCTGATTGGACCTTATCAGTGTGGCTTTAGGCCTGGAAAATCCACCATAGATCAGGTATTCACAATACGCCAAATCTTGGAAAAGACCCGCGAGAATAGGATCGACACACACCATCTATTTGTCGATTTCAAAGCCGCTTTCGACAGCACGAAGAGAAGTTGCCTTTATGCCGCGATGTCTGAATTTGGTATCCCCGCGAAACTAATACGGCTGTGTAAAATGACGTTGAGCAATACCACCAGCTCCGTCAGAATAGGGAAGGACCTCTCCGAGCCGTTTGATACCAAACGAGGTTTCAGACAAGGGGACTCCCTTTCGTGTGATTTCTTTAATCTTATGTTGGAGAAGATAATAAGAGCCGCAGAACTGAACCGCTCAGGCACAATACTTTATAAGAGCGTACAATTGCTGGCGTATGCCGACGACATCGATATCATCGGTAAAAACAAGGGCTACGTCTGTTCTGCCTTCTCGGGATTGGATAGAGAAGCAAAGCGAATGGGTCTGGTGGTGAACGAGGACAAAACGAAGTATCTCCTGTCAGCACACAAACAGTCAGAGCATACGCGTCTTGGCACCCACGTCACTGTTGACAGTTACAAGTTTGAAAAAGTGGACGACTTCGTTTATTTGGGAACCAGCATTAACACCAATAATAATGTCAGCCTTGAAATCCAACGGAGAATCACTCTTGCCAACAAGTGCTACTTTGGGCTGAGTAGGCAATTGAGAAGTAAAGTCCTCTCTCATCGTACAAAGATCACACTCTATAAGTCACTCATCATGCCTGTGCTGGTGTATGGCGCGGAAGCATGGACAATGAAAGCATCTGATGAGGCGGCTCTTGGAGTTTTCGAGAGAAAGATTCTGCGAAAGATTTACGGACCTTTACGCGTTGGTGATGGCGAATATCGCAGACGATTTAACGATGAGCTGTATGAGCTTTACAACGATATAGACATAGTGCAGCGAATTAAAATTCAGCGGCTCCGCTGGCTTGGCCATGTCGTTCGGATGGACAGAAACGCTCCTGCTCTGAAAATATTCAACGCGGGCCGCGATGCTGGTAACAGAGGAAGAGGAAGGCCTCCTCTGCGTTAGAAAGACCAGGTGGAGAAGGACTTGGCTTCACTTGGCATTTTCAATTGGCGTCAGTTAGCAGAGAAGAGAAATGACTGGCGTGCTGTTTTGGACTCGGCCAAAATCGCTTAGGCGGTTACAGCGCCAAATAAGAAGAAGAAGAATATTAAAAAAAAAAAATCAAAGTGTGAAGACTTGTTTGAGTCACTGTATATTCTTTTCGGAATCGCCATCATCATCGATATAGGCATTACCATTATTGATGTAGTTACGGTTATTGCTATCGTTGTTATCGCCATGAACGTTACCCTCGAGGCTTTTTTTGTGGTTTTTGGTTGCATTATCCATGTTCCTGATCCGGTATTAGTTTTGGAGCTATCTCAACATTTTCGTACATATCTATGCCGCAAAGGCAACGGTGACGCATTATCAATTAACGTCTAGAGCTCTTCCCCATTTATTTCAAGCTTACAAGGTGTTATAGGAGCCTCCCCTCGGATAAAGTCATTAGGTTTAGCTTCGCATTCAGAGCAGCCGGCGATCGTTCGTTAAAGTTTGGTAAGCAGATTTTCTACGGTATTGATTAAAATAATAGCAGCTCTTATTATTGAGGGGTTACTCCATAGGATAGACCAAAGGCCTGTTAACATTCTCATAATGCTTTCAAGGCTTTGATAGTCACTGGTTCAACGTAAGACTGCCATACAAGTTTACTATATGTATATATGCTTTAACAGCGTGCATTGGCTACTAGAGTAGTGTTGTCCTAACAAAATGTTTGAAGGTGGTCATTAGTATACCACCCTTGTTCTTCCAAGGAAGTAGTAAGTAAGTAAAGTAAGTAAGTAAGTTTTATTCATTATTATCTTAAAAGAATTAAATTTGATACATCAAATACACAGATACATTAGTAAAACTTAATTTAATAAGATAATAGTTAATGGCGTTGAGTGTCCCAATAAATGGACAGAGATAACGCCATATTCTTAGTATATATAATTAGATGTTGAGTATTGTGGGGTACAAATAGTTGTAAACAAAAAAGGAATATGGATTATCCAAAAATCAATTTGCAATTAAATTTACCAGATAAAAATTACAGAAGAGTAGCAATACAATTTTTTGCAATATTTAAGTAGAAAAAGCGATCATGTTAAAGGCCGCAGCAGAACTTCCATGTCGTCATGTTCGAAGCCGAGAAGCCACGATTTCACTGCCTTAAGGAAGACGGTTAACCTTCTAATGACTTGAATAGCTTTAGGGAGTTTATTAAAAACCATACAAGATACTATGGTAAAGAAATTACGAAACATGGTGGCGCGAGAGGCAGGTACTGCAACATTTGAATGCGAGCTGCTTCTCAACCTGTACGAATTGCATATTGGACTACGTAAGTAACCACTTCTCATAAAAAAAACTTTCAAAACATTATAGTAGTATAACTGCCTCACAGGAAGAATATTTAGTCTTCGGAAAAGGTACATAGAATGCGCTAGACGGGTAGCTTTACATATTCTTCTTAAGAGACACTTCTGCAGTATCAAGAGCGGACGAATTTTGCTATTATATGCACTACCCCAGCAACTAATACCGTATTGTAATTTTGACTGTATAAGTCCATAGTACACCATTTCCAATACACTGCTCGAACATAATTTATGAAGACGATAAAAGGAGCGTACAGTTGATAGTAGATATTGTTTCATAGCCGAGACATGCGAAGACCAACTCAAGTTTTGATCAATTATAACTCCCAAGTACTTAAAACTGGACACAACTTCAATCTTGAAACATTTGGTGTCACAGTCCAATTCTGGTGCATAATCAGCGCGTGACCCGTTATTAGCACAAGTGTGGTTAGGTAGATTGTGCCGCATACAGACTGCAGAGTGAAAAGTAATATCACCAATTGGCATTTCCCTACTGCTAAGACTGAAATACATTAATTTTGTTTTGTTACTTACAATGAGTTTGTGGTTGGCAAACCACACCCTCAATAGGTGCACATCGTGACTTATATCAGTAAAAAGATTAAAAGAGTTATCAGAGCAATAAGCAATTGCCAAGTCATCGGCAAATGCTGTGACTCTTCCTATAAAAGGTATTGAAAAGAGCGAGTTTATATAAATCAAAAATAGAATTGGCCCAAGCACCGAGCCTTGAGGTACTCCCAAATCCAATAGTCTGGTTGTACTTAGATTATTACTTATTTTTACTCTCTGCCTTCGTAAAGTTAAATAGGATTTAAACCAATCTAGAACGTTTCCCCGGAAACCTGCTGAGTGCGATTTGCACAAAAGTATGTTATGATCAACCATGTCAAACGCTTTTGTAATGTCAACAAAAAGGCCAGCACAATTTTTCTTATCATCCATTGCTTTATATAGAAAAGAGCACACTTCAAGAAGGGCGTCCTCAGTAGAAGCTCCCGACCGGAACCCGAATTGCACTGAACTGAAATACTTGACCTTTTCCAAATATGCCAAGATCCTACACTTCACAGCTTTTTCAAAGACTTTGGAGATTGATGGCAGTAGAGAAATAGGTCTATAGTTGTTTTTGTCTTTTCTATTCCCTTTCTTGTAAAGAGGTATAACAATAGCGCATTTTAAATCCTCAGGAAATACTCCTTCAATAATACTGCAATTAAATAAATGTTTTAAAATATCAACAACATAGAGAGCTATGCTTTTCAGCGTACGGTTCGAGATATCATCATTACCAGAGGAATCGGAATTATTTAAAGAATTTATTAAACTTAGGATCTCTGAGCCCGAGATTGGTTCAAAGAAGAAGCTACTTCCAAAAGAACTGTTTTCAGAATAAACTGGGCGGTTGGTACATGTGCATCGTGTAGCGGGAGTATTTCCAATCGTAGCGAAAAATTCATTAAAGTGATTAGCAACATGTGAGGGGTTTGAAACAAGCACCCCATTGTTTTCCAAAGTAATAGTATTATCTTGTCTTTCTGACTTACGATTAAGAATATCATTTACTACATTCCATTCTTTTTTAAGGTCACCATTTGAAGCTAACAACCTATTCTTATAAAAATTATCATGGCATAAAGAAGTTTCTTTGCGTAACCTGCTGGTGACGCGATTCACATGCTTCCGAAGGCGTATGTTCGTTGGGTGCTTACGACACTTTGCGCGTAATTTATTTTTCAG
>NW_023458566.1:19662385-19663614 GCF_013731165.1 Rhagoletis pomonella | reverse complement strand
ATTTAACTTACCAAACTGATTTTCCCACATTCCTGCTCGATTTTTTTTTCTTAGCTCGCACACTTTGCGCAGCCCCCATTAGTGAGTAATCACTGCACAGGCCTAAGTAGTGCGCCAACTATTTCCTTTTCTTAAGCACTGAGTCAGCCTCAGACGCCCTGAGGGTTGGAAGGAATAAGACCAAAGCACAGACTGAAATAAACAAAGCTTAAATAGGTTGTACCTATTTAGAATGAAATGGTTTTACGGCTGCTGGTGGAAACATCAAAAAGTTGATGTGAAATTAAAAAGCTGCCACATCATTAACATAAAGCTATATAATTTATAATGTGAAACCTTTTTTACACTTTTGTCTATGTTGTTGTTATTGTGTTTGTTGGTGTTGCTTTTGCCTTATATTGCGGAAAGGTAAAAATGTTCGCCTATACAACAACAAAAAAAAAAAAAATGTGTGTATATAGATACTCCTCCTTTGATACTCCGACTGTCATAAACAAGAACACACACAGGCGCAATAAGGTGTCAAAAACCAAAATATAATCAGCAATTTTGAAGCAGTGCGTCACTTAGTGAAGAGTGAGAAGAATCGAATTCAAGAGTGACAACTTGAACGAGGCTCATAAACAATGAAATTATCCAATGTTTTTGGGGGGTATGTAGGTAATTTGGCGTGATTTACAGGTGATAATATGTGAAACATTTTATTTGTTTTCAAATCAGTTTTGGGGATACGGAAATTGGAAATGAAGAGAGGCAAAAAAAAGTTGCTTGAAAAAAAACTTCCGAAAAGGTAGTGGAAGCACATGGATACTTGTATTTTTGTTCGAGGCACGGCGACTTGAGTTTGTTTACTACCCAACATAAGGGAGCTCTATGAAGACGGCACTCAATGAATAGTCGATTTTTGGGAGCTTAGAAAGGGCATTCAATAATTTTTGGCAAAAGTCGATGGAAAAAAGTTTACCTCGTTGGCCTCAAGCTAAAGGCTTAAGAGTAGTCTAGGAAGAGTTATGGTTATAGGAAAGGAAACAATATCTATATTTCATGGGACTAGTAGTTTCACAGAAAAATATAATAAAAGCTAGACTAAACTCATAGAAATACGTAAATGTTCTTTCAGTTCAGTTAAATGTTCTTTGTTCTAATTTCTTAAGGAAAACATCGTTGTAATGAGCGCTTTGCCTGCAACTTCTTCACTTCAGGTTGAGTTTGCAAATGAAGCGCTAATT
>NW_023458566.1:19658422-19662285 GCF_013731165.1 Rhagoletis pomonella | reverse complement strand
GCAGCTCTTGCAGGTAAAGCGCTCATTACAACGATGTTTTCCTTAAGAAACTAGAACAAAGAACATTTAACTGAACTGAAAGAACATTTACGTATTTCTATGAGTTTAGTCTAGCTTTTATTATATTTTTCTGTGAAACTACTAGTCCCATGGAATATAGATATTGTTTCCTTTCCTATAACCATAACTTTTCCTAGACGACTCCTAAGCCTTTAGCTTGAGGTCAACGAGGTAAAACCTTTTCTATCGACTTTTGCCAAATATTATTGAATGCCCTTTCTAAGCTCACAAAAATCGACTATCCATTGAGTGCCGTCTTCATAGAGCTCCCTTATGTTGGGTAGTAAACAAACTCAAGTCGTCGTGCCTCGAACAAAACTACAAGTATCCATGTATTTCTACTACCTTTTCGGAAGTTTTTTTTCGAGCAACTACGAAAAGCACAGAGGTCTAATAATAATAATAATAGATTGGCGCTTACACATATGTTAGTGTTTGGCCGAGCTTCTCCCCCGATTTATGGCGTGCGCCTTGATGTTGTCACACAAAGCGGAGGGACCTACAGTTTTACGCCGACTCCGAACGGCGATTGTATTTTTATGAGAAGCTGTTTTTCATGGCAGAGGTCTAAAGTCTTTACGTAATTCATTGCCCGTTTTGCCTCTCTTCATTTCCAATTTCCGTATCCCCAAAACTGATTTGAAAACAAATAAAATGTTTCACATATTATCACCTGTAAATCACGCCAAATTACCTATACCCCAAAAACATTGGATAATTTCATTGTTTATGAGCCTCGTTCAAGTTGTCACTCTTGAATTCGATTCTTCTCACTCTTCACTAAGTGACGCACTGCTTTAAAATTGCTGATTATATTTTGGTTTTTGACACCTTACTGCGCCTGTGTGTGTTCTTGTTTATGACAGTCGCAGTATCAAAGGAGGAGTATCTATACACACACATTTTTTTTGTTGTTGTTGTATAGGCGAACATTTTTACCTTCCCGCAATATAAGGCAAAAGCAACACCAACAAACACAATAACAACAACATAGACAAAAGTGTAAAAAAGGTTCCATATTATAAATTATAGCTTTATCTTAATGATGTGGCAGCTTTTTAATTTCACATCAACTTTTTGATGTTTCCTCCAGCAGCCGTAAAACCATTTCATTCTAAATAGGTACAACCTATTTAAGCTTTGTTTATTTCAGTCTGTGCTTTGGTCTTATTCCTTCCAACCTTCAGGGCGCCTTAGGCTGACTCAGTGCTTAAGAAAAGGAAATAGTTGGCGCACTACTTAGGCCTGTGCAGCGATTACTCACTAATGGGGGGCTGCGCAAAGTGTGCGAGCTATGAAAAAAAAAATCGAGCAGGAATGTGGGAAAATGAGTTTGGTAAGTTAAATGCCGAGCGGATGGAATAAATTCACATTTTAGTCTGCGGTTTTGCGGCTCATTTTAGATTGACATTTGTAGTAACGAGGCAATTTCTGGAAGCGATTTTATATGGGCTATTTCAGCTGTTTTGGTATTAAACGGAATTTCTTTGTTACAAACAACTTGTGATTTGTTATTAAGCTTACAATTCTTCACACTAGGGAATTATTTGGAATTACTGCAGTTATATCTAGGAAATTAATTTAAGTAACTGTTTATGCCATATAGTGTGGAGAATAAACTTTTTGCACGGAAATGGCATTTGTTTCAATGCTTCTTGAGTGTATCAAGCAAGAAAGTAAGAATGAGTACGGACACAGATAAAGAAAATAATGAAGAAAATAAAAACAAAAACAAAGATGCGTAAAGACAAAGGCAAAAATGAAGGTAAATTTAGGCACTTTACTTATATAAGGGCAAAGGTGAAGGGGAATATGTATATGAGGAATATGATAAACATAAAAATAAAAACAAAGATAAATATAAAGAAAACGATGAGGATGAGGATACCGATAAAAGTAAAGATGAAGATAGAGGAAGAAAGATTAAAATAAAGGTAGAGAAAACGGATATAAATAGAGACACAGAGACCCAATCTGGGAACTATTTCGGGATTTTAGAGATTTTAAGGTTTCTCGGGACTTATCGATATAATAATCGAAATTTTTTCGGTTTTTTATCCAATTTTTATCTACTTTGTTATCGATTATTTATCCATTTTGTTATCGATATTTTTATCAGTTTTGTTATCGATTATTTATCTATTTTATATTTTATTATTGTTAATGATTGTTGAATAAAATAAAATTAACCTCTTAAATGACCTTGAAATATATGGGGTTTTCAATTTGTTCCTTTTTGACCTCAAAACACCATGCTATGAAATTCATAAGGTTTTAATTAGATGTTATATATGTAATGTGTGATTTTTTTGAGGTTAGGATTTTCATGCATTAGTATTTGACAGATCACGTGGGATTTCAGACATGGTGTCAAAGAGAAAGATGCTCAGTATGCTTTGACATTTCATCATGAATAGACTTACTAACGAGCAACGCTTGCAAATCATTGAATTTTATTACCAAAATCAGTGTTCGGTTCGAAATGTGTTTCGCGCTTTTTTATCGACAAATTTTGTTCAGCGATGAGGCTCATTTCTGGTTGAATGGCTTCGTAAATAAGCAAAATTGCCGCATTTGGAGTGAAGAGCAACCAGAAGCCGTTCAAGAACTGCCCATGCATCCCGAAAAATGCACTGTTTGGTGTGGTTTGTACGCTGGTGGAATCATTGGACCGTATTTTTTCAAAGATGCTGTTGGACGCAACGTTACGGTGAATGGCGATCGCTATCGTTCGATGCTAACAAACTTTTTGTTGCCAAAAATGGAAGAACTGAACTTGGTTGACATGTGGTTTCAACAAGATGGCGCTACATGCCACACAGCTCGCGATTCTATGGCCATTTTGAGGGAAAACTTCGGAGAACAATTCATCTCAAGAAATGGACCGGTAAGTTGGCCACCAAGATCATGCGATTTGACGCCTTTAGACTATTTTTTGTGGGGCTACGTCAAGTCTAAAGTCTACAGAAATAAGCCAGCAACTATTCCAGCTTTGGAAGACAACATTTCCGAAGAAATTCGGGCTATTCCGGCCGAAATGCTCGAAAAAGTTGCCCAAAATTGGACTTTCCGAATGGACCACCTAAGACGCAGCCGCGGTCAACATTTAAATGAAATTATCTTCAAAAAGTAAATGTCATGGACCAATCTAACGTTTCAAATAAAGAACCGATGAGATTTTGCAAATTTTATGCGTTTTTTTTTAAAAAAAAGTTATCAAGCTCTTAAAAAATCACCCGTTACTTGCGTCGAGGAATTCATTTTCATACATGAACCCAAGAACCAAACAACTTATTTTAATTTTTTAATGTTCATTTATTTTTTTTAGGTATAAAAAACATATTTTGAAAGTTGTTTTGAAGGTTTCGTTAAATGAAAAATTACCTTAAAAGCGGTCTTCTAAAGTAATTTTTTTAAATATTTCAGTTTAGTTTTTTCAGTTCTTTTGACCATGGAAATACATTCCTTGTCAAGCTTTTGTCGAATTTAATTTTTTCAAACCCTAAAAACTTGTTTAAAATTTTGAAATTTTTTGTATGCCTCTATTTTGTACGTAGAACAAAACAGGGCTGCCCCATTCAAAATTTAGATGTTGACATTTTAAGGGCCACCCTAGTGCATATTTTGCCCATGTATATTTTTAAGCTGTTACCAACGTCCATTATGCCACAGCACTTATAATAATACTCTTATCAACCAATATAAAATTTATATTGAGCACTTTTTATTAAATTATTTGTTATTTTAAATTTTTTAATTTTTTTACTTTGACCTTTTTCTATCGCCATCAGTGTGGTCCCCAA
>NW_023458566.1:19651867-19658322 GCF_013731165.1 Rhagoletis pomonella | reverse complement strand
GCTGCTGCTGTTAATCAACCAAAGCAACAGTCGCAGAATGCGAACTCTACTAGTGTATTACCAAGGCCAGAGAACGTAAAGCATAAACAACAATCGCAGAGTTTGAATATGATGAGTACAATACAAAAACAAAACTTCGATCACCCGAAAGCTACTGTATTGGAGTCAATGCTCAAGTCTGTGCTTGATGAAGTCGTTGGTCTTAAAGCAGAGAATTTGCGAATGTTCTCTTTGCTGCAAACATTGTACGATGATAAGAACATCTTGTTAAAGAAAGTTGATGATCTCCAAGCTGAGCTGGGCACTTTGATGAGTATAATATGCAAAAAAACTGCACTCTTGCTGTGGACGCTGCTGATATTGAAAACATCCCTCCGGCTGCTTCTGTTATCTCTACTGATGCTGGTACCATTGCCGTTGACGCCGCTGTTGAAGTTGTGAGTGAAACCGCCGCTGGCGCTGCTGCTGCCGTTGATAACATTCTCTCTACTGCTACTTCTACTAGCAATGCTGCTCTGCCCACAACTAATATGCTCTATTCAGATGTTGTTGGTAAAATTACTGCTGCTAATACTAACGCTGAGACTGTGACTGTTATGGCACCTGCACTCAACCGTTCTCAGCCTACATCTTCCATCGCATCGAAGGCTCAGTTGCCTGCAGTTGGTGTTAGCGCAAAAAATATGAATACTGTACAACAAAATAAATTACCCAAGCGTCGTATTCTAGTTGTTGGAAATAATAATAATAATGATAATGTCGAACTTGATGTTGTTATCAAAAAGAAGTGGGTGCATGTATCGGCTTTTAAGCCAACTGTGACTGCTGATAGTAACATTGCTTATGTATCAAAAAATTCTGGCATCGATAGCAAACATCTTGCGTGTTTCAAACTTATAAAGAAAGGTTCATCTCTCGATAACATTCGCAGTGTAAATTTTAAATTTGGAGTTTTGCCGTCATCTTATGAGAAGATTATGAATCCTAATGTTTGGCCTTCGGGAATTAGTATTCGCCCATTTCAAATTTTTCAAAGGGAAGGAACCACTGAACCGACCAAATAGCTCTGCAGATATAAATTGCAAATCTCGTAATCTTAAAATCGATTTCCAAAATATGTCTGGAATGCGTACTAAAACGAAGGAAGTGTATTTAGCGACCTCGCGAGCTGAATATGATATTTATGTATTTGTCGAAACCTGGCTTAACTCAGACTTCTTTGATGAAGAGTATTTTAATCCAAATTTTTTTCAAATTTATCGAAAGGATAGAGACGCTATAAAAACTGGTCACCGTAAGGGCGGTGGTGTTTTAATTGCCGTTAAAAGCTGTTTACGTTCTTCAAATATTCAACTATTGGATGGCGACTCTCTTATTGATCAACTGTGTGTGTGTATTTTTGGCCTTGCTCGTATATTACTGGTATGTGTGTCTTATGTACCACCAATTAGTACGGATGATCTGTATAGTTGTCATGTTAATAATATAATGCATCTTGTTGAGCATAATGAGAATTGTAATTTCTGCTTCTTAGGTGATTTTAATCTCACTGATTTGAAATGGTCATATTTGCAAAACAATGATATTTTAACTCCAACAAATATTAATAGAGCTCATGAGATTTATTTTATAGATAGTCTCCTTAGCTTTAATCTCATTCAAATCAATACATTTTTTAATAAATTGAATAAAATTTTAGATCTTATTTTTGTTGATGAAAACTTAATATTTAGTTTGAATGAATGTGGTTTTCTGATTAGCGCCACTGATAAACATCATGTGCCTCTCATCGTATCACTAGAATTCTATGATATTTTTTCCATTGAAGATAAAAATTGCGACTCTTTCGACTTTCGTGGTGCCGATTATAATGAATTAAATGTTGCTATTTCAGATGTAAATTGGAAGACTATTCTGAATTCGCAAGATGTTTTTTTGTGCTATGAATCTTTTCTACATAAATTGACTGAATTATTCACTAATAAACTTTCACTACTACCGCCTCGACTTCATAAACTCCCGTGGTATTCTTAAAATCTTAAAGCTTTAAAAAACAAAAGAAATAAATACTACAAGCTGTATAAGGAACGCAACATCATTAGCTTTAAAGATAAATATTACTATTATATGAAGCAATTTAACGTCTTAGACAAATTTCTATATAATAAATATATAAACAGATTTGAATCTGAGCTGAAAGTAAACCCCAAGGCCTTTTGGAACTATATTCGCTCTAAAAGAGGTGGGTCCAATATTCCAACTTGTATGCACTTTAATGGGAAGAGCTCACAGTCGCTTACCGATTCTGTCAATTTTTTTGCAGAGTTTTTTAAATCGAATTTTGTTACAGATGACGAGTTTGTTAATACTTCAGTAAATTTCCCTCCTCATTCTTCCTTAGATTTTGGGTCTCTAACCTTAACAGAGTTAGATATTTCGATTGGTATTTCCTGTCTTAAATCTTCCATGAAAAGTGACAATGATGGTCTTTCTTCATATTTTTTAAAGCAATGCGTCTCATCCATCTGTGTCCCATTATGCATAATTTTTAATCTTTCTCTTTCATTAGGCTTTTTTATTGATCGTTGGAAGATTGCATCCATTACCCCAGTTTTTAAGTCTGCAAGTAAGAATGATGTCTCAAATTATAGGCCTATTTCCAAGTTAACAGCTTGCTCCAAACTTTTTGAAATAGTCGTCAAAGATAAGCTTTCTTTCGCTACTAAGAGCATATTAGAACCTCGTCAGCATGGTTTTGTTCGCGGTCGCTCAACGGTTACTAATTTAGTGACTTTTTCGGAATATTGTGTCTCATCCTTCAAATGTGGGTCTCAGGTGGACTCTATTTATACAGACTTTTCCAAAGCCTTTGACAAAGTTTCCCATTCTATTTTGTTACGTAAGTTGGAGAGTCTTGGTTTTCACTCGGTATTTTTGTCCTGGTTGAAATCTTATCTTTCGAACAGATTGTTGTTTGTTGAAATTGAAGGTTACAGATCTAACAGCTTTATTGCAACTTCCGGTGTACCACAGGGTAGTGTCCTTGGCCCTCTGTTATTTGTTTTATTTATAAATGATATTGGGAACTGTTTTAAATATTCCGAGTTCCTCCTCTACGCAGATGACCTTAAACTCTTTAAAAAAAGTACTTGTGTCTCTGATACACTTTATCTACAACATGATCTGGATAATGTTATTACTTGGAGTCGGGTAAATAAATTATCACTGAACATTAATAAATGCTACCATATGACCTTTTCTAGGTCTTCAAACATCATCACCTCGACTTATAGTATTTTGAACCATAAACTGACCTCAGTCAATGATTTTATAGATCTGGGTGTTGTGTTTGACTCGGGTTTCACTTTTACAAATCATGTTAATTACGTTATCCCGAAGGCGTATAGCAACTTAGCATTTCTGCGTAGATATGCTAAGGATTTCAAAGATCCTTATACCAGGAAAACTCTTTTCAATGCGCTGGTACGTTCTAAATTAGAGTATGCATCTATAATATGGAATCCAATATATAGCCTTTATGCTAGTAGGCTTGAAAGAGTCCAGCGCAAATTTGTTCGCTTTGCCCTACAGCCGCTTAACTTTTCTGAGCCTTTACCGGCCTATAATTCTCTCTGTAAGCTTATTGATGTAAAATCACTGGAAAGTAGAAGACTTATCCAGTCACTGATGTTTATATATGATCTGGTTAATGGATATATTGATTGCCCTGTTTTACTTAACCAGATTTGTTTCAATGTTCCAAACAGAATTTTGCGTATTCAACTACCTTTTTGTATGCTTCCAGTTAAGGCAAATTACTTTACTCTAGCACCAATATATAGAGCCCTCACAGAGTTTAATAAAATCTCAAAAATTGTAAATATTGAGTTTTCATTGCCGAGATTGATATTTAAATCTAATATTGAAACATTGTATAATTAATATAATTTCTATTATTCTAACCTATTATGTAATCTAGTCTGTAAGATTGTTAAAGTCATAGACTAAAAATAAATGAAATGAAATGAAATGAAATGAAATGGTTGGGGCTGAAACAAATGCTTCTTGAGTGTACCAAGCAAGAAAGTAAAGGTGAGTACGGACATAGATAAAGAAAAGGATAAAGGCAAAGGTAAAAATAAAAACAACAAGTAAGAAAGTCTAAGTTCGGGCGGAGCCGAACATTAAATATCCGGCGCAAGTATTAAATATATATTTTTTTTTACCTTTCCGAAACCTACCGCTAGATGGTAAGCCGGGGTGTATCAATTTTGAGTAAATTAGCGTCCTTCAATTTCGAAATATTGAAGTTTCAAGCATTTCTGAAATTTACCGTTATATGAAAAGCGGCCTCAATTTTAGTCCGATTTCAACAATTTTCAACGGTTTGCTTTTATGTGGCAAGCACAATAACCATACCGAGCTTGGTACAAATTGCTAGAACTGTTAGCGAGATACATATATGTGATCACAAGTGGGCGGTGCTACGCCCATTTTCCAAAATTTTGTCATAAACGTATTTCTTGGTAAAGAATTGTTGCAAGCATCAATTTTGAATAAATTTGCTCTAATATTTACTGATTTATCGAAGATTTTGTATTCCTCTAAATTACCGTTATATGGGATGTGGGCGTGGTTATTGTCCGATTTTAAAAATTTTCGGCCATTTAGTATGCTGTACCAAGGCCAATATTTGTGCCAAGTTTGGAAGAAATTGATGCAGCGGTTACCAAGTTATACACATGTAACCATAAGTGGGCGTGGCTACGCCCATTTTCAAAAAAATGTTAATATTCTTATTTTACGTCTAAAATTTATCATAAATATCAATTATGAGTGAATTATCTTCAGTAGTTACTAAAATATCGCAGTTTTCGTATTTCTGGAAATTACCGTTATATGGGAAGTGGGCGTGGTTACAGTCCGATTTCGCCCATTTTCAATACCAACCTACCTTGGATTATCTCAATTTTTGCTCGAGTTATCGTGTACACGGACGGACGGACAGACGGACAGACGGACGGACAGACAGACATGGCTTAATCGATTTCTTTTTTCATCCTGATCATTTATGTATACATTTGTCTATATCTATCTCGATTCGTAATGGCTGTTACAAACAACCGTTATGTGAACAAAATTAATATACCCTAGTGCACAAGTGCGTTCGGGTATAAAAACAAAGATGCGTAAAGACAAAGGCAAAAATGAAGGTAAATTTAAACACTTTACTTATATAAGGGCAAAGGTGAAGAGGAATATGTAGATGAAGAAAATGATAAACATAAAAGTAAAGAAAAAGAAGAGGATGAGGATACCGAGTTATCGATATTTTTAACGATTTTGTTATCGATATTTTTATCGATTTTGTTATCGATATTTTTATCGAATCCGCTATCGATGTTTTTATAAATGTATAAAGATAAAACTGAAGATAAAGGAAAACAGAATAAGATAAATGTCATTAACAAGGGTAGAGATGGGGATGTAGATAGAAAAAAGTATATATACATATAACCTTAAGCAAAATCAGATGTACATATGTATGTACATATGTACTTACATACAGATACATATGCATATTGGTTATGAGACAAAATAGGTATGTAACGTAAGTTTCACTTCTCCAGTGTGGCACAGGCGCACTTTCTTTTTTTTGTGACAAAACTAATATTTCGGGAACCCGAACAGCTGGTGAAATAAATTTAACCGTATTTTAAAGCTATTTTGAGACGGAGAATTCTGCAAAAAAAGGCTTGTTGAATAAAATAAAATTGACCTCTTAATGACCTTCAAATACATATATGGGGGCTTCAATTTGTTCCTTTTTGACCTCAAAACACTATGCTATGAAATTTTCATAAGATTTTTATTAGATGTTATATACTTGCGTCGAGGAATCCATTTACATACATGATCGCAAGAACTAGACAACTTATTTTATTTTTTTAATGTTCATTTATTGTTTTTAGGTAAAAAAAAATATTTTGAAAGTTATTTGAAGGTTTTGTTAAATAAAAACTTACCTTAAAAGCGAAAGTAATTTTTTTAAATATTTTTTATTTTTTTTTATTTTTCAGTTCCTTTGAACATAGAAACAGATTCCTTGTCAAGATTTTGCCGAATTTTTGCGATTAAAAAAAATAATCATTTTTCAAACCCTAAAAACTTGTTTAAAATTTTGAAATTTTTTGTATGCCTTTATTTTGTACGTAGAACAAAACAGGGCTGCCCATTCAAGATTTAGATGTTGACATTTTTAAGGGCTACCCTAGTGTATATTTTGCCCATGTATATTTTTGAGCTGTTACCAACGTTCATTATGCGACAACAGTTATGAACCGATATAAAATTTATATTGAGCACTTTTTATTTAATTTATTTGAATTTTTTTTATTTTTTTACTCCGACCTTTTTCTATCGCCATCAGTGTGGTCCCCAAAGCTCCATCCATT
>NW_023458566.1:19648192-19651767 GCF_013731165.1 Rhagoletis pomonella | reverse complement strand
GGTTGAGTTTGCAAATGAAGCGCTAATTTCACACATTCCAACCACACAAACATAACAACAACAAGTCACAAACACGGTCACACACACACCAACACATAAACACACAAACATACAATGCAAAATGATAGCCAACAGCCAACAACAATGCAAAATAAGTGCATCGAAGGTTTGTTGCAAGCAAGAAATATATGCGCACACTCTGCAGCTACTCATCCCTGTCTTCATACTGTCTTCCAGCCAAAAAGCCCGCATCTATACAATTACATACACCAGCTTCTCCAATTTCAATGAAGAAGAAAACAACAGCAAGCAGCCACTCTGGCAGCCAACACAGTTAGTCAACTGCAAGACAAAGAAAAGGCCATAAACAACGAAAATGAAGAAACTTAAGCAGAATGAAAATGAATTCAAAAGCAGAATAAATTAAACAAAAAAAAAATATGGTAATACACAAAAATGCAATGCAAATAAAATGAAATGAAATGAAATGAAACTGCCTACAACGTTGCCGTTGCTGCCGTTGCTGCCTCTGCTGCAGCTGCTCCTACTTCGTGCATGTTCTATCGTGCGCGTCAGGAATGCCTGAGTTGAGAATCATCATCATCCCAGTGTGCCGCAGCCAACCTGGAACCTGTTAGACCAGAATGTGTTGGATATTCACAAAGCCACAGGCAGGCATACACACTCATACACACACACACGCACACACACACACACATACAAACTCACACGTGCAAATGGCATATCGCTCAGGTGCGGCACGGACGCTTAGCTTTACTTGTTTGCTCTGCTTTAGGGTCAGGGCTTGAGACACATGTTGCTACAGACGTACATACATATGTATGTGTATGACTGTAGAGGTGTGTGGCAACTTGCTAGTTGGTAATACAAATCGCGCTGCTGGCACAAAAATGCCAAATGAGATCGGAAAAGGAGCATAGAGACGCAAGAACAATTTTCTTTCAGATGAAATACGAATCTTTTAGTAGTTTTTTGCATGAATCCTTTGCACTGGAACCTTCTTGCCTTTCGCTCTTTGTATTTTTTTTTGGTGCTTCCATAATAACATTTTGTATGTTCGTAACCACCTAAATGTTTGCACTAGGGATGTTTCGAGTATGACATTGCGAATGTTCGGAATAATATTTAAAAACCTATACTCAACTTAAGCCATCGTTTTTATTACTTAAAAATTTTGTAAATTATTTGAACATTGAACGAGTGCTTAACCTATACACTGTTTTAATCTAGTAGTCAAAGTTGAAAAGGGGCATATTATATTTCAAAAAGAAAAGTAATTTTGCTGCCTGTTTCTCCCATGAGGCGATTTCTTAGAGGCTGGTATATGAGGCCGGCTGCACTGAACAATTGCCCACTTGGAACGCTGGCGTGTGGAGCGCTCAGATATGTATTTGCGGGCCAGTTCTATCAATTTGTCGTATTTTAGTTTAGTTGTCCACCAATCGAAAGGATTTTCACCGAGATAAGCTCGCCTGAAATTATTTCTAGATTGCTTATAAGACTTGGCAGTATTTGTTGAAGACCCATAAATTTTCTTGATATACTACTTAACCGTTTAGCGGCTGAAGCTAAAAGCCGGTTTTTGTCCGCACCCTGGTTGGAAAGACTTAGAGCCATTTCAACAATATTAGAGTGGACTCCCTGCCCATGTACACATTCGCATTCGCAAAACATTCGTATCATTTGATGCGAATACGAATGTGTAAAATGATGCGAATTATTCGCATAACGAATGCGAATGCAAATATTCGCAACATCCCTGGTATGTACATATGTACATATATGAATGTATGTCGAGCTTAGTGAAATAACTATATTATGACGCATTTTTAGCACAAATACAAAATTTTTATAGAACATTCCTAATGTCGCAAGAAAAATCTAATTAAATACATATTTTAGAGGTATTCACAACGATCTCTTCACTGCAGCACTTGCAGAAAGTGCCTAAGTGTCATAATTCGTTCTAGTAAAATTCTTACTTCTTTTTAGTGCTCGCATTCTCAGTGCAGCTCGTGCGTTCTATAATGAGCCAGGGCGAACACACTGTCGATTTACTGCTGGCTCCAGAAATGACACTGGATCTGGATCGGGTGCTTATATCGGAACAATGAGAATAAGCGTCACTTTTCTCTTCGGAAATATGCCGCGTTATTTATTGCAAGCTGAAATATTTGCAGTCCGCAAGGCCATGGACTACGTGGTGAAAAATAGGTGCAGAGGATGGTGTTTACGTGTCTGTAGTGATAGCCAAGCTAAACTAAAGACTTTGGCCAGCCCTCTTACTACTTCCAGCCTGGTGGTTCGGCAATGCAAGTAGCGACTAAACTACGTTGGGTGCCAGGTCACTCAGGAGTAGTGGGTAATGAGGCATCTAACCATTTGGTCAGAGAGGGCTCAGAACAGGTATTCCTCGGTCCGCAACCAGCACTGCCACCTTCGGCCATCGAAGCCATCGTCAGAAACTGGGTGAATATTTCGCTCGGCATAGTTTGGTGGGCGAACCGTATGTTGCCATCAATATCGGAGGTTCGTGCCAGGTAGTTGCTTTTACTGAACGCATTGGACAACATACATACTACTTGTTTGTGGGACTGTTGACTGTACACTTTACGTGACATAAACACCTGACAGTGAGTGGTATACATGTCTTGAAGATGATGGGATGGCGAAACAAAACTACCCGCTGCAACATTTCCTTATATATGTATATTTATTAACTCTGCAGAACTTTTCTGCTGCATAGAGATTTTCATCCAAACGCTTTCGCTTTCATTGGCTGTTTATTCTATAATACCTAGTACCTACACGGCCAATTTTACTCAAGCAAATGTGAGTCTACCCAATAAACATTGGGCTTGGTTAACGAATCAAAAATCATTGGAAAACAAATATTCTTTTCGAGTCTTCGATAACGAATGTGGCATACGTTAGTATTCTATTCGAGAATTAAGTATTGTATTGTGAATGTATTTTTCCTTCGTTATGAATCCGAAAACCAGCCCATTATCGAATTGAAATTTTAATGAGAGAGAGTGATTGTCTTATATTACTCTTCGAGAATGAGCTGGATTTCACTTTCTCTCTTGTTACCATGGTTTCCAGTTTTTTTTTCGAATCCATCTCGAGTGTATTTCCAATATACTATAGACATTGGAAAACTATGGTTGGTTATGAGTCCGTTCAGGGCATTTTCGAACGTTCGCCACAATGTTTTTTGGGTATTTATAACTCAACTTTTATTTGTATGCGTAAAGGCGATTATTCAATGAAAACACCTTTCAGCTTACAAATATCCAGTGCTCGCTCAATGCCTAAACGTTCATTGTGAAATTGTTGATTTCAATGAGTTGTACTCCATTACCAGGATTCGATTGCCCGTCTAAGCGTAGATATGGATATACATATATACTTACCCATACATATGCACTTCTTTCTTCCAAACCACAGCTGCTCGGTGCAGAAACAAAAGCAGCAAGTAAGGATCGATCGCCATTCAATCATTGCAACAACCACCTATTCGATTAACTGACCAACCATGACACATCCATCAT
>NW_023458566.1:19638732-19648092 GCF_013731165.1 Rhagoletis pomonella | reverse complement strand
TTGGGGACCACACTGATGGCGATAGAAAAAGGTCAAAGTAAAAAAATAAAAAAATTTCAAATAACAAATAATTTAATAAAAAGTGCTCAATATAAATTTTATATCGGTTCCTAAGAGTATTATAAGTGTTGTCGCTTAATGGACGTTGGTAACAGCTTAAAAATATATATGGGCAAAATATACACTAGGGTGGCCCTTAAAAGTGTCAACATCTAAATTTTGAATGGGGCAGCCCTGTTTTGTTCTACGTACAAAATAAGGCATACAAAAAATTTCAAAATTTTAAACAAGTTTTTAGGGTTTGATTTTTTTCTTTAAATCGCAAAAATTCGACAAAAGCTTGACAAGGAATGTATTTCCATGGTCAAAAAAACTGAAAAAAATAAAATAAAATATTTAAAAAAATTACTTTAGAAGACCGCTTTCAAGGTAATGTTTTATTTAACGAAACTTTCAAAATATTTTTTTTTACCTAAAAACAATAAATAAACATTAAAAAATTAAAACGAGTTGTTTGGTTCTTGCAATCATGTATGTGAATGGATTCCTCGACGCAAGTATATATATAACATCTAATTAAAACCTTATGAAAATTTCGTAGCATAGTGTTTTGAGGTCAAATCGGAACAAATTGAAAACCCCATATATTTGAAGGTCATTTAAGAAATCAATTTTATTTTATTCAACAAGCCTTTTTTTTCAGAATTCTCCGTCTCAAACAGCTTTAAAATACGGTTCAATTTATTTCGCCAGCTGTTCGGGTTCTCGAAATATTAGTTTTGTCACAAAAAAAAAGCAAGTGCGCCTGCGCCACACTGGTTGCATACCTATTTTGTCTCATAACCAATATACATATGTACATATGTGTGTGTACATATGTACATCTGATATTGCTTTAGGTTATATGTATATATATTTTTTTCTATCTAGATCTCTATCTCTACCCTTGTTAATGATATTTATGTTATTCTGTTTTCCTTTATCTTCATTTTTATATTTATACATTTATAAAAGCATCGATAGCGGATTCGATAAAAAATATCGATAACAAAATCGAGAACAAAATTGATAGCAAGTTCGATAAAAATATCGACAACAAAATCGTTAAAAATATCGATAACAAAATAGATAAGAGATCGATAACAAAACCGATAAAAATGTCGATAACAAATTAGATAAACAATCGATAACAAAATATATAAAAATATGGATAAAAAACCGATAAAATTTCTATTATTATATCGATAAGTCCCGAGAAATCCTAAAATCTCTAAAAGCCCAGATTGAGTCTGTGTCTCTATATCCGTTTTCTCTACCTTTATTTTAATCTTTCTTCCTCTATATTCATCTCTTACTTTTATCGGTATCCTCATGCTCATCTTTTTCTTTATATTTATTTTTGTTTTTACTTTTATGTTTATCATTTTCTTTATCAACATACATATTCTCCTTCACCATTGCCCTTATATAAGTAAAGTGTTTAAATTTACTTTCAATTATGCCGTTGTCTTTACGCATCCTTGCTTTTGTTTTTATTTTTACCTTTGCCTGTATCCTTTTCTTTATCTATGTCCATACTCACCTTTACATTCTTGCTTGATACGCTCAAGAAGCATTTGTTTCAGCCCCAACCATTTCCGTGTGCAACTTCCGTGTGCAATTTCCGTTGCACCATTTCCGTGTGCGATTTCCTTCGAATTTGCCAATTTACTCCCAATCAACCAACCGTCGCTAAAGAAGTTTCACTTCAAAAAGTTTATTCTCCACACTGTATTGGCGTAAGCAGTTACTTAAATTAATTTCCTAGATATAACTGCAGTAATTCCAAATAATTCCCTAGTGTGAAGAATTGTAAGCTTAATAACAAATCATAAGTTGTTTGTAATAAAGAAATTCCATTGAATACCAAAACAGCTGAAATGGCCCATATAAAATCGCTTCCAGAAATTGCCTCGTTACTACAAATGTCAATCTAAAATGAGCCGCAAAACCGCAGACTAAAATATGAATTTATTCCATCCGCTCGGCATTTAACTTCCCAAACTGATTTTCCCACATTCCTGCTCGATTTTTTTCTTAGCTCGCACATTTTGCGCAGCCCCCATTAGTGAGTAATCACTGCACAGGCCTAAGCAGTGCGCCAACTATTTCCTTTTCTTAAGCACTGAGTCAGCCTCAGACGCCCTGAAGGTTGGAAGGAATAAGACCAAAGCACAGACTGAAATAAACAAAGCTTAAATAGGTTGTAGCTATTTAGAATGAAATGGTTTTACGGCTGCTGGAGGAAACATCAAAAAGTTGATGTGAAATTAAAAAGCTGCCACATCATTAAGATAAAGCTATATAATTTATAATATGAAACCTTTTTTACACTTTTTTCTATGTTGTTGTTATTGTGTTTGTTGGTGTTGCTTTTGCCTTATATTGCGGAAAGGTAAAAATGTTCGTCTATACAACAACAACAAAAAAATGTGTGTATGTGGCTACACTTCTCCTTTGATACTGCGACTGCCATAAACAAGAACACACACAGGCGCAATAAGGTGTCAAAAACCAAAATATAATCAGCAATTTTAAAGCAGTGCGTCACTTAGTGAAGAGTGAGAAGAATCGAATTCAAGAGTGACAACTTGAACGAGGCTCATAAACAATGAAATTTGCCAATGTTTTTGGGGGGTATAAGTAGGTAATTTGGCGTGATTTACAGGTGATAATATGTGAAACATTTTATTTGTTTTCAAATTAGTTTTGGGGATACGGAAATTGGAAATGAAGAGAGGCAAAACGGGCAATGAATTACGTAAAGACTTTAGACCTCTGTGCTTTTCGTAGTTGCTCGAAAAAAAAGCGTCCGAAAAGGTAGTGGAAATACATGGATACTTGTAGTTTTGTTGGAGGCACGGCGACTTGAGTTTGTTTACTACCCAACATAAGGCAAAAGTCGATGAAAAAGTTTTTACTTCGTTGACCTCATGCTAAAGGCTTAAGAGTAGTCTAGGAAAAGTTATGGTTATAGGAAAGGAAACAATAACCATAGAAATAAGTATGTTAATTACTAACCCAAGATTTGCAAATTGCTTCAATTCTTCAGTTAAATGTTCTTTGTTCTAGTTGCTTAAGGAAAACATCGTTGTAATGAGCGCTTTACCTGCAAGAGCTGCAACTTCTTCACTTTGGTTGAGTTTGCAAATGAAGCGCTAATTTCACACATTCCAACCACACAAACATAACAACAACAAGTCACAAACACGGTCACACACACACCAACACATAAACACACAAACATACAATGCAAAATGATATCCAATAGCCAACAACAAAGCAAAATAAGTGCAGCGAAGGTTTGTTGCAAGCAAGAAATATATGCGCACACTCTGCAGCTACTCATCCCTGTCTTCATACTGTCTTCCAGCCAAAAAGCCCGCATCTATACAACTACATACACCAGCTTCTCCAATTTCAATGAAGAAGAAAACAACAGCAAGCAGCCACTCTGGCAGCCAACAGTTTTAGTCAACTGCAAGACAAAGAAAAGGCCATAAACGACGAAAATGAAGAAACTTAAGCAGAATGAAAATGAATTCAAAAGCAGAAAGCAGAAAAAAATATGGTAATACACAAAAATGCAATGCAAATAAAATGAAATGAAATGAAATGAAACTGCCTACAACGCTGCCGTTGCTGCCGTTGCTGCCTCTTTGCTGCTGCTGCTCCTACTTCGTGCATGTTCTATCGTGCGCGTCAGGAATGCCTGAGTTGAGAATCATCATCATCCCAGTGTGCCGCAGCCAACCTGGAACCTGTTGGACCAGAAAGTGTTGGATATTCACAGGCACTCATACACACACACACACATACAAACTCACACGTGCAAATGACATATCGCTCAGGTGAGCTTGTGGGGGGGAGGTGCGGCACGGACGCTTAGCTTTACTTGTTTGCTCTGCTTTAGGGTCAGGGCTTGAGACACATGTTGCTACAGACGTACATATGTATGTGTATGACTGACTGTAGAGGTGTGTGGCAACTTGCTAGTTGGTAATACAAATCGCGCTGCTGGCACAAAAATGCGAAATGAGATCGGAAAAGGAGCGTAGAGACGCAAGAACAATTTTCTTTCAGATGAAATACGAATCTTTTAGTAGTTTTTTGCATCAATCCTTTGCACTGGAACCTTCTTGCCTTTCGCTCTTTGTATTTTTTTTTGGTGCTTCCATAATCACATTTTGTATGTTCGTAACCACCTAAATGTTTGCACTAGGGATGTTTCGAATATGCGATAGCGAATGTTCGGAATAACATTATAAAACCTTTAATCAATTTTATTACTTAAAAATTTTGTAAATTATTTGAACATTGAACGAGTGCTTAACCTATACACTGTTTTAATCTAGTAGTCCAAGTTGAAAAGGGGCATATTATATTAAAAAAAAAAAAGTAATTTTGCTGCCTTTTTCTCCCATGAGGCGATTTCTTAGAGGCTGGTATATAAAGCCGGCTGCACTGAACAATGCCCACTTGGAACGCTGGCGGGTGGAGCGCCCAGATATGTATTTGCGGACCAGTTTTATCAATTTGTCGAATTTTAGTTTAGTTTTCCACCAATCGAAAAGATTTTCACCGAGATAAGCTCGTCTAAATCTATTTCTAGATTGCTTATAAGACTTAGAAGCATTTGTTGAAGACCCATAAATTTTCTTGATATACTACTTAATCGTTTAGCGGCTGAAGCTAAAAGCCGGTTATTGTCCGCACCCTAGTTGGACAGACTTAGAACCATTTCAACAATATTAGAGTGAACTCCCTGCCCATGTACACATTCGCATTCGCAAAACATTTGTATCATTTGATGCGAATGCGAATGTGTAAAATGATGCGAATCATTCGCATAACGAATGCGAATGCAAATATTCGCAACATCTCTGGTATGTATGTACATATGTACATATATGATTGTATGTCGAGCTTAGTGAAATAACTATATTATGACGCATTTTTAGCTCAAGTACAAAATTTTTATAGAACATTCCTAATGTCGCAAGAAAAATCTAATTAAATACGCATTTTAGAGGTATTCACAACGATCTCTGCACTGCAGCACTTGCAGAAAGTGCCTAAGTGTCATAATTCGTTCTAGTAAAATTCTTACTTCTTTTTAGTGCTCGCATTCTCAGTGCAGTTCGTTCGTTCTATAATGAGCCAGGGCGAACACACTGTCGATTTACTGATGGCTCCAGAAATGACACTGAGTCTGGATCGGGTGCTTATATCGAAACAATGAGAATAAGCGTCACTTTTCTCTTCGGAAATATGCCGCGGTATTGCAAGCCGAGATATTTGCAGTCCGCAAGGCCATGGACTACGTGGCGAAAAATAGGTGCAGAGGATGGTTTTTACGTGTCTGTAGTGATAGCCAAGCTAAACTAAAGACTTTGGCCAGCCCTCTCACTACTTCCAGCCTGGTGGTTCGGCAATGCAAGTAGCGACTAAATTACGTTGGCTGCCAGGTCACTCAGTAGTAGTGGATAATGAGGCATCTAACCATTTGGTCAGAGAGGGCTCAGAACAGGTATTTCTCGGTCCGCAACCAGCACTGCCATCTTCGGCCATCGAAGCCACCGTCAGAAACTGGGTGAGTATTTCGCTCAGCATAGTTTGGTGGTAGTTGCTTTTATTGAACGCATTGGACAACATACCACTTGTTTGTGGGACCGTTGACTGTACACTTTACGTGGCATAAACACCTGACTGTGAGTGGTATACATGTCTTGAAGATGATGGGATGGCGGAACATTTTTGTGTCTCTGCCCCGCCTTTACAAAGATTAGGTGTGGGGTTTTTGGCAGCAATGTGTTCATTATCTTCTCACACTGTCAGAAGAATCAACCAACACCACCCGTAATAAATATTTCATTAGCACTGAATATTGGATTTCCTCAGAACTACTTATCCGCTGCAACGTTTCCTTATATATGTATATTTATTAACCCTGCAGAACCCTTCTGCTGCATAGAGATTCTCATCCAAACGCTTTCGCTTTCATTGGCTGTTTATTCTGCAATCCCTAGTACACGGCCAATTTCACTGAAGCAAATGTGAGTCTACCCAATAAACATTGGGCTTGGTTAACGAATCAAAAATCATTGGAAAACAAATATTCTTTTCGAGTCTTCGATAACGAATGTGGCATAGGTTAGTATTCTATTCGAGAATTAGGCCAGCAAAACGGAATCTTCCTTATCCACTGTACATATTTTTCCTTCGTTATGAATCCGATACCAACCCATTATCGAATTGAAATTTTAATGAGAGAGAGTGATTGTCTTATATTACCCTTCGTGAATGAGCTGGATTTCACTTTCTCTCTTGTTACCATGGTTTCCAGTTTTTTTTTTGGACCCATCTCGAGGGTATTTCCAATATACTATGGACGTTGGAAACCCATGTTTGGTTATGAGTTCGTTCAGGTCATTTTCGAACGTTCGCCACAATGTTTATTGGGTACTTATAACTCAATTTTTATTTGTATGCGCAAAGACGATTATTCAATGAAAACACCTTTCAGCTCAGATATATCCACCCAGTGCTCGCTCAATGCCTAAACGTTCATTGTGAAATTGTTGATTTCAATGAGTTACACTCCTTTACCAGGAATCGATTGCCCGTCTAAGCGTAGATATGTATATATATACTTACCCATACATATGCACTTCTTTCTTCCAAACCGCAGCTGCTCGGTCCAGAAACAAAAGCAGCAAGTAAGGATCGATCGCCATTCAATCAATGCAACAACCACCTATTCGATTAACTGACCAACCATGACACATCCATCATCTCGTCTGAACCGCAACCGCCATAAGCCATGTTGTATGCAACAAACAATGCTCGAAGCTTCATGGTTTCCGGTGCAGACGAAAGCTAAATCGGAAAATCGCAAAAATCATTTAATTCATCAAAGTGTAGCGCAAAGCCGGCCGCCTTACGTGGCCCCATCCTGCCTGTGCCCACTTCAGAGAGGCCACAAATCCGTGTGAATTTATAAAAAAAGTGTTGTAAATATTTGTGTGTGCGCAAGTGCAAGTATCTACTAGGTGTATGGGTGTGTGTGTGCATCCGACACAGGAGATTGAATTTTCATGCTTGAATCGGCATCGATGTCAATGTATCAGATTCAGCAATCGCAATATCTCTCATCCTGCCACCAAGTTCATCATTTTAGTTGTGCACACGCTCTTATCGGGCATCTGGTGGTGTTGTGTCTGCGAACGATTTTTTGTTTGTTTTTTGGTTTGTTTTTTTTGGTGCAGGGGACAGTTTGCCTTATCGGTTAGTTTGGGAGCATCAACGGTGCGAAGGAAAACGCATTCACGGACGTAGTTACACACATATTCGAGTGCTGGCAATATAACCGGCGTATTGCTATCCATCGTTCATCTTCATCTTTCGTCTCATTTGTACCACTTGTTCCCGCTGACTTTGCGTCTGTTGATATGTCGATATTGTGATATTGAGTGATGAATTTGAAAGGAGTAAATTGCTCAAGTGCAACATTATTCTCGTGTGACATTGACTTAACTGAAGGAGTGAAATGAATATCTCCAAATGGGCGAGAAGCATACCAATTACTCATTTTGACTTTACTTGGGGTACGTCAGAGAGGTATTTTTGCTCAAAACAGGAAAGCTAAACTGTTCTCAAAACTTTAGTTCAATCAGTTTTTAATGAAGCATAGTCAAAGGCGTTGTTACAAATACTTACCGGAAAATATTTCTGTTTAGGCAGAACTTTTTTTCTTTCTTCAAATTTATGATTTTTATACAACTTTCAAGCGCGTTTCATAGAACTTTTATCGATAATTGATGTTTTTTGATGTGTTTGAGCTATATACGCAACCGATTTTTTAAAGAAAAGTGAATGTGAACGCTAAAAGTTTTGTCGCGCTTAGAAATGGTCCTATCGGTTGGTGACCGTAGATCCCTAAAGTTGTGTGGTTGAAGAAAAACCGGCGTAGTTTGACTTGATAACTTTGAACCATGGGAGGGTTTCAATCTTTAGAATATGCGTAACTATAATCCTATGCCCGCCTATGCTACACAGGTGAGATCAGAATAACTAGCTGGCCAGCACAACAACCAAATACAACCATAGGCTTACTTTGGTCATCTTACTGCCAGAAGGAGCTAAATAAAAAAAAACTGTTTTCGATTGGGATATGTAGCAAAAGGCTAGACAAGATGCTGGTCCGAACTGTTGGACTTTATGCCGATGAGGAACTTCCTTAACATATTTTCTTAACGGTAGCAGACAAGAGAGATATGGTTGCGTCAGCAACTACTCGGTTTGAATAAATGGATAAAAACCCGAGCCCGCTCCTGTTGAGCTAGAAATCTCTTTCTGCGTCTTTAAGGAAGAGGCATTCTTCTTAAAAGTGGCACAAAACCCTAAAGCTAGATTGGATTAAGATAGCATTTATACTTCCAATTGGAAACATACTTAGACCTTCTGAGCTTCAGGAAGTCTCCCATCTTTTTTGCTACCTAACGAAGGCCATGAAAACCTTGAGACCTTACAACTGACTCGTTTGGTCCTTAAGTCACATGCCACAACTTTTTGTAGTATAATCATCACTTTTTCTAAAATAATTACTAAACAGAGGTTGTCTGCCTCGTTTATTGGCATGTCAGATCCTTAGGTGTTCATGTCATCATCTGTCTCGTTTACTTACAAAGATGGACCCTGTCTGCGATGGCTCAATGATGTCAGCGTGGTACGGAGTTTCCGTAAAATCTACGATTTCACTACACAGGATCCAATGTAGTTCAAGGCCGCTTGGATATCGACGAAGATATCGGAATTTCCGGTAGGCGGCTAACCTTTTTCTGGAGGGCTGGAAGGACTAACTTATCTGGGAACCATCAGTTAAGAAGGATATACCATCTTTGAGAGCTGATGGGCTCATTGTGGTATTCCTTACTGATCAAAAACCATATACTTCTAAAACTGCATACAAATTTTTTCATTTATCAGATGCAGAGGTGGAACTTTTCATTTTGAACAAAGCCAATTCTAGGGACTACTCAAATCGTATATGCTGATCGTTTACGAATTCAAAAAATTCTGGCTAGTGAGTTAGTGTCTTTCCATCGATACATACATACATATGTACATACATACATACATATTTAGATAGCTCCCACATGATCATCTGGTCTGCAAGCCCGTCTAAGCAATCACGAAATAATTCACTTAACATTCCAGCACAAAATCTCCTCACATTTCTAGAATACCTAAAAAATTTGCATATTCGCCAGCAATGCATGCTGCATTTCTCAGAAATCGCGCACAATCTTGTTGTCACAT
>NW_023458566.1:19629609-19638632 GCF_013731165.1 Rhagoletis pomonella | reverse complement strand
TAAATGGATGGAGCTTTGGGGACCACACTGATGGCGATAGAAAAAGGGCGAAGTAAAAAAATAAAAAAAATTTAAAATAACAAATTAAATAAAAAGTGGTCAATATCAATTTTATATCGGTTCATAAGTGTTGTCGCTTAATGGACGTTGGTAACAGCTTAAAAATTACATGGGAAAAATATACACTAGGGTGGCCCTTAGAAATGTCAACATCTAAATTTTGAATGGGGCAGCCCTGTTTTGTTCTACGTACAAAATAAAGGCATACAAAAAATTTAAAAATTTTAAACAAGTTTTTAGGGGTTGAAAAAATAATTTTTTTTTTTTTTTTAAATCGCAAAAATTCGACAAAAGCTTGACAAGGAATGTATTTCCATGGTCAAAAGAACTGAAAGAAGTAAAATAAAATATTTAAAAAAATTACTTTAGAAGACCGCTTTCAAGGTAATGTTTTATTTAACGAAACTTTCAAAATAATTTTCAAAATATTTTTTTACCTAAAAACAATAAATAAACATTAAAAATTTAATAGAAGTTGTTTGGTTCTTGCGATCATGTATGTAAATGGATTCCTCGACGCAAGTACATAAATAACATCTAAGTGAAACCTTATGAAAATTGCATAGCATAGTGTTTTGAGGTCAAAAAGGAACAAATTGAAAACCCCATATATTTGAAGGTCATTTAAGAGGTCAATTATTTTTTATTCAACAAGCATTTTTTTACAGAATTTTCCGTCTCAAACAGCTTTAAAACGATAACAAGTTCGATAAAAATATCGATAACAAAATCGTTAAAAATATCGATAACAAAATAGATAAGTAATCGATAACAAAACCGATAAAAATATTGATAACAAAATAGATAAATAATCGATAACAAAATATATAAAAATATGGATAAAAAACCGATACAATTTCTATTATTATATCGATAAGTCCCGAGAAATCCTAAAATCTCTAAAATCCCTGATTGAGTCTGTGTCTCTATATCCGTTTTCTCTACCTTTATTTTAATCTTTCTTCCTCTATATTCATCTTTTACTTTTATCGGTATCCTCATGCTCATCTTTTTCTTCACACTTATCTTTGTTTTTACTTTTATGTTTATCATTTTCTTTATCAACATACATATTCTCCTTCACCATTGCCCTTATATAAGTAAAGTGTTTAAATTTACCTGAATTTCATTGCCGTTGTCTTTACGCATCTTTGTTTTTGTTTTTATTTTTACCTTTGCCTGCATCCTTTTCTTTATCTCATCTTTACTTTCTTGCTTGATACACTCAAAAAGCATTTGTTTCAGCCCCAACCATTTCCGTGTGCAACTTCCGTGTGCAATTTCCGTTGCACCGTTTCCGTGTGCAATATCCGTTGAATTTGCCAATTTACTCCCAACCAACCAACCGCCGCTAAAGAAGTTTCACTTCAAAAACCTTATTCTCCACACTGTATGGCATAAGCAGTTACTTAAATTAATTTCCTAGATAGAACTGCAGTAATTCCAAATAGTTCCCTAGTGTGAAGAATTGTAAGCTTAATAACAAATCGCAAGTTGTTTGTAACAAAGAAGTTCCATTTAATACCAAAACAGCTGAAATAGCCCATATAAAATCGCTTCCAGAAATTGCCTCGTTACTACAAATGTCAATCTAAAATGAGCCGCAAAACCGCAGACTAAAATATGAATTTATTCCATCCGCTCGGCATTTAACTTACCAAACTGATTTTCCCACATTCCTGCTCGATTTTTTTCTTAGCTCGCACATTTTGCGCAGCCCCCATTAGTGAGTAATCACTGCCCAGGCCTAAGTAGTGCGCCAACTATTTCCTTTTCTTAAGCACTGAGTCAGCCTCAGACGCTCTGAAGGTTGGAAGGAATAAGACCAAAGCAAAAACTGAAAAAAAACAAAGCTTAAATAGGTTGTAGCTATTTAGAATGAAATGGTTTTACGGCTGCTGGAGGAAACATCAAAAAGTTGATGTGAAATTAAAAAGCTGCCACATCATTAAGATAAAGCTATAATTTATAATATGAAACCTTTTGTCTATGTTGTTGTTATTGTGTTTGTTGGTGTTGCTTTTGCCTTATATTGCGTAAAGGTAAAAATGTTCGTCTATACAACAACAAAAAAAAATGTGTGTATGTGGCTACTTCTCCTTTGATACTGCGACTGTCATAAACAAGAACACACACAGGCGCAATAAGGTGTCAAAAACCAAAATATAATCAGCAATTTTAAAGCAGTGCGTCACTTAGTGAAGAGTGAGAAGAATCGAAATAGGGTGACAACTTGAACGAGGCTCATAAACAATGAAATTATCCAATGTTTTTGGGGGTTATATGTAGGTAATTTGGCGTGATTTACAGGTGATAATATGTGAAAAATTTTATTTTTTTTCAAATTAGTTTTGGGGATCCGGAAATTGGAAATGAAGAGAGGCAAAACGGGCAATGAATTACGTAAATACTTTAGACCTCTGTGCTTTTCGTAGTTGCTCGAAAAAAAAACTTCCGGCGACTTGAGTTTGTTTACTACCCAACATAAGGGAGCTCTATGAAGACGGCACTCAATGAATATTCGATTTTTGTGAGCTTACAAAGAGCATTCAATAGTATTTGGCAAAAGTCGATGGAGAAGGTTTTACCTCGTTGACCTCAAGCTAAAGGCTTAAGAGTAGTCTAGGAAGAGTTATGGTTATAGGAAAGGAAACAATATCTATATTCCATGGGACTACTAGTTTGACAGAAAAATATAATAAAAGCTATATTAAACTCATAGAAATACGTATGTTAATTACTAACCCAAGATTTGCAAATTGCTTTAATTCTCCAGTTAAATGTTCCTTGTTCTAGTTGCTTAAGGAAAACATCGTTGTAATGAGCGCTTTACCTGCAAGAGCTGCAACTTCTTCACTTCAGGTTGAGTTTGCAAATGAAGCGCTAATTTCACACATTCCAACCACACAAACATAACAACAACAAGTCACAAACACGGTCACACACACACACCAACACATAAACACACAAACATACAATGCAAAATGATAGCCAACAGCCAACAACAAAGCAAAATAAGTGCATCGAAGGTTTGTTGCAAGCAAGAAATATATCTGCGCACACTCTGCAGCTACTCATCCCTGTCTTCATACTGTCTTCCAGCCAAAAAGCTCGCATCTATACAATTACATACACCAGCTTCTCCAATTTCAATGACGAAGAAAACAACAGCAAGCAGCCACTCTGGCAGCCAACAGTTTTAGTCAACTGCAAGACAAAGAAAAGGCCATAAACGACGAAAATGAAGAAACTTAAGCAGAATGAAAATGAATTCAAAAGCAGAAGAAACTAAACTAAAAAAAAATATGTTAATACACAAAAATGCAATGCAAATAAAATAAAATGAAATGAAATGAAACTGCCTACAACGTTGCCGTTGCTGCCGTTGCTGCCTCTGCTGCAGCTGCTCCTACTTCGTGCATGTTCTATCGTGCGCGTCAGGAATGCCTGAGTTGAGAATCATCATCATCCCAGTGTGCCGCAGCCAACCTGGAACCTGTTAGACCAGAAAGTGTTGGATATTCACCAGGCCACAGGCAGGTATACACACTCATACACACACACACATACAAACTCACACGTGCAAATGGCATATCGCTCAGGTGAGCTTGGGGGGGGGGAGGTGCGGCACGGACGCTTAGCTTTACTTGTTTGCTCTGCTTTAGGGTCAGGGCTTGAGACACATGTTGCTACAGACGTACATACATATGTATGTGTATGACTGTAGAGGTGTGTGGCAACTTGCTAGTTGGTAATACAAATCGCGCTGCTGGCACAAAAATGCGAAATGAGATCGGAAAAGGAGCATAGAGACGCAAAAACAATTTTCTTTCAGATGAAATACGAATCTTTTAGTAGTTTTTTTTGCATCAATCCTTTGCACTGGAACCTTCCTGCCTTTCGCTCTTTGTATTTTTGTTTTGGTGCTTCCATAATCACTTTGTATGTTCGTAACCACCTAAATGTTTGCATTAGGGATGTTTCGAATATGCGATTACGAATGTTCGGAATAACAATAAAAAACCTATAATCAACTTAAGTCATCGTTTTTATTACTTAAAAATTTTGTAAATTATTTGAACATTGAACGAGTGCTTAACCTATACACTATTTTAATCGAGTAGTCAAAGTTGAAAAGGGGCATATTATATTTCTAGATTGCTTATAAGACTTTTAGCAGTACTTGTTGAAGACCCATCAATTTTCTTGATATACAGCTTGATATATAGCGGCTGAAGCTAAAAGCCGGTTATTGTCCGCACCCTAGTTGGACAGACTTAGAACCATTTCAACAATATTAGAGTGAACTCCCTGCCCATGTACACATTTGCATTCGAAAAACATTCGTATCATTTGATGCGAATGCGAATGTGTTAAATGATGCGAATCATTCGCATAACGAATGCGAATGCAAATTATCGCAACATCCCTGGTATGTACATATGTACATATATGAATGTATGTCGAGCTTAGTGAAATAACTATATTATGACGCATTTTTAGCACAAATACAATATATTTTATAGAACATTCCTAATGTCGCAAGAAAAATCTAATTAAATGCATATTTTAGAGGTATTCACAACGATCTCTGCACTGCAGCACTTGCAGTTTTACGTTACTTTTGCTTTTGTATATGTAACGAAAGTGCCTAAGTGTTCGAAACGCCAAGGTGGCAGGGATATTTTCAAATAAGAATGCTAGTTCGTTTTAATAAAATTCTTACTCTTTTTAGTGCTCGCATTCTCAGTGCAGTTCGTTCGTTCTATAATTCGCTAATTTCTGTTGGAAAAATTAAGAAACATAGGGAGCCGTTTACAGGAATCTTCAAACTCCGTTGGCTTAAGAAGAAGTTCTACAAGGAGTTTGGAAGGCATTCGAAGTAGCAGCTACAGCTTCTGATAGTTTATATTTTTGCCACTTTGAATATAAAGGAGTTCTTTAATGGTTGCGAGACAAACAAACTTCAAAGCACGGTCGCTGTGCGCTGTACGCGGCTGTTCTCTACAACGCCTGGCGCTGCTAGGCTTACCAGGCTCAAAAGAAATGTGTGTTGGTGGAATACTTAGTGAGGCGAGGCAGATATTTCTACGCGTCATTACCTTTGCTGAGGAGATTCTGCAAGGTTAAGTACTCTGAGGCTGAATGCTGACGTAATGCCAACACTGAGCCAGAGCGAACACACTGTCGATTTACTGATGGCTCCAGAAATGCCACTGGGTCTGGGAAATATGCCATGATATGATTTTTGTGTCTCTGCTCCGCCTTTACAAAGATTACTTGTGGGGTTTTTGGCAGCAATGTGTTCCGAGACGAGCAACGTCCTTTTGTTGTCATTTGGCTTATACGAGAACGAAAAATTACAAAACTGATGGCACAATGCCAAAATACATTATCTTCTCACACTATCAGAAGAATCAACCAACACCCGCCGTAATAAATATTTTATTAGCACTGAATATTGGATTTCCTCAAAACTACCCGCTGCAACGTTTCCGTATATATGTATATTTATCAACTACCAGAAGGGTTCTGCATAGAGATTTTCATCCAAACGCTTTCGCTTTCATTGGCTGTTTATTCTGTAACACCTAGTACACGGCCAATTTCACTCAAGCCAATGTGAGCCTACCCAATAAACATTGGGCTTGGTTAACGAATATTCTTTTCGAGTCTTCGATAACGACGAATTAGGCCAGAAAAACGGAATCTTCGTTATCCAATGTTCATATTTTTCCTTCGTTATGAATCCGAAAACCAGCCCATTATCGAATTGAAATTTTAATGAGAGAGAGTGATTGTCTTATATTACTCTTCGAGAATTAGCTGGATTTCACTTTCTCTCTTGTTACCATGGTTTCCAGTTTTTTTTTCGAACCCATCTCGTGTATTTCCAATAAAGTATGGGCATTGGAAAACCATGGTTGGTTATGAGTTCGTTCAGGTCATTTTCGAACGTTCGCCACAATGTTTACTGGGTATTTATAACTCAACTTTTATTTGTATGCGTAAAGGCGATTATTCAATGAAAACACCTTTCAGCTTACATACATGCATATATCCACCCAGTGCTCGCTCAATGCCCAAACGTTCATTGTGAAATTGTTGATTTCAATGAGTTACACTCCGTTACCAGGAATCGATTGCCCATCTAAGCGTAGATATGTATATACATACTTACCCATACATATGCACTTCTTTCTTCGAAAACAACAGCTGCTCGGTGCAGAAACAAAAGCAGCAAGTAAGGATCGATCGCCATTCAATCATTGCAACAACCACCTATTCGATTAACTGACCAACCATGACACATCCATCATCTCGTCTGAACCGCAACCGCCATAAGCCATGTTGCATGCAACAAACAATGCTCGAAGCTTCATGGTTTCCGGTGCAGACGAAAGCAAAATCGGAAAATCGCAAAAATCATTTAATTCATCAAAGTGTAGCGCAAAGCCGGCCGCCTTACGTGGCCCCATCCTGCCTGCCTGTGCCCACTTCAGAGAGGCCACAAATCCGTGTGAATTTATAAAAAAAAGTGTTGAAAGTATTTGTGTGTGCGCAAGTGCAGGGTATCTACTAGCTGTATGTGTGTGTGTGTACATCCGACACAGGAGATTGAATTTTCATGCTTGAATCGGCATCGATGTCAATGTATCAGATTCAGCAATCGCAACATCTCTCATCCTGCCACCAAGTTCATCATTTTAGTTGTGTGCACACGCTCTTATCGTTCATCTGGTGGTGTTGTGTCTGCGAACGAATTTTTTGTTTGTTTGTTTTTTGGTGCAGGGGACAGTTTGCCTTATCGGTTAGTTTGGGAGCATCAACAGTGCGAAGGAAAACGCATTCACGGACGTAGTTACACACATATTCGAGCACTTGCAACTTAACCGGCGTATTGCTATCCATTGTCCATCTTCATCTTCATCTTTCGTCTCATTCGTGCCACTTGTTCCCGCTGACTTTGCGTCTGTTGATATGTCGATATTGTCAATGGCTGGCTGATTGTGCAATGATGGGCAGCGTGTTCCTGGCCATGATAAGCCAACAGTTGGCCGAGTGATTCTCAATAAAATCGATTTCTCTTGTCATTCGTTAGGATTTGATTGCATTGAGTGATGAATTTTAAAGGAGTAAATTGCTCAAGTGCAACATTATTCTCGCGTGACATTGACTTAACTGAAGCAGTCGAATGAATATCTCCAAATTGGCGAGAAGCATAAAATGAGTAATTGATTTTGACTTAACTTGGGCTAATTTATATCGCAGAACTTAGGGGTAGTCAGAGGAAACAGGAAAGCTAAACTCATCTCCAAACTTAAGTTCAATCAGTTTTTAGTGAGTGTCCCATGAAGCATAGTCAAAGGCGTTGTTACAAATACTTAACGGAAAATATTTCTGTTTAGACAGAACTTTTTTCCTTTGTTCAAATTTATCATTTTTATGCAACTTTCAAGCGCGTTTCATGCCACTTTTATCGCAACTTATTTTTAAAGAAAAGTTTTGGATTGCGGCTCATACAACGCCATAAGCTCTGTCACGCTAGGAAAAGGTCCTATCGGTTGGTGAACGTAGAGCCCCAAAGTTGTGTGGTTGAAGAAAAACCGGTGTAGTTTGACTTGATAACTCCCCTCCCATAGTTTCAATCTTTAGAATATGCGTAACTATAATCCTATACCCGCCTATGCTACACAGAGTTGGACTTCGTCTTGTAGAGCTTTTTCAAGCAGATCAAAGGTGCGTATTACCATAGTACGGCTCAATCAGAATAACTAGTTGGAGAGCACAACCACGAAATACAGCCACAGATAATTAATTTTTTTTAACACCAGTCGTCATCCGTAGACTTATTTTGGTCATCTTACTGCCACAAAGAGCTTAATAGAAAAAAAACTGTTGGGATATACAGCAAAAGACTAGACAAGATGCTGGTCCGCACTGTTGGACTTTATGCCGATGAGGAACTTCCTTATCATATTTTCTTAACGGTAACAGACAAGAGAGATATGGTTGCGTCAGCAACTACACGGTTTGAATAAATGGATAATATGGATGGATAGCTCCTGTTGAGCTAGAAATCGCTTTCTGCGTCTTTAAGGAAGAGGCATTCTTCTTAAAATTGGCCCAAAACCCTAAGGCTAGATTGGGTTAAGATTGCATTTATACTTCCAATTGGAAACAGCAGACCTGCTGAGCTTCAGGAAGTCTCCCATCTTTTTTGCTATCTAACGAAGGCCATGAACACCTTGAGACCTCACAATTGACTCGTTTGCTCCTTAAGTCACATGCCACAACTTTTTGTAGTATATTCATCACCTTTTGTAAAATAATCACTAAACGGTGGTTGTCTGCCTCGTTTATTGGCATGTCAGATCCTTAGGTGTTCATGTCATCATCTGTCTCGTTTACTTACAAAGATGGACCCTGTCTGCGATAGCTCAATGATGTCAGCGTGGTACGGAGTTTCCGTAATTCCACGATTTCACTACATAGGATCTAATTGCGTTCAAGGCCGCTTGGCTATCGACGAAGATATTGGAATTTCCGGTAGGAGACTAACCTTTTTCTGGAAGGCTGGAAGGACTAACTTTTCTGGGAACCATCAGTTAAGAAGGATATATTTGAGCGCTGATGGGCTCATTGCGGCATTCTTTACTTCTAAAACTGCATACAAATTTTTTCATTTGTCAGATGCCGAGGTGAAACTTTTCATTGACTTGAGAAGGAAAGCTTTAACTAAAACAAAGCCAATTGTACGGCCTACTCAAATCGTATATGCAGATCGTTTACGAATTCAAAAAATGCTGGCTAGTGAGTTAGTGTCTTTCCATCGATACATACATACATATGTACATACATACATACATACATATTTAGATAGCTCCCACATGATCATCTGGCCTGCAAGCCAGTCTAAGCAATCACGAAATAATTCACTTAACATTCCAGCACAAAATTAG
>NW_023458566.1:19626982-19629509 GCF_013731165.1 Rhagoletis pomonella | reverse complement strand
TTCTGAGAAATGCAGCATGCATGCTGGCGAATATGCAAATTTTTTTTAGGTATTCTAGAAATGTGAGAGGAAATCTAATTGTGTGCTGGAATGTTAAGTGAATTATTTCGTGATTGCTTAGACGGGCTTGCAGGCCAGATGATCATGTGGGAGCTATCTAAATATGTATGTATGTATGTACATATGTATGTATGTATCGAAGGAAAGAAACTAACTCACTAGCCAGAATTTTTTGAATTCGTAAACGATCTGCATATACGATTTGAGTAGGCCGTACAATTGGCTTTGTTTTAGTTAAAGCTTTCCTTCTCAAGTCAATGAAAAGTTTCACCTCGGCATCTGACAAATGAAAAAATTTGTATGCAGTTTTAGAAGTAAAGAATACCGCAATGATCCCATCAGCACTCAAAGATGATATATCTATCTTAACTGGTGGTTCGCAGATAAGTTAGTCCTTCCAGCCCTCCAGAAAAAGGTTAGTCTCCTATCGGAAATTCCAATATCTTCGTCGATAGCCAAGCGGACTTGAACTACATTGGATCCTGGGTAGTGAAATCGTGGATTTTACGGAAACTCCGTACCACGTTGACATCATTGAGCCATCGCATACTGGGTCCATCTTCGTAAGTAAATCTGAGATGCCAATAATCGAGGCAGACAACCTCCGTTTAGTAATTATTTTAGAAAAAGTGATGATTATACTACAAAAAGTTGTGGCATCTGACTTAAGGAGCAAACGAGTCAATTATGAGGTCTCAAGGTTTTCATGGCCTTCGTTAGGTAGCAAAAAAGATGGGGGACTTCCTGAAGCACAGCAGGTCTGCTGCTAAGTATGTTTCCAATTGAAAGTATAATTGCTATCTTAACCCAATCTAGCCTTAGGGTTTTGCGGCTCTTTTAAGAAGAATGCTTCTTCCTTAAAGACGCAGAAAGAGATTTCTAGCTCAACAGGAGCGGGCTCTGGTTTTTATCCATTTATTCAAACCGTGTAGTTTCTGACGCAACCATATCTCTCTTGTCTGCTACCGTTAAGAAAATGTGATAAGGAAGTTCCTCATCGGCATAAAGTCCAACAGTGCGGGCCAGCACCTTGTCTAGTCTTTTGCTGCATATCCCAATCGAAAAGAGTTTTTTTCTATTAAGCTCTTTGTGGCAGTAAGATGACCAAAGTAAGCCTACGGGTGACGACTGGTGTTAAAAAAAAATGTCTGTGGTTGTATTTGGTTGTTGTGCTGTCCAGCTAGTTATTTTTTTGAGCAGTACAATGGTAATACGCACCTTTGATCTGCTGAAAAAGCTCTACAGGAAGAAGTCCAACTCTGTGTAGCATAGGCGGGCATAGGATTATAGTTGCGCATATTCTAAAGATTGAAGCTATGGGAGGGGAGTTATCAAGTCAAACTACACCGGTTATTCCTCAACCACACAACTTTAGGGCTCTACGTTCGCCAACCGATAGGACCTTTTCCAAGCGTAACAGAGCTTATAGCGTTCACATTGAATGAGCCGCAATCCAAAACTTTTCTTTAAAAATCGGTAGCGTATATAGCTTGAACTTGCACTTATATAAATTATCGATAAAAGTGGTATGAAGAAAGGAAAAAAGTTCTGTCTAAACAGAAATATTTTCCGGTAAGTATTTGTAACAACTATGACTATGCTTCATTAAAGACTGAATGAACTAAAGTTTGGAAAGAGTTTAGCTTTCCTGTTTTGGGCGAAAATACCTATCTGCCGTACCCCTAAGTACTGCGATATAAATTACCCCAAGTTAAGTCAAAATGAGTAATTGGTATGCTTCTCGCCAATTTGGAGATATTCATTCGACTGCTTCAGTTAAGTCAATGTCACACGAGAATAATGTTGCACTTGAGCAATTTAATCATTTCAAATTCATCACTCAATGCAATGAAATCCTAACGAATAACAAGAGAAATCGATTTTATTGAGAATCACTCGGCCAACTGTTGGCTTGTCATGGCCAGGAACAAGCTACCCATCATTGCACAATCAGCCAGCCATTGACAATATCGACATATCAACAGACGCAAAGTCAGCGGGAACAACTGGCACGAATGAGACGAAAGATGAAGACGAAAGATGAACGATGGATAGCAATACGCCGGTTAAGTTGCAAGTACTCGAATATGTGTGTAACTATGTCCGTGAATGCGTTTTCCTTCGCACTGTTGATGCTCCCAAACTAACCGATAAGGCCAACTGTCCCCTGCACCAAAAAACAAACAAAGAAAAAAAACCGTTCGCAGACAGCAGCATTCGCACAGACACAACACCACCAGATGAACGATAAGAGCGTGTGCACAACTAAAATGATGAACTTGGTGGCAGGATGGGAGATGTTGCGATTGCTGAATCTGATACATTGACATCGATGCCGATTCAAGCATGAAAATTCGATCTCCTGTGTCGGACATACAGCTAGTAGATACTTGCACACACAAATAGTTACAACACTTTTTATAAATTCACACGGATTTGTGGCCTCTCTGAAGTGGGCACAGGCAGG
>NW_023458566.1:19625594-19626882 GCF_013731165.1 Rhagoletis pomonella | reverse complement strand
TTTTTTTTAGAGAGGGTTGGATATATTAGCGCTGAAGGCGTGGTTTAAGTGAGCCCTTACAGTCCGGAAGACCGCTTGACTCTTGAATGCTTGCACAGAGAAAAGCATGGCTCTAATAATTTGAAAGTTAATTAAGAAGGAGTAGATGAGGAGGAAAAATTCATGTTTTAGTAATAACGTAGTTATATTTTTTTTTTGTATAGTTTACAATAATAAAATACACTAGAGAATATTATTTTTTAAATAAACAGGCAACCTAAAAGCCTACAATTTTGTGCTCCCGAAAAGTCAAAGATAGTGTAAAGTTAAAATTTCATATGGAGGGCTGAGTGGAACATCTATCTATCTTGGCAGACGGTTCTAAAAAACTCCCTATTCAAAAATTTGTTTCAAGGGCGCCCTATTTCAGGATTCGACTTAAAAACATCCCGTCTCAGCTGCCGCTTCATAAATGCCTTATATCAATGCATTTCCAACATATTTTCAGTTGAGATAGGACGTTTTTCAATCAAATTCTGAGATAGCAGATTATGCAGCGAAGTTTTGATGTAGGACATTCTTGAGCCATTTTGATCTTCCACTCAGCCGTTGAATAATTCATGAACTTTATTAAGCCTTCGGCATATCCTAAGACAGCACGTCCTTACTTGTTTTTTTTTTGTTTTTTTTTTTTTTGGTATTGTAAATTTATTGCGCCGTATTTTTTTTTCAAACACAGCCATTTGGTTTAGTGCTTTGACAGTTGCTTATGTCTGAATTGAAATATTTTCCTGCGGGACATGACATTATACGCCCAACCAAACCAGACACGGAACTCAAGCAATAAAGATAGCTAAAAGAAATGAAAGTAAAATTAATAAATCGGCAGCAAATTTAGCATACTCTCTCACCTGCTGCAACCACTGTCCGCTGTATTGGGGTAACGTCCAACTTGCGTGCGATCTGAACACGATGCTACCGGAGATTGACTAGACGAGGCTGGTTCTGCGGAGGTTGTTGCTGTTGGCGATGTACCGCTAGATGTTGCTAGCGTCGTCAAAGATGGCGTAGGCTGAAATATCACCGTTGTAATAGCCGAGTCATCGTTTGGTGGGGCGTCCACGGCCACACCAACATCACACATATCGGTTACATCCAATAAGCACTCACTAACACAAGGCGTCTGGCCACTATGCGCCACCGAGGTGAGACACACCGTTCCGCTTCGGCAGGACCCGCGCACACTGGTCAGATTGTTGTTGGTGCACATGGTGAATGTGGTGCGGCTGGTGCAAGTGTAGGCGCCATT
>NW_023458566.1:19619990-19625494 GCF_013731165.1 Rhagoletis pomonella | reverse complement strand
ATGCATGCTGCATTTCTCAGAAATCGCGCACAATCTTGTTGTCACATACCTTGCCGCAGCAAAAACGAACCAACAAGCGAACGTAGAGCTTTCGAGCAGTTCAAGTAATAAATAATCACATCGACCGGCTTTCAAATGCAAAACTTGTCAGCGAACAAAACAAAAGAAAAGGCGAGATTTGTAAGGACGAACGGATAAGAATGGCCAGGCCTACTACAGGCCAAGAATGAACCAACGTACGGTACGGCGGACTAAGTCAAAACGAGCGGAAAGCCAAAAGAAAAAATCTCCAAACAAAGCCTCAAACTTCACAAAAAAAAACACTGCATTTAGTATTTATCAAAAAGGAAGGAATTAAAATAAATAAATAAGCAAACAAAAAACAACAACAACAACGAAAACTGTGGTGGAGCGAAATTCCACAACTTTGTTGCATGGCAACAGCATGAGGAACGACCCAACGACCCAACGGCCCAAACCAACCGACCGACCACAACAGCGCGATGTGTCGCATGCAGCTCGTCCAGGGCCCAGCAGCATCTTTAACAACCGGAGCATCCGGATGGCGAACGCTGCATACTAGTATCTATCTATGTACATACATACATACGTGTAAGAAAATAAAATTGTGCAATATCTGTGGGGGGGGAGGGGGCAAGTGGATCGCAGAGGTGAAGAGTGTAGTCTTGAGCGAGTGCTGAGCAATGTACGTGGCGTCTACTTTATGCTTATTGTCGCAGTTGCCATTGTGATGTAAAAATTCAGATGAAGGTTTTAGTTATTTTTATTGCAGTTTCGCCATATCGGCTTCGCAAGGCAGTCAGCGCTGCCGATGCCTTTTCAGCCAACAAACAAAAATTCGCGGTGATGAAGAAACCTGAAAAAGGATTTAGCATTCAGCTGCCGGTGGCAAACGGCTCCCACCACCACAAAAACGAAGCAAGTACCAACAGTGTTGCCGGCAATAAATATACATTTAGCGCTAGAAAGGGCTAAATAAACAATTTCAGAGCTAAGAAAAGGGTTAGTTTCATTATTCTTCAATTGAAATTTTTTTATTTATTTTATAACGAATTTCCAAAATTTTATTTGTGTACTCGTAAAAAGGAAACATAAAGAATCGATTTATTAGATACACTAGTTTACTCGACAATAAAGGTCTTCTCTAAATAGTGTTTTTTTTTCTCCATTTCCAAGAGTACTTCAGAAAGCGTCAAATATGCTTCAGAAACTGTAAAATGTACTTCAGATAGTCAGTTGTAAAATAAACTGACTATTCGCAGGAACATTTTACGTTTTCTGAAGTACATTTTACGCTGTTTGAAATACTCTTGGAGAAGGTGTCTCTTTTGCAGTTATTGTCGAAAAAAAATTAAAATCAGAAAATCGAATACAACTAATTTTCTTTGGATACCTTTCGAAACAAAAATTTTCTGATTGCATTGATACATTTTTTGTGTACTTTTTGAGTTTCAGGCGTTTAAATTCAAAAGATAAGTTAATTTTCAAGCTTTTTCGAAAATTATTAATACTCGCCCCTATTTCGATTGTCGGAACGACAGTCGTTCGTCGAAATTTGAGATTTTCATTGGCGTTATGAGGCAACCAGTGACATAATCTACAACAAATTTTTATTCCTATTATCCTTTCGAAATGAAGGAGTATTGAGAACGTGTTAAAATCGGTCGTTAATATTTTTATTTACGACATAATTCAACGAACAACTGTCGATGCGAACGACTTACGACATTCATTCCTTTCTGTTGATAAACTTTGAACAAAAAAATATAAAAATTTGGACGAAGGACAATTTTATAACGAAAATGTGAAGCATAAGAACGCCCAAATCGGACAGAAGATTTTAAACTTTTTACAAATTTAAAGAAAGCGGCCAATTTAAATTTTCACTCATAAAGTTGAAAATGTCTTTTTCTACATAAACAGCGTAAATATTTAAATTTAACGCCTAAAATTAAATTATGCTTTTTAGAGCCACAAAGGGCTGTTTCAAATTAAAATTAAGGGCTAAATCTAGCCCCGAAAGCATTTAAATGGCAACACTGAGTACCACCACTATTCTTACCTACTTATTGTTATATGTATGTACATCAGGGTGGTCCAAAAACAGTAAATTCGGAACTGTAATGCTCTCATCCCCTAGGTTGGTTCTATACCGAAAAAGTATACCCCTATTTTCTTATTTTGAAATAAAAAAATATTTAGAGTTCGCTGAAAGCGCTCAAAGTTTTCCACGTATTTTTATATGGGGAAAAACCACTTTTCGTAGAAATGGTATAGAATTCTTGAAAAGCAATATTTTTCGATCGGAAAACTCTGGTTCTCTTCAGAAGACTTTCAATAATAATAATATCCAATTGTTTATTGAACCTTTTTTTAATACTAAAGATTTGTTATTTATCCCCTATTGCATTTTGTGGTATTTTCTAGAGGTTTTGGCGGACCTATAAAATATAGTTACTATGAAAATATAGTTAAAAAAAAATTTATATTATTATTGGGAATCTGATGACGAGAAACTGAGTTTTCCGGTCGAAAAATATTGATTTTCAAGAATTCTATACCATTTCTACGAAAAGTTGTTTTTCCCCCATATAAAATGCATGGGCAACTTTGGGTGCTTTGAGTGACCTCTAAATATTATTTGATTTTAAAATAAAAAATAGGGTTTTTTTCGGTATAGAAGAATCCTAGGGGGTGAGAGCATAAAAATTCCGACTTTACTTTTTCACATGCCTTTTTGGACCACCCTTATGTAGATAGTTTGGTGTTTGTGTAAATATGGTATTCACGTGCATACCTGTATGGAGCTAAAATTGATTGCGTACGCGTGTGCCCTTCCGCTCAGGCATCTTTTATTGTGGACTATTTACTTCACAAAGAAGGAGTTGAGTTAGACTACTCAAAGGTTTAGCAATTAATTCGCATTGCATTTTTACTGATATAGCTTAGTACATAGCAACTAAAGCATATGCACATATGTGCATACAGTAACCAAATTCTGTGGTATTAAATTCAGTTTTCGATTAGCGAACTACGGTTCTGGATAACGAATTAGGGAAGGTCCAGCGAAAGCTGTGAATAACTCAAAAATGGAACGCTAAACAAGCGTTTTCCGATTGGAGTCGGTTAAGGCATGTCCACAGGGGTCAAAACTCAGATTACCCTACGAAGACGTCTTAACCGTCTCTGATCGGGACCAAAATTTATACGCGATATCTGCGACCGTGGTATTACCGATTGAGGGGTGAGATTGAAAAAATAGTTAATTTGATTTTTTAAGGACCACCCTAATATATGTATATATCTGTGGATGTTTATATGAAGATTTAATATTTATAAGTAGTACAGGGAAACAGGAGTTCACATAATGGCAACCGAGATGCAACAAACGACCACCAGTTGATCAGAAACGGCTTGGCTACAGAAGTGCCCCCACTGATATTTGTCTTTTCTGCTACGATTACTATTCTAGTCGTCCATAGGAATCTGCGCCTTGGCACACAACGAATGTCATTTGCCTTCACACCCGCCCTCCGCTTGAGGCAGAAATTTAACAGCAGCCCGCAGGAAAGTAAGAAATAAATCAGTGAATTGAGGCGCTGATGCGGTGGAGATGGTGACACAGTGGCACAAAACTATTAAATATATGGCTAAGGAAAATTTTTTTAAAAACTGTATGTTAGTTTCAACCTAAAGACCATGTACCGCCTGCGAACGGCAGATGAGTTTTCAGGAGAATATTAGGTTAGGTTAGAATGGCTGTATTGCAAGCTCGATATTTTGACTCGAATAAAAAATATATCAATTGTGGAGTGGAAGATCGGCCTATCTCGGTATCCAGTTCGAAAACGCCCTATCTCAAAAAACTTTTCAAGAGCGCCCTTTTTCAGAACTTTATTGAAGAACGCCCTATCTCACTTGAAAGTGTATTGAAAATTTGCTGATATAGGGCGTTTTTGAAATGAATTCTTGAAAAAAATGCGTTCTTGAAAAAATTTTTGAGATAGAGCGTTTTCGAAGTGGCTGCCGAGATAGGGCGATCTTTCACTGAACAGTCGATATTCTGTGAGATTCGGTTACTAAAGAGTGCCACCAGCAGAAATTTTCCTTTAACCGGGCTCTTTTTAATAAGAGAAAATAAATAGTAATCAAATCACTAAAGTGAATTTAAGAAGGGCCGAGAGATCTTACAATCTCTCGGTTGGTCTACAAGTAATTTGTAACGACTAATGTAAATATTTTGTTTCCAGAGATTTTTTCGTTTTCTTCCATTTCTATTCTTCTTCTTATTTGGCATTACACCTTTGTCGGTTTAGGCCGAGACTAAAAGACTTCGCCAGTTGTCTCTCGCCTTTACGGATTTCTCATCAGGTTCTTCTGCACTTGGTCCATCCACTGTGTTCACGGGCGACATGTCCAAGCAAGGCGCTTAGCTAAGTCCAAGTCGTTAAAAAGCTCGTACAGTTCGTAATTCCATCTTCTTCGTTGCTCGTCGGCAACGCAATCATATTTCTCTCGAAAGCCCCCAAAGCTTTCTCATATTTGTTAAACATCGTCCATGGTGACAGGAGATTTGTAGAGCGTGATTTTTGTTTGCCGAGAGAGGGTTCTGCTTTTCAATTGCCTACGGAGCCCAAAGTAGCACTCGTTGGCAAGAATTATTCTTAGCTTTATTTCTTAACTGACATTGACAGTTTACAGTGACATTAGGTGCTTATGCTGGATCCTAGCAGCATAGTTCTTTTGCTGTATATAGTGTCACTGCGTTTAAGATTGACAGCTATTATGACGCTTTCCAGCATCAGATTGAAAAAAACGCACGAGAATGATATGATTGGCTATGGATGAAGTTATTGGCTTTTCCATTACTTAGCTACCTTCTCATCATCTGGAAGACCAAAAAAGACTGACCGCTCAGCAAGTCCACCGGAAAATGACCAGCTCTGGTTCCTTTCTCCATCAGTGTCCCTGGTAGGCCTATGCCACATTCTTCTATGTAATGAACGTTTGTCAACTTCGATTCCATTTTCTATTGTCTATTTTCTTGTTGTTCCCTTTGTTTTGAGATTTTCATAAGCAAATGTTCTTTGGTAGGCTTAGTATGCCGCTAGACACTGCTGGTTTGTCTACTTCTCTCTTACCGATTAAGTTTGGAGTGCAGAATGTTCAGTAAGTAGGTATTTTGCTTCGAAAGAAAAAATCAGCGTAGGAATTGAAATTACGGCCAATCACCAAACCCGTCACCAATTTATTTGTAGAATTCATAAAAAATTAAGAGCTTAACAAAAACACTCCAGCATTAGAGATCACATCCACTGTGCAACTTTATTTTTAGCATTTTGTAGATATTCAACTATGCATAGCCACCTTGAACCGAAGTGCAGCACGTTCCTGTAAGGAGCACTAGTATATGCGGACAGACACCGCAACCGACAAGCAGACTAGCACCCCACATCTCTAACTGGAATACGTGCACATCCAAG
>NW_023458566.1:19619136-19619980 GCF_013731165.1 Rhagoletis pomonella | reverse complement strand
AATCTGGCTTGCGTCTCCAACAGCCAATTTAAGGTGTGCGACAATGGCTCACCAATTGCGAATGCGCTCGATTGCCCCACAGGATATGTTTGCTCCACAGCTACCACGAGCATTTGCCAGCCCAGTGGCGGCGTCGGTGTGGTAGCTGATTGTGCCGATTGTAACACCTGCGATGCTACCAATACCTTTGCCTGCACTGGCGTCGGCACATACGCCTTGTGCCTGGGCACAACAACAGTCAGTAACTTGACCGGCTCCTGTGAGCCAGATCACATTTGCAGCATTGATTATGAATACATTTGTGGTAGTGCCACATTAGGGGTGAGCCAATGATAGTTAATACATATTTTGGTAATTAATAATACATATATCTATTTTATTACTGTTTAGGTTGTGGCCACGTGCCCCACTGTTGATGAGACAGTAACAACAACCACTACTGCGCCCTCGACCAGTGTGACAAATCCGGCCGCGTACTGTCAATCTATGCAACAAAGTGGTCGCTTTCCTGCCGGCAATGGGCAGACTACCAGCTGTAGACAGTTAGTACACTGCCCTTACACTTATTTACTTACCAAGCTGTGCATTTACATTTCAAAATAATACAAATCATTTTTAATTTTTTTTTTTTAGGTATGTCTATTGCTTTATTAATAACGGCGTCTGGAGTGGTGTGCTGTACACCTGCCCTGGTGCCACATATTTTAATGAAAGTTCGCGTCTCTGCACAGCCGTCATACCAACACGTTGCGTCGGTACCACTCGGGTGTTGTCACTCAGGAATATGGATGTAGATTTCGATTGAAGTGGGTTCCAGCTAGATTGTCTTAAGTTTTCGAAAGTA
>NW_023458566.1:19595261-19619036 GCF_013731165.1 Rhagoletis pomonella | reverse complement strand
ATTTGGTAGCCAAATTTAGCCACCAAAGGGCTAAAACGGCAACACTGGACATAGTTGCACACATATTCGAGTACTTGCAACTTAACCGGCGTATTGCTATCCATTGTTCATCTTCATCTTCATCTTCATCTTTCCTCTCATTTGTGCCACTTGTTCCCGCTGACTTTGCGTCTGTTGATATGTCGATATTGTCAATGGCTGGCTGATTGTGCAATGATGGGTAGCGTGTTCCTGGCCATGACAAGGCAACAGTTGGCCGAGTGATTCTCAATAAAATCGATTTCTCTTGTTATTCGTTAGGATTTGATTGCATTGAGTGATGAATTTGAAAGGAGTAAATTGCTCAAGTGCAACATTATTCCCTTGTGACATTGACTTAACTGAAGCAGTCGAATGAATATCTCCAAATGGGCGAGAAGCATACCAATTACTCATTTTGACTTCACTTGGGGTAATTTAAATCGCAGTACTTACGATACGGGGTACGTCAGAGAGGTATTTTCGCTCAAAACAGGAAAGCTAAACTCATCTCCAAACTTAAGTTCAATCAGTTTTTAGTGAGTGTTCTATGAAGCATAGTCAAAGGCGTTGTTACAAATACTTACTGGAAAATATTTCTGTTTAGACAGAACTTTTTTTCTTTCTTCAAATTTATGATTTTTATACAACTTTCAAGAGCGTTTCATGCCACTTTTATCGTTAATTGATATAAGTGCAAGTGTGAGCTATATACGCAACCGATTTTTAAAGAAAAGTTTTGGATTGCGGCTCATACAACGCCATAAGCTCTGTCACGCTTGGAAAAGCTCCTACCGGTTGGTGACGTAGAGCCCTAAAGTTGTGTGGATGAAGAAAAACCGGTGTAGTTTGACTTGATAACTTTCCTCCCATAGTTTGAATCTTTAGAATATGCGCAACTATAATCCTATGCCCGCCTATGTTACACAGAGTTGGACTTCGTCCTGTAGGCCTTTTTCAAGCAGATCAAAGGTGCGTATTACCATAGTACGGCTCAAAAAAATAACTAGCTTGACAGCACAACAACCAAATACAACCACCGAATTTTTTTTTTAACACCAGTCGTCACTCGTAGGCTTACTTTGGTCATCTTACTGCCACAAAGAGCTTAATAGAAAAAAAACTCTTTTCGATTGGGATATGCAGCAAAAGACTAGACAAGATGCTGGCCCGCACTGTTGGACTTTATGCCGATGAGGAACTTCCTTAACATATTTTCTTAACGGTAACAGACAAGAGAGATATGGTTGCGTCAGCAACTACACGGTTTGAATAAATGGATAAAAACCAGAGCCCGCTCCTGTTGAGCTAGAAATCGCTGTCTGCGTCCTTAAGGAAGAGGCATTTTTCCTAAAGGCTAAGGCTAGATTGGGTTAAGATAGCATTTATACTTCCAATTGGAAACATACTTAGACCTTCTGAGCTTCAGGAAGTCTCCCATCTTTTTTGCTACCTAACGAAGGCCATGAAAACCTTGAGACCTTACAATTGACTCGTTTGCTCCTTAAGTCACATGCCACAACTTTTTGTAGTATATTCATCACCTTTTCTAAAATAATTACTAAACGGAGGTTGTCTGCCTCGTTTATTGGCATCTCAGATTTACTTAAGAAGATGGACCCAGTATGCGATGGCTCAATGATGTCAACGTGGTACGAGTTGCCGTAAAATCCACGATTTCACTACACAGGATCCAATGTAGTTCAAGTCCGCTTGGCTATCGACGAAGATATTGGAATTTCCGATAGGAGACTAACCTTTTTCTGGAGGGCTGAAAGGACTAACTTATCTGCGAACCACCAGTTAAGATGGATACACCATCTTTGAGAGCTGATGGGCTCATTGCGGTATTCCTTACTGATCAAAAACCATTACTTCTAAAACTGCATACAAATTTTTCATTTATCAGATTCAGAGGTGGAACTTTTCATTTTCAACAAAGCCAATTGTACGGACTACTCAAATCGTATATGCAGATCGATTACGAATTCAAAAAATTCTGGCTAGTGATTTAGATTCTTTCCATCGATACATACATACATATATAGATAGCTCCCACATGATCATCGGGTCTGCAAGCCAGTCTAAGCAATCACGAAATAATTCACTTAACATTCCAGCACAAAATTAGATTTCCTCTCACATTTCTAGAATACCCAAACAAAAATTTGCATATTCGCCAGCATGCATGCTGCATTTCTCAGAAATCGCGCACAATCTTGTTGTCACATACCTTGCCGCAGCAAAAACGAACGAACAAGCGAACGTAGAGCTTTCGAGCAGTTCAAGTAATAAATAATCACATCGACCGGCTTTCAAATGCAAAACTTGTCAGCGAACAAAACAAAAGGAAAGGCGAGATTTGTAAGGACGAACGTAGAAGAATGACCAGGCTACTCACAGGCCAAGAATGAACCAACGTACGGTACGGCGGACTAAGTCAAAACGAGCGGAAAGCCAAACGAAAAAAATCTCCACACAAAGCCTCAAACTTTACAAAAACACTGCATTTAGTATTTATCAAAAAGAAGGAATTAAAATAAATAAATAAGCAAACAAAAAACAACAACAACGAAAACTGTGGTGGAGCGAAATTCCACAACTTTGTTGCATGGCAACAGCATGAGGAACGACCAACGGCTCAAACCAACCGACCGACCACAACAGCGCGATGTGTCGCATGCAGCTCGTCCAGGGCACAGCAGCATCTTTAAGAACCGGAGCATCCGGATGGCGAACGCAGCATACTATGTAGTATCTTTCTATATGGGGGGGGGGGGGGGCAAAGTGGATCGCAGAGCTGGAGAGTGTAGTCTTGAGCGAGTGCTGAGCAATGTACGTAGCGTCTACTTTATGCTTATTGTCGCAGTTGCCATTGTGATGTAAAAATTCAGATGATGGTTTTAGTTATTTTTATTGCTGTTTCGCCAAATCGGCTTCGCGCGGCAGTCAGCGCCGCCGATGCCTTTGCAGCCAACAAACAAAAGTTCGCGGTGATGAAGAAACCTGCAAAAGGATTTAGCATTCAGCTGCCGGTGGCAAACGGCTCCCACCACCACAAAAACGAAGCAAGTACCAACAGTGTTGCCGGCAATAAATATCCATTTGGGGCTAGAATCTCCAGAAAAAAAGTGCTAGAAAGGGCTAAATAAACAATTTCGGAGCTAGGAAAAGGGCTAGTTTCATTATTCTTCAATTGAAATTTTTTTATTTATTTTATAACGAATTTCCAAAATTTTTATTGTGTACTCGTAAAAAGGAAACATAAAGAATCGATTTATTAGATACACTAGTTTAATCGACGAAAAAGGTCTTCGCTAAAAAGTGTTTTTTTTTCTCCATTTCCAAGAGTACTTCAGAAAGCGTCAAATGTACTTCAGAAACTGTAAAATGTACTTCAGATAGTCAGTTGTAAAATAAACTGACTATTCGCAGGAACATTTTACGTTTTCTGAAGTACATTTTACGCTGTTTGAAATACTCTTGGAGAAGGTGTCTCTTTTGCAGTTATTGTCGAAAAAATAAAAAATAAAAATCAGAAAAGCGAATACAACTACTTTTCTTTGGATGCCTTTCGAAAAAAAATTTTTTCTCATTGCATTGATATATTTTTTGTGTACTTTTTGAGTTTCATTCGTTTAAATTCAAAAGATAAGTTAATTTTCAAGCTTTTTCGAAAATTGTTAATATTCGCCCGTATTCCGATTGTCGGAACGACAGTCGTTGTCGAAATTTGAGATTTTCATTGGCGTTATGAGGCAACCAGTGACATAATCTACAACAAATTTTTATTCCTATTATCCTTTCGAAATGGAGGAGTATTGAAAACGTGTTAAAATCGGTCGTTAATATTTTTATTTACGACATAATTCAACGAACGACTGTCGATGCGAACGACTTACGACATTCATTCCTTTCAGTTGATAAACTTTGAAAAAATAAAAAATTTAATGAAAGCGGCCAATTTCAATTTTCACTCATTAAGTTGAAAATGTGTTTTTCCACATAAACAGTGTAAGTATTTAAATTTTACGCCTAAAATTAAATTATGCTTTTTAGAGCCACAAAGGGCTGTTTCAAATTTAAATTAAGGGCTAAATCTAGCCCCGAAAGCATTTAAATGGCAACACTGAGTACCACCACTAGGCTTACGTACTTATTCTTATATGTATGTATATTAGGGTGGTCCAAAAACAATAAAGTCGGAATTGTAATGCTCTCACCCCCTAGGATTGTTCTATACCGAAAAATTATATCCCAGTTTTTTTTTTTATTTTGAAATTAAAAAATATTTAGAAGTCGCTCAAAGCGCTCAAAGTTTTCCATGTATTTTTATATGGGGAAAAAACCACTTTTCGTAGAAATGGTATAAAATTCTTGAAAAGCAATATTTTTCGATCGGAAAACTTTGGTTCTCTTCAGGAGACTTTCACTAATAATATCCAATTGTTTATTGAACCTTTTTTAAGACTAAAGATTTGTTATTTATCCCCTATTGCATTTTGTAGTATTTCTAGAGGTTTTGGCGGACCTATAAAATACAGTTACTATGAAAAGATGGTTAAAAAAAAATTTGATATTGTTATTGGGAATCTGTTGACAAGAAACCGAGTTTTCCGGTCGAAAAATATTGATTTTCAAGAATTCTATACCATTTCTACGAAAAGTTGTTTTTCCCCCATATAAAATGCATGGAAAACTTTGGGAGCTTTGAGCGACCTCTAAATATTTTTTGATTTTAAAATAAAAAAAAATAGGGATATATTTTTTCGGTATAGAAAAATCCTAGGGGGTGAGAGCATAAAAATTCCGACTTTACTTTTTCACATGCTTTTTGGACCACCCTAATGCACATAGTTTGGTATGTGTAAATATAGTATTCATGTGCATACCCGTATGGAGCTAAAATTGTTTGCGTACGCGTGTGCCCTTCCGCTCAGGCATCTTTTATCGTGGAATATTCACTTCACAAAGAAGGAGTTGAGTTAGAATACGCAAAGGTTTTGCAATTAATTCGCAATGCATTTTTACTGATATAGCTTAGTACATAGCAATTAAAGCATATATACATATGTGCGTACAGTTACCAAATTCTGTGGCATTCAATTCAGTTTTCGATTCATTACACTTGGGTGCCAAAGTCCTTCTCTATCAACTTCCTTCACAACATCTCTACACATCGACTGAGCGCCAAGGAATAAGGGTTTGGAGCATCGTCCTAAGTCTCAATTTCAAATCAGAAAATGACGAGGTACGTCTTAGGAAGAATTTAAGGGACTACCGTTCTAGATAAGGAATTAGGGAAGGTCCAGCGAATGCTGTGAATAACTCAAAAATGGAACGCTAAACTAGCGTTTTCCGATTGGAGTCGGTTAAGGCATGTCCACAGGGGTCAAAACTCAGATTACCCTACGAAGACATTTTAACCGTCTCTTATCGGGACCAAAATTTATATGTGATATCTGTGACCGTGGTATTACCGATTGAGGGGATGAGATTGAAAAAAATAGTTAATTTGATTTTTTAAGGACCACCCTAATATATATATATCTGTGTATATATATATGAAGATTTAATATTTATAAGTAGTACAGGGAAACAAGAGTTCACATAATGGCAACCGAGATGCAACAACCGACCACCAGTTGATCAGAAACGGCTTGGCTACAGAAATTCCCCTACTGATATTTGTCTTTTCTGCTACGATTACTATTCTAGTCGTCCATAGGAATCTGCACCTTGGCACACAACGAATGTCATTTGCCTTCACACCCGCCCTCCGCTTGAGGCAGAAATTGAACAGCAGCCCGCAGGAAAGTAAGAAATAAATCAGCGAATTGAGGCGCTGATGCGGTGGAGATAGTGACACAGTGTCACAAAACTATTAAATATATGGCAAAAGAAAAACTATTTAAAGCTTTATGTTAATTTCAGCGTATGGACCATGAGCCGAATATTAGGCTAGGTTAGAATGGCTCTATTGCAAGTTCGATATTTCGACTCGAATAAAAAAATATATCAATTGTGGAGTGGAAGATCGGCCTATCTCGGTATCCAGTTCGAAAACGCCCTATCTCAAAAAACTTTTCAAGAGAGGAGAACTACGGAGGAGAAATCCACCGAAATATAGTTTCTCTGAGATTTTTACACACATATGTATGTACCAATATGCGAAATAATGGCAGTTAGACATTTTGACAAGTTTCGCCTATTCTTTTCGTTGATTATTTTTTAATTGATTTTATATAAAACTTATAATAAAAGTCTAATTTACATATATTATAAAAAAATGAATTCAGAATTTTTAAGGACATTCCAAGTTTTCGATTGTAAGTATTTTTTATTCATATAAAGTGTGTTCGAAAATTTTTTAAATTGATTAGAATGTATGAAAGACTGAATTAAAAGCTTGTTGTTTCGAAAACTTACTTTTGTACTGGTTTAAGATTGACAGCTATTATGACGCTTTCCAGCATCAGATTGAAAAAATCGCACGAGAATGAATCGCCTTGTCCAAAATGGCGCGGGGAGGTCCATCCCATTCTATTGCTATATCTGGAAGTCGAGCAAATAGTAGCATAAAGATGTCCTTCTGATGCCAAGACGGCACGGAATTTCCATGCAATCCTCCAATTAACTACTCGGGATCTAATTGCCTTCAAAGCCGCTGGGCTATTGATGAAGGTATTGGCTTTTCCATTACTTAGCTACCTTCTTTATATCATAAGCCTCAACTTTTAGGACCTTGCAATCATCTGGCAGACGAAAAGACAGACTGCTTAGCAAGTCCACCGGAAAATGACCAGCGCTGGTTCCTTTCTCCATCAGTGCCCCTGGTAGGCCTATGTCACAATCCTCTATGTAATGAACGTTTGTCAACTTCGATTCCATTTTCTTTTGTCCATTTTCGTGTTGTTCCCTTTGTTTTGAGATTTTCATAAGCAAATGATCTTTGGTAGGCTTAGTATGCCGCTAGAAACTGCTGGTTTGTCTGCTTATCTCTTACCGATTAAGTTTGGAGTGCAGAATGTTCTGTATGTAGATATTTTGCTTCGAAAGAAAAAATCAGCGTAGGAATTGAAATTACGGCCAATCACCAAACCCGTCACCAATTTATTTGTAGAATTCATAAAAAAATATGAGCTTAACAATCCACCATTAGAGATCACATCCACTGTGCAACTTTATTTTTAGCATTTTGTAGATATTCGACTATGCATAGCCACCTTGAACCGAAGTGCAGCACGTTCCTGTAAGGAGCACTAGTACATATATGCGGACAGACAGCGCAACCGACAAGCAGACTAGCACCCCACATCTCTAACTGGAATACGTGCACATCCAAGCGCTCATTGCCACAAAGTTGCCGACAACTATGACGATTATGCATACACATACATATGTACATACGCATACGCATGCACATGAGTGTGTGTGTGTGTGTGATTATGTGAGAACAGAGAATGCGTTGTGGCTGGTCTTATCATTTTCAAGATCTCACCTGAGCAATGCCATTCGGCTTCATTTGCTTTGCACTCGCTCGCGCTTCGATCTGTTTGATGCGCCATGTAGACTTCATTCAGCCGGCAGCCGGAGAACAAACACACCGAAAAGGAATTTGCAATGCAATGCAAAATACGCCGAAGAAACGAAACGAAACGAAACGAAACTGCTTCGATCACAGACCAATGGACGACAATGGGCACCAAGCGGGCCGTGGTGGAAGGCCAACAAAAAAATAAAAAAAAATACATAAGTATTGCAAGTGACGCTTCAGAACGTTGCACATGTTGGCAACTAGACGGACGTGTAGGACGGGCAAACGAAATTGGACGGACAAACCATGCACCAAGCCGTGTGGGGAGAACTACGAATCACAAATGAATAAAATAATATAAATGCACAAAATAAAAAATGAGAATGTATGTATGTGTGCGCTTGTGCTAAAGTTGGTCGAAAGATGCAGGTAATCACAATTAAATCATGCGCCCCATTGCAGCGCATCGATTGAAGAACGTTGAATTGTGGTGTTCTTGCATACTTAGTTGGATGCGAAAGAGCGCAACGTCAATACACACACTTGCATGTGTAATCATGCACATATATATGTACATATGTATTTTGGAATATATGTGTGTAGTACACATGTAGTACTTGGCCGCACAAGAATGTGCAATTATTTCTTATTGAAGTCAAAGTCACAAAGTTGCATTTGCACTCGAGCAGGCAAATTCATCATCAAAGGAATATCCAATTTGGCTTGAACCGCTTCTACTCAAATCCCTGCCGTTTAACTTGCTGCGTTTGGTAGGTAGCCTGCAAGTGCACTGCGCTCTGTGCTCCATGCGGCGACGTCTGAGTGTTTCGATGCAATGCGAAACCCTTCTTCAGCGCGCTGTACATTTGGCAAATGTGTAAATATGCAGGCATCAGGTATGTGGGTTCAAAAGGTGCGCGCCGCATGTGGCGCAACATTTGTAAGCGTTTCCATTTTTTGTATTTGCTCTTCGCTGCATCTGCATGGAGTACTTGAAATTTGTGGGGCTTTATTTGTTGTAAACATGTGCGTCTGCGAGTATGCATAAGAGTCAACGTCAACGTGATTTTGTCATCTCTTGATGCGTACTGAAATGGTTTGCGCATCACTTTGGTATACAACAAGTAGATGCATTTCAGTATTTTATACTTATTTAAGATTTTCGAATGATGTACCTGATAAGTTTTTCTATACTTCATATTTTTCCATATCAGTTGGAGCCACAGTTTTCTAAACTCCCGAATGAAAATCTGCAACCTTAACTACTGGATTAGAACTTATGTAGACCAGGGACGCCCACGAAGAACTTGCTCGCGATCTGGAGATGAGATAAGGTAAAAATAAAATAAAACGTCAACGCAGAGTTGGCTGGAGTGAACTGAAGTTCGTTTGAAATTTGGTTGTAAGCTGTCTAACTCCGCTTTGAACTCAGTAATGACAAAAGCTTTGATGATATCTAGGCTTGGCTTGAAGGCATAGAAGAAATGACTCGATGGGAGGGAGGCAGCGGTTAAAAGAAGGCATAACATAAAATTTTACTTGTAGGGTCGAAACTTAACGGAAGGTTCGGTGCACGGCTTTTCTGTCGAAAACTCGTTATCAACCTCAAACTTAGGCTCCCAGTACATCTTATGGCGTTTTATTTTCTCGAAATAATGTTGCATTTATTCTGCCATGCGCCAGGGCTGTCAAGTTTTCGTGTTCTTTTCTCAGCATGTTCACATGCATATTGCGCGCTCTTTCTTTAAAATGTTCCACTCTGGATAATGTTGCCATATAAGAAGGTGGTGACATAGCTGACATTATGATATGGGAGAAATACATCTACTCTGATAGATAATTCAGGATAGTAAACTCTATCACCGTGCGCTTAGAAATTAGTCGGGAATCACTTCATCTTTATTGCGGTTGTGTCTGAACTTTTTTAGTTGGACTTATTTGGGTAGTAGACAGGACACAGGATACTGCCTAAGAATCGACGTGGAAAAACCGAATGTCACACCATATCATCACTATCGCAACTAGTATGAGCTTGATGAGGTCAAACTCTCTCAACATTGTCTTCTATGTCGAAGCTGCGTAGGAAATAGAGATCGCAATTATTACGCATCACTGTGGAGAGTCAAAACTTCGCGTTCCTTTATTGGTTAGCACTCACAATTCAACATACATACATACATATATTAGCATCACACTGGACAATGGTTTATTGCTCTAGTTTGCCCATTGCCTATGCCAATCACCTTAAATAAAGTAGTTTTAGTTTAGCCTAACTACAACCTACAAAAGCAATTAGTTATATGCCAAAAATTGGTATTTGCTTATTTATATGTATCTAAATAGGAAATTATTTATGTTAGTAAAACACTAAACTTTTAGAACGTGATAATGGAACTCACGTCTTCCTTTGTCAAATGAAGGAGAATGGAGAAAACGAAAACTGAAATTGCAAGAAACTCTATGACTCATCGCGTTCTTGCAGGACCACATTCCGATGTCCAAACGTAAAAATCAAAACACATGAAATAAACCTAAAAGAAGTAAGTATTCCTGAATCAAATGAGGAAAGAAGACCAAAAATTATAAAAAAAAACACTTTTAGTTTGAGATAAACAAAAGTATTAACATCAATAAAAAACGGGACAGCAGAATTGGGAGCGAAGTAATTGCACGAGAAAGGAAAAATACAAATACAGTACATTGCAAGTTTCAAACGGCTAAAAAATCCCTTTGATTTTTGGGAACTATTATTTTTTGGTGCGGGATTTTTGTACTTTTTTCCAATAAGCATGAATTTCTTATGAAATAAAAAGCGGGAGACCGTTAGCAACAAAATTTCAAAAAATCATCGCCAATTTTTGTAGATTGCACTTATTGTGTAAAAAAAAACAGTATTTAGAAAAAATTCTCAAAAATTAACGGGATTTTTTAGCCGGTTGAAACTTGCACTTGATGGCACTAAAATTGTAGGGGCTATAGAACTGTATACCAAAAGTGTTCTAAAGATTCAGGAAAAAAAGTTGAAATCTTGTTGAGAAATTTGTTGAATTTGTTCTTGAATTTTGTATAAAGTTCAAAATGGTGATTTGTATGGTTTTGGGTAAAGCTTTTTTTAAATTTGCAGGAAAACCATTACGAATATTAAAAAAATATGAGCACGTGGTCATTTTTTTGAGTCACTGTGTACACTGTGTGTGTTGAATTTTTTTTTTAAATATTGCACAAAGTCAATATTACTTCAGGAATACTTACTTCCTTTAGGTTTATTTCATGTGTTCGGATTTTTACTTTTGGACATCGGAATGTGGTCCTGGCAAGAACGCGATGAGTCATAGAGTTTATTGCAATTTCAGTTTTCGTTTTCAATTCTCCTCCATTCTCCTGCATTTGACAAAGGAAGACTGGAGTTCCATTATCACGTTCTAAAAATTTAGTGTTTTACTAAAATAAATAATTTTCTACTTAGATACACATAAATAAGCAAATACCAATTTTTGACATATAATTCCCTAAGTTATTAAAAAATATTTATGTATTAGGGCTGGAAGTTTTTAATGTCCGGATATTCGAATATGTATCCGATTAAAAAATCCGTATATCAAAATGAACTGATATTAACCGGAGTAATGTTGAGAACAATTTTATGAATCTCTATTTACACGTTTAAGAATATACGTTTATCAAAATGAGATCATGATATCCAGATTTTATTCGTATACACATGAATAGCCGAACGGATATATTCGAATATCCCTAGTCCTAGTATGTATGAAAATTATCATAGCTCAAATATTTAATTTGAATAGATTGGCACTTATGTACATTCCAATAGCTTTTGTTCTTGATCAGTTTTCTTAATGTATATATATTCCATGGCAGAGTAGAGTCTTTCTAATTAAGCCTTATCTTGGCTTAACCAAACTTAATCTGAATTAAATTTATGCTTATAGATTTAGTAGTTATACCTGGGTATCAGTGGTACTCATACCCTTGTTTTCGAATCAATACCAAAAAAACTAAACGTCTTTTGTAATTAGACAATTTAGTTGAGGGCATCTCATTAAATCTTTCCTAATTTGGTCTAATCCAAACTAACGCCACTGCCCGGGAGGTCATTTCATATTCACATTCTCCAATAGTCTATAGAGCTTCTATGAAGATCTGTACCTTTTGATATCTTCTACTGGGTGCCGGATTTATATTCGCTATACAATTTTGCAAATCTTCATTGATAATTTTTAAGTTTAGCGACTCAACACATGGGCCATAAGATCGAGGAAAGTTTCGGGCTCAAATTCCAAGAGGCAGATGAACTTGGACGTGCCAAGTCCACTGCCCCTTCCATATTCGCGCTTGGAAGATGCAAACAAGACCATATTGTCCGTCTGAAAGATACCGTTTCCTTGGACAATATATTTGGTTCTATACTGCTGTGATCGTTCACCTTTTCCCCGTTTTTAAGGCCCTCTCAGATAATTGAATAGTCAAATAAATAAGTAGGATGCCAAGTTGTTGGGCAAAATTGAAATTAGGAATTCGCGAATCGGGCTAAACCGCATTTGTTTTGAGGAATACATATTAACAAATAAATATCGCGCTGGCCTTGTCTGGTCAGCGACAGTTCGCTGTTCACACAAAACAATCTAAATCAAATTTATTACATTTTAAATATTTATCTTTCAAGTAGAAAAAGTTGCTATACATTTGACGTTTATGCACTAAGATAAGCCTGAATTTCTGTAGTTTCACCGATAAGATAGCCCAGAGATGGTGGCAGATAGTTTAAATCCAAGCATGAGTTGTTTTACATTTTTAGTTGCAAATGAATTTGGAATTGATGCAAGCGGATTTATAGAAAGTACTGCCAAGCTTATTTCGAAGTAAGAGTATTAAACAAAATTTATAAAGTTAAAAAAATATTCGATTATGTCGAAGTCCATTACGCGTCAGGTAAGTGGTACTAAATATCAGTTCAAGAAATATATGCAATTTATTTCGCTCTTCGCAACACTCACACATTTCCCATTTAGTTTCTTTTGAGTTTGCTGCTTCTCTGTGCCGATTGGCCGACTTTCACGCACGCCGCCTGCAATACCTGCTCTGCTGAAACAAATCTGGCTTGCGTCTCCAACAGCCAATTTAAGGTGTGCGACAATGGCTCACCAATTGCGAATGCGCTCGATTGCCCCACAGGATATGTTTGCTCCACAGCTACCACGAGCATTTGCCAGCCCAGTGGCGGCGTCGGTGTGGTAGCTGATTGTGCCGATTGTAACACCTGCGATGCTACCAATACCTTTGCCTGCACTGGCGTCGGCACATACGCCTTGTGTCTGGGCACAACAACAGTCAGTAACTTGACCGGCTCCTGTGAGCCAGATCACATTTGCAGCACTGATTATGAATACATCTGTGGTAGTGCCACATTAGGGGTGAGCCAATGATAGTTAATACATATTTTGGTAATTAATAATACATATATCTATTTTATTACTGTTTAGGTTGTGGCCACGTGTCCCAGTGTTGATGAGACAGTAACAACAACCACTACTGCGCCCTCGACCAGTGTGACAAATCCGGCCGCGTACTGTCAATCTATGCAACAAAGTGGTCGTTTTCCAGCCGGCAATGGGCAGACTACCAGCTGTAGACAGTTAGTACACTGCCCCCCTTACACTTATTTACTTACCATGCTGTGCATTTACATTTCAAAATAATACAAATCATTTTTAATTTTTTTTTCTAGGTATGTCTATTGCTTTATTAATAACGGCGTCTGGAGTGGAGCGCTGTACACCTGCCCTGGTGCCACATATTTTAACGAAAGTTCGCGTCTCTGCACAGCCGTCATACCAACACGTTGCGTCGGTACCACCCGGGTGTTGTCACTCAGGAATATGGATGTAGATTTCGATTGAAGTGGGTTCCAGCTAGATTGTCTTAAGTTTTCGAAAGTATTTATGTAGGTATGTAGTTACAAGTTTGCAAATATTTCTAAGCAAAAAATAACTGAAATAGAAAAATAATAAATAGATTTACGAAGTTGGATTTGTTAAATAAATATGAATGTATGCAATTCATAAGTGTTATCAATTGCTGGCGATGTTTGGTTTCTTCGCTGGGTACGATGTATTTCGGAACGGATTGCGTCTGCCTTGTCAAGTTTTGGTTTGAAGACAAACCGGTTTCGGTGTTGCGCCATCGTCATTCTCAAGCAACGGAATTTTTTTTTTTTATGAATCAAACTAGATAAGCGCTCGAAGCAGCCATATGAAGTATACATACAGCATTCGCTTGAATAGCCACATTACCTTCCTTCAGGAATCGGGCTTATATCTCGCAGTAACTTAATTCTCATTCTCATTTTGAAGACAGTTCGATTCTCAATAAAAGTTCTAAAACCGTCGTTACTAGGTGTTTTTTTTAATACAAAGGGTATGCCTTAAAATTTGAAGGCCTTGAATGGGCGCAGTGAGGGAAGCATCCAACGGAACGCCTTAAAGAGCATTTAATTGACATTTTCAGTATCACAGAGCAAGAAAAAACCAAGCAGGCGCACTATAAACTACGCGAAAATACCAAGTCTACACGGAAATGGTAGAAGGTCCGTTGCGAGGTGAAACCGAACAAAATTGATAGAAAAAAAAGTGGTGTTCATGGCATCACAATGTTGGTAACGAATGTCTCGTGCTTAGAAAATTCCCAAAAAATAAATGCACAACGTTAAGAGCCATGACCAGATTTTGTACGCCTGACTATAAAGCTTTCACAGCTTTCTTCAGGGAAAAGCTTTGCCATTAATGACTCCAATGCATTCAATGCTTTTATTTGCGAGTTTTTAAAGGATGAATGTTGTTTGACTTAACTTTATGATTGAGAAAGTATTACGGCACTCTAAAGTGCAATTTCAAATGCTCCAAAAATTCAAGCGAAATGTTTGCACAACGCACCCCAGAAGGTGGAAAACGAAAATAACAAAGCAAAATCTTAATTTTTGCAGGAGTCAACTTATTTATTGGGAATAAAAACGGCGAGGTGCGAGATTGCCTTAAAAAACAGTATTCTGGATAGGGGTTTCCCCATTCGATTCATATTAAGGAGGTAGTACCTAATAGTTATAGTACTCAATATGTTATAGTATCTATACCTTTAAGTTGTTCAAAGAATCCTCTGATTTTTAGTTCTTATAATCTTTTCATATTAGGTTTGTTCCACAAGCTACTCGAAGTCACATCGAGGTACACATACGCGTTCCACAAGTAAGTTTTAGAGTTTATTTGATATACGCTGACAGTTTGAACTTTGCTCGAGTTTTTCGACAAGTAGCTTGTGGAACAAACCTATTGTTTGTATAGTATATTCCTCAGATTGTTGTAAAAATTCAAGATATCACATCATTACTTGCAGTTTAAAGAAGAACAAAAAAAAATACCACTTATTTAGTTTAAAAAACCAAACTATAAAGTGCAATTTTTGAAAACTGTATCCAATTTATGATGATTTCTATTTAAAGTCTAAATTTCTTAATTTGCCTACAGCAAAGTTTTAGGGAGCAACCTTTACAAAAGCAAAATTGTAAACAGTCTTTTGTTTCCTTTCTTTCTTTTCAAAAGGTAACTAGTTCACTTATTAGAAATAAAAAAACAGCAGCACAAAATATGGTGACATAATAAGCTCACGAGATATAATAGCTTTATTTTTTAATAACTGTATTTTTGCCTAACCTAGCTAAAATTTCCTAGGCTTATGTAAAGGTTAAATTTAAGACATACATCTTTACTTGCACGTAGCTTTAGTCTCCATACCAACTTATGGCCTTTTACAAAAACAAAATTTACCTTTCTTATGTTTTACTATAGTATTATCTAAAACATAGCAACAAGAAAATGTTATTTTTGGCAAAAAAAAACAGGCATTTAGACCGCAGTGCAATGGGTTATACATACATATGTATGTATGTATTTCGCTTACAGTTGCTCATATGTGTACTCTATAAACGAGGACTCTGTTTTCCTCCTTTACCGAAAAATAACCTCATTTCTTCATTGTAATAATTTAAATCTGCTGCGACTCAAAAAAGTACGAAACATTCGAGTTTTAAGAACCAATGAATTTAAAGCGTCTAAGTGAGAATCACTCAACTTTTGGAATGGTCGGCGGTCGACGGGAATTAATCGGTTATAAGTATCTACGCAATCCTTCTGCTAGAACATCAAGGAAGAAACGGCTGCAATATCGTGTATGTGATGAGCTTAAAAAAGACCTTCAAATATATTTATTTTTTTATACATTTGTAGTATGTGTGTAAATATGTGTATTTTCAGGGAGAACAAAATGTTTTATATGCAAATGTTGTGGTGACTTGTGACGTATGACCAGCGATAGTTGGTTGTTGTTATTGTGCAAATTAAATAATATTTATTAGATATTAAATATTTGACTTTCATATAAAACAGTTAGTTTATAGACGTGGATTACGTTGCAACTGCATTAAATGCACCGATAAGAAAGCCGAGAGCTAGTAGCGAATAGTTTAAATCGAGGCAATAATTGTTTTGCATTTTTAGTTGCAAATGAAGCTCAATGTTATTCGAACGCAAGAACTTGTATATGTACTTAGATAATAAAAGCCGAGCATTCTTCAAACTATAATACTAAAGGAATAAGTTATTATAAAATTCCATTATGTCCGCATTAATTACGTGGCAGGTAAGCGCAAATTTTGGTTCCCACCTGCACCTGCTGCCTCACCTGTAGCCCATTAATACCTACTTACATACGTTTGATCTAGTTTTTGTTGAGCGTGTTCCTACTCGCTGTCAATTGCCCAATTTCGACTTTCGCGGCCTGTAATGTGTGTTCTACCACCAATAACCTGGCGTGCGTTTCCAATACCCAGTTCAAACAGTGCGACCTGCAAGGCATACCAAGTGGAGAGGCGACAAGTTGTCTGACAGGTTTTGTTTGTTCCACAGCAACCGCCGCAATTTGTCAGCCCAGTGATGGTATAGGCATCGTGCCTGCCTGTTCCGAATGTAACACCTGCGATGCTACCAATACGTTTGCCTGCACTGGCGTTCGCACCTACGCTTTGTGTCGGGGCACAACAACAGTTACTGATTCGGGTGGCTCATGCAAGGAATACGAGGTTTGCAATCGTGGAAATGCGGCCATCTGCGCCAATGCAACGGCGACGGTAAGTGCAATGAGATGTCGGGAGAGTTTTGAAATATTTTAAAGTAGATCTAAATATATATATTTTTTTTTATTTAAACAGCTTGTACAATTGCTTTTAAGAATTTTCAATGTTTCAGAATCAACCTTCTTGCCCCACTGTGGTGGAACCAACTACGCCAGTAACAAACTCGGTTGAATACTGTAAATCGGTTCAACAAAGAGGTCGCTTTCCGGTTGGCGATGATCTCACAACCACCTGTAGACAGTTAGTACATTGCTTTCATATTAACTCTGTTCTATAACACTGGGCGACAAAAACAAAAAAGTTTCGAAACACGCGAAGTAATCGATATATTCACGAAACTAAAGCTCAAATATAGTAAAACTAAGTTTTTAGTTTTTCTCTCTGACGTCAGGATTTATATAAAAAAAAAATTTACCCTGAAAATATGATTACTTAAAAAATATTATTAAAAAAATTCAGTGCAATGTAGAGTAACAATATGCATACCAAATACAAGGGAAAACTCCGTAGCAACATCATTTTTTATGGGATATAACGACACTTTTCGTTTTGTGCTGTTGTTGAGCAATAGCAGTTGAGTTATTTACGTTTAACTACCTAGTAGTTGTTACTTATTTCGTACTTTTTCAGTCTCCAATTCTTACTAAATCTTAAAAAAAGTCTTGATTTGAAAGCTTACAAATAATCTTCTCTGCAGAATGACTGCAAATAATTCAGAACAACTACGTTCCAAGACATATTATTGCTAAATTACGAAACACAAAATCTTTAATTGGCTTTAGTGAGAAATTTTGAGTTGTGTCGTTATTGCACAGAGTACCATCCATATATGTACTTGCCTTAACAAATCATCTTAATTCTTAATTATTTTCAAGATACGTCGAGTGCTCTTCAATCAACAGCGTCTGGAGTGGAATGATTTACTGGTGTCCTGGTCGCACATATTTTAATGAAACCTCACGACTCTGTACACCCAGTGTACCAACACGTTGCATCGGCACCGTTCGGACGTTTTCGCTAAGGAATCTTGTTTGAATTTTGATTGCGATGAAATCCAAATAGAAATGTAAAGTTCTCAAAAGTAAATTCTAAAAAAAACCGATATTAATTTTTTGGGCCATGAAAAACTTTCCCTTTGTGTGTACATCATTATGCTAAGAATCTGTGAGTGTGCATAATTAGCGCTCACTAATAGATTACCTAAATATAATGCTAGCGTGGTATTTATTTATCGTTAAAATTAACGGCAGTGCTATTAACATCTTTGTCGGAATTTGTATCATAATCACTGTTATTTATTAGCTTCATCGTTACCGTAACACCTGCCGTAATCGTTCTTTTTATCGATGTTTGCTTACGGCAGTGTTCTTTTCATTTCGCAACTGTATTCGTGTTTGTAATCCTATTCGCTTTTGCGATCGAGTATTTCAAAAATATATTTTCTTGACCCATACCAAGTTTGAGAACTCAATTTATTTGCATATGTAATATTCAGAGACAGTAAGTTGGCTTGTAGATGGTACACACTCGATTTTCTATGCTATAGTAAGTGTTAGTCGTACACGAATATTCGATGCCGGTCAAAACACCATTAACGAGACGACAGTGAACGTATCTGCAAAAGATGCAACGTACATACATATATATGTACAAATAAGTAATTATAAATATGTGATGCCTTTCTAAATACTACCCCACCACTTTACCTTTTACAGTATGGATCACTAGGCACTGTCGGATAGAGACCAGCAAAGCTTTCTTGCGAACAAACTTCATTCGGCGTTAATGGATTATCTGTAGTTGGGCTCAAGGTTGTTGTAGTCGTAGTACTTGTACTCGAACTTGTTGAAGTTGAAGAAGTCGTCGTAGTCGAAGAATCCACGACATCACAGGTGACAGTGTACGAACTAGCGGTACTCACACAAACCACATCACTGGTTGCATCACAAACAAATCCGGTGGGACAATAGCCCACCTGACCGGTGGCATGTAGGCCGCCATAGCACATCTGGAAGGTAGTGCGACTCAGGCAGGCAAATAAAGCATTGCGTTGTGCTGTGCATTGCCCACAAAGCGATGTGGAGCCGCAACTCGGCGGACGTGTTACACTCGCTTGCAGACAGATGGCGTCATATTCGGTGCATTCGAATCCTTTCTTGCAATGATACAGTGTGTCCATGTTAGGGGTACTTTCTACTGACCGGAGTAAGAATGATTTCAGACTATCTATGTATTAACATGTTGTGGAAGTAGATGACTCACCGCCGAAACAGAGATAGAAGGACGTTGAATTGATGCAGGCAACTTGATTTGTCTGGCAGACATTGCATTCAGCAGATGTTGCATCAAGGAAAACGCAAAAGTAGAAAGTGACCTGAAGTGGTATACACAATTTTTACTCTAAAACCAACAACAAACACGTTGACACCTACTAAAATTAATTCGAAAAAATAAGAAATACTTATACGCCACCTTCCGACGGCAAATGTTTTTAGGTGGGAAGTACTAGTATTTATTTTTACAGCCCATTGTTTGCTAAAAATTTTCTGGTCCAGTCCAGTAATTTAAAAGGAATTTAATCAGAACTGATTGACAAGGTACGTATTTGTAAAAAAATAACAAATATGATGTCTTAAACCTTTGGTTATTTTAGTTCAACTTAAAAAAAAACTCTATTGTCTACAGGTTCATTTTTTAAAATAGATCGAATCGTGCAGATCTGATGGCACGACAGAAAATGAAAAAAAAGATTTTATGCATTAGCAAAAAACGCATTACTTCAAAAAGTGCAAAATATTAGCTGGGTTTTATTTCTTCTTTCGAAAGCTAAAAACTCGTACTATTTTGTAAAATAATAAAACATAACATATTTTTTAACCATTCCATTAAAATTTACCATTTTTTTAAATTTCGATTTGATTAAAAAATAATGTTTTTTTTTTCGATCTTTGCCCACTTAGAAAACTATCTCAGTAAATTTTTCAAGAATTTGGTTTATGATCGCTCCATCTCAGAATCATTTGCTGAGATTGCGCCAAATTCTGAGATAGAGCGATATAGGGTCGAGCACAGCATGAAAATAGTTTAGTTTCTAATATTTAGCGCATATATATTTATAATTTTTTTATTATATTTTTGGCAGGGTGTCAACACTTTTGGTAGATTTCAATAAAAAAAGGAGGTTGAACAGATATTTTCGAAGTAGCCACACTGAACTCAATATTGAGCTTTATGCCACGTTACTAACTTATTTACACATATCTATTTATGGTGTTTTCATTGTCGTACGTACTTGTAGAACAAATAACAGCCATTTCTGGACGTCACATTGCGCCATTTTATTTCACAATCAGCAAAATTTGGCTTATCAAATTTTTATTTCCTTTGAAATATTTGAAACTTTACTAGAAAGAGTAACTATTTTTTTTCTTTATTTAAATACTCATACTCGTATGTACAAACAAATAAGCGAATAAGTGCACCTTTCCGTTAGAGAAACCATTTAACAACTGTTGGCACTAACTAAAAATTTCTACTTTCTATGTTTAACCGTTATGCTAGACATATTTTTGTTTAGCTCTCTTCGTCTGTGGGTGTCTTTTTATACATACAAAATTCCTGCTAATTGGATTGTTTATTCTTTTAATTTCGCTCCTTAAAGTCTGAAGTTAAGCCTTCCAACTTATATTATGTACATACATATGTATGTGTGTATGTATGTATGTTTGTATGAAAGCGTATCCCGCTAATATGCTACGTCATTGTAGTGAAATTCGTAACCAGTGAAATAAAACGTTTAAGTGACCTACCTTTATTGTACTTCGAAAATTTTTAAATTTTTGCTGATCTGTCGATCTAATTCGAACGATAAATACCTTCGAGTTTAGGGTCCTGCAACCTTAGGTGCTTAAAGGATACCCGTTTACCATATAATATTTTTTTAATGAACAGTTCAACAGCGATTAACTGATTTTGAACTGTTGCCCGAATCGCCAAAGCGATTATTTTTGTAAAGTATTTTATTTACAGAGACGAACTAGTTGAGCCGCGGAGAGAACTAGTTTAATGTTATTTACGCGGTGTGATTTCTACCTTTATGTCTTTATCTGGATACATACATATGTACATTAGACTGCATCACTCCATACACAAAAAAAAAACGGTACTGTGTTTCCATTGGAATTATAAAATCTATTATATTTTAAGATGCCCACCAAAATATTTTCGTATCGTAATATACTACCTCATATATATATATATATTATTAATTACGAAATTTTTGATGCGGTTTTTTAAATTTATTTATTTCAAAGATTGGTATAAGAAAAACTTGAATAACGGAAAAGGAAAGGTATTATTTCCACACCCTTTTTTTTCTTTGCTAATCAACTCATTCATTCAAAGATGAAAGAGAAGGTAAGGATGAACGTACGTCATTAAAAGTTGAATTAAGAAGTGTTGGTATTTGAAAAAATAAAAATGGGACACGAATGACTTTTTTTGGACAAAAATGAAAATAGTGGGAAAATACTGAGACCCCAATGGTTTAAAATAGTTTTGGCCCAGTTATTCAAGCTTTTCGTAAAATGAATCTTTGAAAAAAGTAAAAATCAAAAATCTCATTATTAGGATTCCGTTGAAAAGATTTTTAAATATTTTTATGCAGATTTTTCAAGCTTATTCTGTTTTGTCATCTGAGGGCATTTTTTAACACAAAAAAAAAAAACTTTAAGAAACTATTTTTATTCATAAAAACTCCATTTTGGGAGGTATTACCAAATCGGTCCAGCTCACGTAAATCTTGATATTTTTCCGAAACATTTAGGTGGACATCTTAAAATATAATAGATTTTGTAGTCCCATGGCAAAAACCGCAAATTTTTTTGGTGTTGCAATCTAATGTACATGTACACATAGTTGAAATGAATAAAAACTCAAACAGTCAAATCAAATAAAATCTAAAACCCACCAAACAATTTGTGTTGCCGGCAATAAGAAAACGTGTTGCCCTCGGAAACAAATTTATTGCAAATTTATTGCCGGTAATATTGCCACCGAATCGATTTTCTATTACCGGTCACTCTAAAACGTCCGCCGAAGGCAACTCGCCTGGGTGAGTCGTTTTCTTATTACCTGATGAGTCCTTTTCTTATCGCTTCAGGCGATATTTGGAATAATTTTATTCTTTTTAATACTTCATTTATTTTTTTGTATACCAAATTGCAACTTACAATCGGAATTAATTCATTTTCTCGCTGTGAGGCTTCCTATTTTTTCAATCTTGTCCTTGGGCATAATTTAGATGCTTTTGGCCAATACTATTGACGCCATATTCATAAGTTTCGGAATTTTTGAGAACTTTTTTATTCAAAATTGACATGAATGAAGTGATGTTGCCGATTTGTCACCACAGCAATAAATCGGTGAGTCGCCAATTTGTTGCCATTGACGATTGTTGCCTATTCCTCATGTTTTGCATGGTGGGAATTGTTATGTGGGTGCTAACTGTGAATGTATATGTATATATATTCATATTCGTATATATACAGTGTCGAAAATATAAATAAGGTAAAGATATTTTAGCACTCTTTGGCTACTTCGCTTTCGTTTATTTAATGTTTATTATTTTTTATAAAAGTGTATCTAGCAGAAACCATGTAAGTCAAAATTTCACACTTTGTACAAAAATTAGGAAAGTTAGACCAAAATTTTGAAAATTTGATTTTTGAGAAAAGTTCTGAGTATACTGGATTTGTTTGAAACTCGCATCCGCCATTTTAAATTTTAAAATCGAAAACCAGATTCGTAATCATTAACCCCAGTAACCCACTGGTAACGAGTTTCAAGCCCTGACAATGCATTAAACGTTCAGTATCAACGTTTTAATTTTATTGATTTTTTAAGAATTGATATCTACGCCATTTTGAATTAAAAAAAAATTGACTTCAGATTCGTAATCAGCGACCCCAAAAACTCCCGCGAGCCCAGTTTCAAAAAAATCCAGTGATTTTTTTTTTTATTTAGCGCCATTTTGGATCTGCCATTTTGAATTTTGAAAAACTGACTTCAGATTCCTAACCCCATGGTAACTACTTCCAACCCATGGAAATGCGTTAATCGTTGAGTATCAACGTTTTAAATTTAGTGGTCTCTTTTCGAAAGCATATTTTCGAGTACTAGGCCCATTCTAAGTGTCCACGACAGGTATGTAATCAATGGAATGTTCCCCAATAATACCAAAGTAATTACATGTAAAAACAACATTTTAGCGGCATTTTAGCATGTCACGAAAAGAAAAATATTGAGAACAAAAACCGACCTCTAAAAAAACTTTTTTTTTTCAAAATAAAAAAAATACGTTTCTTTGCTTTTATCACAAAGAACAATAATTTGAGGTAGCGTTTATGAATTAAAAAAAAAGTTTCGGGTACTGTTTATTAAGTGGCCCACCTATTTCGGGGTATTGCGTCCAAAGGGGTGACCCGATCCAAAAAAAAATTGCACACACTTGTAGCCAAGGGTCTACCCATTATTTTAACATCCACTTTGTAATTTTGGGTCACTAATTTATTTACAAATTGGGTTTGAAATATGCCCTTTTTTGTAAAATTCGGAAATTAGCGTAAATTTATCACTCCTATTCTCCTTAAAGCAGCTACATCAGCAATATATTTTTATATTCTCCTTCACTTTACACTTTACTCGATGAGCTATAACTTTCTTTATAACTTTAATATTAACCAATTAATCACAATTTATTAAATAAAAACCCCTTCTAAATCATGCGTCTGACTTTTGTTGCATATGCAAATTAAATGGCGTAGTTCAGCTGTCAAACTCCAAAATATGCAAAAGAATGAGAGACAAAAGAAAATAGGATATAACCCTGTAAGCATTAAAAATATACAAAGGTGTTCTCTGTAAAAGGTATTCAGCTCCTTTTCTTCGCAAAACAGAAAGGAGAATTCTACTGCCTGAGGGTTATAATCCCTAAGTGCGGCCGAAGGCCGCCTACGCA
>NW_023458566.1:19590264-19595251 GCF_013731165.1 Rhagoletis pomonella | reverse complement strand
TGCCTGAGGGTTATAATCCCTAAGTGCGGCCGAAGGCCGCCTACGCACAAAGGTGTTCTCTGCGAAAGGTGTTTAGCCCTCCTTTTTTCGCCTGATAACCACCTTGGGATAACTTCTTTTATTTAAAAACCCCACAGATTCTGTTAGTTGGGTTATATTCCACTTCAAACTGCTCAGTTTGCCTCGGAAAATGCCGTTTTTACCCCATTTTCAAACGGTTCCCTAGGGGTCTGTGGGAGGTCCCCAAGGGGGGGTGGGGCTTTTCGTAAAGTGGCGACTGGCCCCTTTCGAATGAGGGGGGTTTGGGTGGCCACGCCCCCTCCCCTCCGCCCCCACCCCAAAAACGATGGGCCAATAACTAAACATTTCCCAAAGTTTCAAAAACAAAATAATAAAAAATTGTTAATCAAAGAAAAATATCCAAAACTTACTAAAATATCTCTTCCTTATTTACATTCTCGCCACCGTATGTATGAATGTAGTACGCTTGTTTATTTACTTATTTACATTCTTATAATGCACGAGTTAAAAAAAGAAAGTTTTTTCTCGGTATGAAAATTAAGACATAATTTATGTACATACATACTTATTATCTACATTCTTCTTTGAGAAGATAACTTTTGATAAACAAACTAAAGGTGATGTTGCAATTGGGGATTAGGTTAGGTTAGATTAGCTTCTAGCACGCAAGAAAAGCACGCAAGAAAAGCACGAAGGCGCACTTTAGCTAAAAATCGGCCCGTTATGATATCACCGATGCGAACCGAGAACATTCGTCGAATTTAAATCGGCTTAACACTTTGTAAAGCACTTGTTAAAGAATCGGTGGCCAAGGCGGGGCAATGGCGGTGATAGTGTTCAATATTCTTTGCCTCTTTTTCATATCAATAGCTTCGACAAAAATCGTTGGTTGCATATCCCAACCTTTTCCCATGTGTACCCATAAGGTGATGTACGGCCATAGTAATATATTGGCGCTTAAACTTTTACTAAATAAGTGTCTCTAGGAGCCTCCCCTCCGAATTCACATACCTTAGACCAGATATTTAAATGGCTGAGGGGATTTTGCAGTAACTCGCTCAAAACATGCAGATCTTTAACCGTTTCTTTTTGGCAATTTTTTTAGAGAGGGTAGGATATATTTGTGCTGAAGTCGTGGTTTAAGTGAGCCCTTACAGTCCGGGAGACCGCTTGACTCTTGAATGCTTGCACAGAGAAAAGCATGGCTTTAATAATTTGAAAGCTAATTAAGAAGGAGTAGATGAGGAGGAAAACTTCATGTTTTAGTAATAACGTAGTTATATTTTTTTTTTGTATAGTTTACAATAATAAAATACACTAGATAATACTATTTTTTAAATAAATAACCTGATAAACAGGCAACCTAAAAGCCTACAATTTTGTGCTCCCGAAAAGTCAAAGATAGTGTAAAGTTAAAATTTCATATGGAGGGCTGAGTGGAACATCTATCTATCTTGGCAGCCGACTCGAAAACTCCCTATCTCAACAAATTTTTCAAGGGTGCCCTATTTCAGAATTTGATTAGAGAACGCCCTATTTCAGGATTCGACTTAAAAAACATCCCGTCTCCGCTGCCGCTTCATAAACGCCTTATATCGATGCATTTTCAACATATTTTCAGTTGAGATAGGGCGTTTTTCAATCAAATTCTGAGATAGCAGATTATGCAGCGAAGTTTTGATGTAGGACATTCTTGAGCCATTTTGATCTTCCACTCAGCCGTTGAATAATTCATGAACTTTATTAAGCCTTCGGCATATCCTAAGACAGCACGTCCTTACTTGTTTTTTTGTTTTTTTTTTTGGTATTGTAAATTTACTGTGCCGTATGATTTTTTTTTCAAACACAGCCATTTGGTTTAGTGCTTTGACAGTTGCTTATATCTGAATTGAAATATTTTCCTGCGGGACATGACATTATACGCCCAACCAAACCAGACACGGAACTCAAACAATAAAGATAGCTAAAAGAAATAAAAGTAAAATTAATAAATCGGCAGCAAATTTAGCATACTCTCTCACCTGCTGCAACCACTGTCCGCTGTATTGGGGTAACGTCCAACTTGCGTGCGATCTGAACACGATGCTACCGGAGATTGACTAGACGAAGTTGGTTCTGCGGAGGTTGTTGCTGTTGACGATGTACCGCTAGATGTTGCAACTGTCGTCAAGGATGGCGTAGGTTGAAATATCACCGTAGTAATAGCCGAGTCATCGTTTGGTGGGGCGTCCACGGCCACACCAACATCACACATATCGGTTACATTCAATAAGCACTCACTAACACAAGGCGTCTGGCCACTATGTGCCACCGACGTGCGACACACCGTTCCGCTTCGGCAGGACCCGCGCACACTGGTCAGATTGTTGTTCGTGCACATGGTGAATGTGGTGCGGCTGGTGCAAGTGTAGGCGCCATTTGCAATGCCTTCACATTGGCCGCACTGCTTAGTATCGCCACAGGCAGCCTGTATATTTGGATTGCTGGAGGAATCAATGCAAATTCGGCCCAGCGCGGTACACACTTCATTGTCATTGAGGCAGTTGTATGTTACGGTTGTGTCGGTTATGCCTGCGAGTGGGTGAAATAAATGAGTGAAATGCATGAAATTTTCAATTGGAGGGTTTCTTTTTAGAAACACATTGCTTAAACGTGCGCTTCCGATTACCGTTAAAACAAAGTTGAAATGTAGTGTTGCTGGCGCAGGCGACTCCATTACCGTTGCAAACGCTACACACCGCATGAGACTGATGATTTGCCATTATTATCACTAAAGCAATTGTGAGCTGAACGCAAAGCTAAGATATAATTAAATTATAAATATTATTTCTTCAATGTCTACATAGTGGATCTAAAAATTCAGGAAGATACTTTACTTTAATTTTCATAATTTTTTGCCGCGAGGAATATCGCCTTGGTTGAAGTTTAGATGATTTACTAAATATGTTTCGTCTGAATCTAAGCATTATAAGGAGTTTAACAAATTTTGAACTGCTCAAAGATATCCACATACGCATCGCACATGTTCTTCGAAATAATGCTAACTCAAAGTTCTCCGTCTATCAGAACACTTAAAAAAAAAGAACAAAGTATGCATTTTCAAGCTCGTGCTATGCATACTTGGAAAGGAGAGTTGGCTGCCATGCTTGCAATAATAACACTGCTCCATTCTTTGCTACTTGTAATTTCATGGTCTTTGAACATTTTTCGAGTATCGTATTAAAATTTACAAATTTCGAAATATTACACTTTTGAAGACCGCGTGCGATATGTATAAAGATAAGATTTCGTAGGTCGAAAAAAAATTAGATAACAACCTTTGATTAGCTCAAAGTATCAACAAGCTACTAACAAGTAAAGCTGTGGGGCAACTTTAATTTAAGGGCGCGTACACCAATACGAATAAAACTAATAGATATAGGTAAGTGCGAGGCATAAATATATTCATACATCGATCGATATAATAGCCGAAAATTATTTTGAGAAAATACATAGACAAAATATTAATACATATCTATACTCAGTAGCATTCCTCAGCGAGTCCATGTGCAGGTTCCTGGTAGGACTCGTACACCAACTGCTACGAGCCGGCGGATGTTATGATTCAAATGATAGTTGACAGGGGCACATAGGAAGTCTTCTCTTCGTTCCTATTGGATCCCAGATGCAAGCCTTTTTGTGTCTGATGGAAACCTCTCTCGTTTAACACATTGCTTGTGAGTAGGAGTTAAATCCAACGAAACTAATGGCGCTGTAGTTTCTACCAAACAAGTTTGCCCTTTCGTTGCCCTCTTTGAACAAACTCTAAGGAGAGGGCGATGAAAAGGCAACATTTTTTATAGAAGTTAAAATGCCATAAGTAAACAAAGTGCCGCATTTCGTACGTCTCCAACTACATGATACCAGTCTATTTTTTCCAAAGTAGGGCCAAGTTCTTAAGACTTATTCTCGACAGAAATCGCATCACAGCGAAAGGCATTAAGAAAGTCCCAACAAAAAGTTTTCTACGAAAAGGCAACAGTATATTATATCATGGGAACTCTCTCCAAAGATGGTAGAGGGGATATATACGACAATTGTCCATTCGATTACATTCCATGGAGTCTTAGTTTGGGGGCCTAAACTCAAGAAATCGACTGCAAAGGATACAAACAAGGCGGAATTGCTCCATGCCCACAGATACCTGCATCTATCTCCGTTTGGTATAATTGCTCGAGACGAGGTCATTCTTGAAACAATAAAACAGCTCAGCTCATTCGGTAGGGCCAAGCATGTCAGCGACAATTTCGATACCAATCAGTACCGAAGTTCTCACCGGGCATTGCCTGATGGAAAACACACACTAGAATGGGTTTGCTGCCGCGATGAGAAGGAAATCGAACTCGTCGATGCTCGACATTATTCTTTTTAATGTCTAGCCGAACTGGATTCAGACAGTGTCTATGACTTTGTACGCTTCATCAGAGCTACGAAGTGGTTCCATTTCTAGAATAAGAAGAGGAACATATGGAGTCTCTGAGACGGCATCACAACGGGCCTATGGTGGCCTAAGTGCGCCCTTTTCCTGAGGGATAAGGGCAGCCGACATAACCCAACCTAACCTAACCTAATCCGTGTCGTCCAATTAATGTCCTCGCTCATTTTCAATACTAAATTTTAAAACACTGTTACGATCACGACAGATGTAGTGTCGCACGCCTCATTATAAGCCTAATGTAACAGACTTTTATATAGATAGCTTCAAGCTTAAATGGAGAAACGGAGGAGGAGTTGTTTCAAACGAACTGAGGTAAGATACATCTTTTCCACGTATTCTTCTTTATTAACGGTATAACCGCCTAAGCGATTTTGGCTGAGTCCGAAACAGCCATTTATTTTCTGTGGCACCTGACGCCAAATGAATCCAAGTCCTTCTCCACCTGGTCTTTTTAACGCAGAGGAGGCCTCCTCTTCCTCTGTTGCCAGC
>NW_023458566.1:19585142-19590164 GCF_013731165.1 Rhagoletis pomonella | reverse complement strand
CTGAAATCATTCTTACTCCGGTCAGTAGAAAGTACCCCTAACATGGACACACTGTATCATTGCAAGGAAGGATTCGAATGTACCGAATATGACGCCATCTGTCTGCAAGCGAGTGCAACACGTCCGCCAAGTTGCGGCTCCACATCGCTTTGTGGGCAATGCACAGCACAACGCAATGCTTTATTTGCCTGCCTGAGTCGCACTACCTTCCAGATGTGCTATGGCGGCCTACATCCCACCGGTCAGGTGGGCTATTGTCCCACCGGATTTGTTTGTGATGCAACCAGTGATGTGGTTTGTGTGAGTACCGCTAGTTCGTACACTGTCACCTGCGATGTCGTGGATTCTTCGACTACGACGACTTCTTCAACTTCAACAAGTTCGAGTACAAGTACTACGACTACAACAACCTTGAGCCCAACTACAGACAATCCATTAACGCCGAATGCAGTTTGTGCGCAAGAAAGCTTTGCTGGTCTCTATCCGACAGTGCCTAGTGATCCATACTGTAAAAGGTAAAGTTTTGGGGTAGTATTTAGAAAGGCTTCACATATTTATAATTGCTTATGCGTACATATATATGTACGTTGCATCTCTTGCAGATACGTTCACTGTCGTCTCGTTAATGGTGTTTTGACCGGCATCGAATATTCGTGTACGACGAACACTTACTATAGCATAGAAAATCGAGTGTGTACCATCTACAAGCCAACTTACTGTCTCTGAATATTACATATGCAAATAAACTGAGTTCTCAAACTTTGTATGGGTCAAGAAAATATATTTTTGAAATACTAGATCGCAAAAGCAAATAGGATTACAAACACTAATACAGTTGCGAAATGAAAAGAGCACTGCCGTAAGCGAACATCGATAAAAAGAGCGAATGCGGCAGGTGTCACCGTAACGATGAAGCTAATAAATAACAGTGATTATGATAACAATTCCGACAAAGATGTTAATAGCACTGCCGTTAATTTTAACGATAAATAAATACAACGCTAGCATTATATTTAGGCACTCTATTAGTGAGCGCTAATTACAGTATCGGTCATATCTATAGCACGCCATTTCAAAGTGATATTGTGTGCCACTTATGCTTATTTATTTATTTTTAAGAATTTTCAATTAAAATATAGTTCTTTCTCTAACAAACCCCATATAAACTCAAGTTTAACAATTTGTAGAAAACTTAAAAAAATGGCAACAAATTTTCACCTAAGTTTCAAACTCTTTTCTCGGAAGTATTAGAATTTTTTTGAGTACACAGTTTTTTAGCCACTGCAATTTTAGTCTGATAATGTGCAAATTTCAAGTGGCTACGAATTACCGTTAATTTTTTAGAATTTTTTTTTTTGTCGCATTGGCTTTCATATAATGAATAAACTTAATTTATTTGTATATGGATGAAAACCGCAACACCTTTGGCGAAAAAAATTCTAAAAAATCAACGGTAACTTTCAGTCACTTGAAAATTGCACATTATCAGACTAAAATTGATTGGGCTTTAAAACTGTGTATTCAGAAAAATTCAAACACTTCCGAGAAAAAAGTTTGAAGTTTAGGTGAAAATTTGTTGCACTTTTTCGAAGTTTTCTACAAATTGTTATACTTGGGTTTATATCGGGTTTGTTAGAGAAAGAACTGTACTTTAATTAAAAATTCTCAAAAATAAATAAATAAACATAAGTTGCACACAATATCACTTTGAAATGGCGTGCTATAGATATGACCGATACTGTATGCACACTCACAGATTTTTAGCATAATGATGTACACACATTCCCTAAGGAAACGTTTTTAACGGCCCAAAAACCCAGATCTGTTTATTTTTTTTTAGAATTTACTTTAGAAAACTTTACATTTCTATTTGGCTGTCATCGCAATCAAAATTCAAACAAGACTCCTTAGCGATACGACGTCCGAACGGTGCCGATGCAACGTGTTGGTACACTGGGTGTACAGAGTCGTGAGGTTTCATTAAAATATGTGCGACCAGGACACCAGTAAATCATTCCACTCCAGACGCTGTTGATTGAAGAGCACTCGACGTATCTTGAAAAGAATTAAGACGATTTGTTAAGGCAAGTAAATATATGGATGATCCTCTGCAATAACGACACAACTCAAAATTTCTCAGTAAAGCCAATTAAAGATTTTGTGTTTCGTAATTTAGCAATAATATGTCTTAGAACGTAATTGTTTTGAATTATTTGCAGTCATTCTGCAGAGAAGATTATTTGTAGCCTTCAAATTATGACTTTTTTTAAGATTTAGTAAGGAATGGAGACTGAAAAAGTACGAAATAAGGAACAACTCCTAAGTAGTTAAACGTAAATAACTCCACTGGTATTGCTCAACAACAGCACAAAACGAAAAGTGTCGTTGTTTCCCATACAAAATTATGATGCTACGGAGTTTTCCCTTGGTATGCATATTATTATTCTACATTGCACTGCATTTTTTGAATAATTTTTTGAATTAATCATATTTTCAAGCTAAAAATTTCTTTAAAATAAATCCTGACGTCGAGAAACTAAAAACTCAGTTTTACTATATTTGACCCTTAGTTTCATGAGTTCACTGATTAGTTCGCGTGTTTCGAAATTTTTTTTTGTTTTTGTCGCCCAGTGTTATAGAACAGAGTTAATATGAAAGCAATGTACTAACTGTCTACAGGTGGTTGTAAGATCATCGCCAACCGGAAAGCGACCTGTTTGTTGAACCGATTTGCAGTATTCAACCGAGTTTGTTACTGGCGTAGTTGGTTCCACCACAGTGGGGCAAGAAGGTTGATTCTGAAACATTGAAAATTCTTAAAAGCAACTCTATAAGCTATTTAAATAAAAAAAAATATGTTTAGTTCTACCTTAAAATATTTCAAAACTATCCCGACATCTCATTGCACTTACCGTCGCACTTGCATTGGCGCAGATGGCCGCATTTCCACGATTGCAAACCTCGTATTCCTTACATGAGCCACCCGAATCACTAACTGTTGTTGTGCCCCGACACAAGGCGTAGGTGCGAACGCCAGTGCAGGCGAACGTATTGGTAGTATCGCAGGTGTTACATTCGGAACAGGCAGGCACGATGCCTATACCATCACTGGGCTGACAAATGGCTGCGGTTGCTGTGGAACAAACAAATCCTGTCAGACAACTTGTCGCCTCTCCACTTGGTATGCCTTGCAGGTCGCACTGTTTGAATTGGGTATTGGAAACGCACGCCAGGTTATTGGTGGTAGAACACACATTACAGACCGCCAAAGTCGTAATCGGGCAATTGACAGCGATTAGGAGCACGCTCAACAAAAGCTAGATCAAACGTATGTAGGTATTAATGGGCTACAGGTGCAGGTGGGAACCAAAATTTGCGCTTACCTGCCACGTAATAAATGCGGACATAATGGAATTTTATTATAACTTATTCCTTTAATATAATATATTGAAGAATACTCGGCTTTTATTATCGAAGTATACTACAAGTTCTTCCGTTCGAATAACATTGAGCTTCATTTGCAACTAAAAATGCAAAACAATTATTGCCTCGATTTAAACTATCCGCTACTAGCTCTCGGCTTTCTTATCGGTGCATCTAATGCAGTTGCAACGTAATCCACGTCTATAAACTAACTGTTTTCTATGAAAGCAAATATTTAATATCTAATAAATAGTATTTAATCTGTAGTCGCTCGCCACAACATTTGCGTATAACCCATTTTGTTCTACGTGAAAATACACATATTTACATACATACTACAAATGTATAAATAAATAAATATATTTGAAGGTCTTCGTTAAGCTCATCACATACACGTTATTGCAGCCGTTTCTTCCTTGATGTTCTAGCAGAAAGATTGCGTACTTATAACCGATTAATTACAGTCGACCGCCGACCAATTCATGCACCAAATTCCTAAAGTTGAGTGATCCTCAGTTAGATGTTATAAATTCATCGGTTCTTAAAACTCGAATGTTTAGTACTTTTTTGAGTCGCAGCAAATTTAAATTATTACAATGAAGAAATGAGGTTATTTTTCGGTAAAGGAGGAAAATATAGTGTTCTCGCTTATAGAGTACACATATGAGCAGGCATGGGCAGAGAGTTAGCAGGTGCTAAAAGAGCGTAAAGGGCCGTTTTCATTTGGATGTCATTTTATTGACCGTGCGTGGTGATATATGACAACAAACGCAAATGACACCAGATGACAACCCGTTTTCATTATTTTGACAACATTTGGCGTCAAATATGACCTAATGAAAACCAGGCTTAAGCGTCGCGTCTACGTATACAAGCGAGAGCGCAGCGATGAGAACACGACAACATGCAAAATGAATTAGGCACACTAACACATTCTCACTTTTAGCTCACGCTTGTTTGTGGTAGTGCCTACCTCTGCATATGAGCAACTATGAGCAACATAATATATGTATGTATAACCCATTGCACTGCGGACTAAATGCCTGTTTTTTTGCCAAAAATAACATTTTACATGTGTTAACATGTCATTAGTAAAACATAAGAAAGGTAAATTTTGTTTTTGTAAAAGGCCATAAGTTGGTATGGAGACTAAAGCTACGTGCAAGTAAAGATGTATGTCTTAAATTTTACCTTTACATAAGCCTAGCAAATTTTGGCTAGGTTTGGCTAAGATACAGTTATTAAAAAACAAAACTATTATATCTTTTGAGCTTATTATGTCGCCATATTTTGTGCTACTATTTTATTTCTGAAAAAAGTGAACTATTTACCTTTTGATAAAGAGAGGAAACAGAAGACTGTTTACAATTTTGCTTTTGTAAAGGTTGCTCCCTAAAACTTTGCAGTAGGCAAATTAAGAAATTCAGACTTTAAATAGAAATTAGCATAAATTGGATACAGTTTTTAAAAATTACACTTTATAATTTGGTTTTTTTAACTAAGTAAGTGGTATTTTTTTTTTTGTTCTTCTTTAAACTGCAAGTAATGATGTGATATCTTCAATTTTTACAACGATCTGAGGAATATACTATACATACA
>NW_023458566.1:19582487-19585042 GCF_013731165.1 Rhagoletis pomonella | reverse complement strand
GTTCTCCCTGAAAATACACATATTTACACACATACTACAAATGTATATATACATAAAAAAATAAATAAATATATTTGAAGGTCTTTTTTAAGCTCATCACATACGCGATATTGCAGCCGTTTCTTCCTTGATGTTCTAGCAGAAAGATTGCGTACTTATATCCGATTAATTACAGTCGACCGCCGATCAATTCATGCACCACATTCCTAAAGTTAAGTTATTCTCACTTAGATGCTTTAAATTCATCGGTTCTTAAAACCCGAACGTTTCGTACTTTTTTGAGTCGCAGCAAATTTAAATTATTACAATGAAGGAATGAAGTAATTTTTCGGTAAAGGAGGAACATATCGAGCCCTAACCGCCAAAATAACATAAGCGACATTTTTTTCAACATTTTATTTTTGATGCAGAAATATTCCAGCATCTAGATGCATTTCTGCATCAAAAATAAAATTTTGAAAAAAATGTTGCTTACGTTATTTTGGCGGTTAGGGCTCGATATAGTGTTCTCGTTTATAGAGTACACATATGAGCAACTGTAAGCGAAATACATACATATGTACATATGTATAACCCATTACACTGTGGTCTAAATGCCTGTTTTTTTTGGCCAAAAATAACATTTTTCATGTGTTAACATATCTTTTTTCTTGTTGCTATATTTTAGATAATACCATAGTAAAACATAAGGAAAATTTTGTTTTTGTAAAAGGCCATGAGTTGGTATGGAGACTAACGCTACGTGCAAGTAAAGATGTATGTCTTAAATTTTACCTTTACATAAGCCTAGGAAATTTTGGCTAGGTTTGGCTAAGATACTATTATATCTTGTGAGCTTACTATGTCCCATATTTTGTGCTACAATTTTTTTTTTTATTTTTGAAAAAAAATGAACTTTTGATAAATAAAGGAAACAAAAGACTGTTTACAATTTAGTTTTTGTAAAGGTTGTTCATTTAAACTCTGCAGTAGGAAAATTGAGAAATACTGACCTTAAATAGAAACTAGTATAATTTGGATACAGTTTTCAAAAATTGCACTGTATAAATTGATTTTTTTAACTAAGTAAGTGGTATTTTTTTTGTTCTTTCATACGAATACTTAATCAAACTGCATTCAAACTACAAAAAGTTTAAAACTGACCCCCTTGCCATTCGGTCGTCAAGGGTTAAAATGTATTGTTTACAAAAAATTTGGGAAATCTACTTATTTAGCCATAATTAGTTTTGGCCAGAACAACAGACCTATTTCAGGCCTATCAGGCCGGGTTTTCTTGCCATAGAAACAGCCTAAATCTGATAAACTTGAGCTCCCTTGTTCCATCAAAAGCATTGGAATTTGGTTATTTAGGCGGAGTAATGATGTGATAACTTCAATTTTTACAACGATCGGAAAAGATTATAAGAACTAAAAATCAGAGGATTCTTTGAACAACTTAAAGGTATACTATAACATGTTGTGTACTATAATTATTGGGTACTACCTCCTTAATAGGAATCGAATGGAGATACCCATAGCCGGATAACTGTCAATCTCGCACCTCGCCGTTTTTATCCCTAATAAATAAAGTTGCTCCTGCAAAAATTAAGATTTTGCTTTGTTATTTTCGTTTTCCACCTTCTGGGGTGCGTTGTGCAAATATTTATTTTATAATTTTTCGCTTGAATTTTTGAAGCATTTAAAATTGCACTTTAGAGTGCCGTAATACTTTCTCAATCATAAAGTTAAATCAAACAACATTCATCCCTTAAAAACTCGCAAATAAAATCATTGAATGCGTTGGAGCCATTAATGACAAAGCTTTTCCCTGAAGAAAGCTTTGAAAGCTTTATAGTCAGGCGTACAAAATCCGGTCATGGTTCTTAACGTTTTGCATTTACTTTTTGGGAATTTTCTAAGCACGAAACATTCGTTACCAACATTGTGATGCCAAGAACACCACTTTTTTCTATCAATTTGGTTCGGTATCACCAAAAAAATTAGGTGATCTCGCAAACGACCTTCTGTCATTTCCGTATAGACTTTGTTTTTTGTTTCCATTTCACGACGCTTATTTTCACGTAGTTTAAGGTGCGCCTACTTAGTTTAAAATGTCAATAAGTGCTTTTTAAGGCGTTCCGTTGGATGCTTCACTCACTGCGCCCATTCAAGGCCTTCAAATTTTAAGGCATACCCTTTGTATTAAAAAAAACACCTAGTATCGACGGTTTTATAACTTTTATTGAGAATCGAACTGTCTTCAAAATGAGAATGAGAATTAAGTTACTGCGAGATATAAGCCCGATTCTTGAAGGAAGATAATGTGACTATTCAAGCGAATGCTGTATGTATACTTCATATGGCTGCTTCGAGCGCTTATCTACTTTGACTCATACAAAAAAATTGCCGTTGCTTGTATTAAACGAAAAATGAGAACGACGATGGCGCAACACCGAAACCGGTTTTGTCTTCAAACCAAAGCTTGTCAAGGGAGAAGCAATCCGTTCCGAAATACATCGTACCCTGCGAAGAAACCAAACATCGCCAGCAATTGATAACACTTATGAATTGCATAC
>NW_023458566.1:19581164-19582387 GCF_013731165.1 Rhagoletis pomonella | reverse complement strand
GAATTGATGCAGGCAACTTGATTTGTCTGGCAGACATTGCATTCAGCGGATGTTGCATCAAGGAAAACGCAAAAGCAGAAAGTGGCCTGAAATGGTATATACAATTTTTACTCTAAAACCAACAACTAACACGTTGACACCTACTAAAATTAATTCGAAAAAATAAGAAATACATATAAGAACGTATAATTATAGGCCACATTCCGACGGCAAATGTTTTTAGGTGGGAAGTACTGGTATTTATTTTTACAGCCCATTGTTTGCTAAAAATTGTCTGGTGGGAGTTACTTGCCGGCATTCCAACCAATACAGGTTTGGTACTGTTCACGCGGAAGGAAAACGAAAAAAATCAGTGCGTAGAGGCGCAAAACTTAATGTACATCTAGTTCGTTCTATTTTCAAAAGTGAGTTGTCAAATGACACTGCTTGGCCTGTAGATATGCAATAAAGTTTTATTTTTTTGAAACGGGTTGCCACCTGGTACAAATTTTATTAAATTTATTACATAAGTTAAATGAATCAGATATAACAATATGGGTATCAATTGACATGTTTACAAAATCAAATTCACTTTAATTAAGGGAATAAGGTAACTGAAATATGTATGTCAATATGGATATCAGACAAACGAAAAAATTGGACATATTTAGCAAGAAATAAGTGAAGCGTAAAAACATTCCTGAGTTGATTTAAGATTCCAGTAATGTAAAATGAATTTAATCAGAACAAATCACTGATTGACAAGGTATGTATTTATAATAAAATAAAAAATACGATGTCTTAAACCTTTGTTTATTTTAGTTTAACTTAAAAAAAAACTCTATTATCTACAGGTTCAGTTCAAAAGTGCAAAAAATTAGCAGGTTTTTATTTCTTCTTTCGAAAGCTAAAAACTCGTACTATTTTATAAAATTATAAAGAGTAACATATTTTTACATATATTTTTTATTCATTCCATTAAAATTTGCCATTTTTTGAAATTTTGGTTTGATTAAAAATTTTTTTTTTTTCGATTTTTGCCCACTTAGAAAACTATCTCCGAAAATTTCTCAAGAATTTGGTTTAAGATCGCTCCATCTCAGCATCATTGAATCATTTGCTGAGATTGAGCCAAATTCTGAGATAGAGCGCTTTTCAATTAAATTCTGAAATAGGGCGTTCTTGAGCCATTTCATGAAATAGGGCGTTTTCAAACCGGCTGCCGAGATAGGCCGATCTCCCAC
>NW_023458566.1:19578430-19581064 GCF_013731165.1 Rhagoletis pomonella | reverse complement strand
GTGCACATGGTGAATGTGGTGCGGCTGGTGCAAGTGTAGGCGCCATTTGCAATGCCTTCACATTGGCCGCACTGCTTAGTATCGCCACAGGCAGCCTGTATATTGGGATTGCTGGAGGAATCGATGCAAATTTGGCCCAGCGCGGTACCCATTTCATTGTCATTGAGACAGTTGTATGTTGCGGTTGTGTCGGGTATGCCTGCGTGTGGGTGAAATAAATGAGTGAAACACATAGCTTAAACGTGCGCTTCCGATTACCGTTAAAACAAAGTTGAAATGTAGTGTTGCTGGCGCAGGCGACTCCATTACCATTGCAAACACTACACAACGCATGAGACTGATGTTTTGCCATTATTATCACTAAAGCAATTGTGAGCTGAACGCAAAGCTAAAATATAATTAAATTATGAATATTATTTCTTCAATGTCTAAGTAAAGTGGATCTTAAAATTCAGGAAGATACTATACCTTCATTTTCATAATTTTTTGCCGCGCGGAATATTGCCTTGGTTGAAGTTAAGATGATTTACTAAATATTTTGGGCCTGAACCTAAGCATTATATGGAGTTTAACAAATTTATGAACCGCCCAACGATGTCCACATACGCATCGCACATGTTCTTCGAAACAATGCTAACTCAAATTTCTCCGTCTATCAGAGCACATAAAAAAAAAACAAAGTAGGCATTTTCAAGTTCGTGCTATGCATACTAGGAAAGGAGAGTTGGCTGTCATGCTTGCAATAATAACATTGCTCCATTCTTTGCTACTTGTAATTTCATGGTCTTTGAACATTTTTAGAGTATCGTATCAAAATTTACAAATTTCGAAATATTACACTTTTGAAGACCGCGTGCGATATGTATAAAGATAAAATTTCGTAGGTCGAAAAAAAATTAGATAACCACCTTTGATTAGCTCCAAGTATCAACAAGCTACTAACAAGTAAAGCTGTGGGGCAACTTTAATTTAAGGGCGCGTACACCAATACGAATAAAACTAATAAATATAGGTAAGTGCGAGGCATAACTATATTCATACATCGATCGCTTGGTCGAAAAATATCAAAATATGTTGATTCCTATAATAGCCGAAAATTATTTTGAGAAAATACATAGACAAAATATTAATACATATGTATACTCAGTAGCATTCCTCAGCGAGTCCATGGGCAGGTTCCTGGTAGGACTCATACACCAACGTCTAGGATCCGGCGGATGTTATGATTCAAATGATAGTTGACAGGGGCACATAGGAAGTCTTTTCTTCGTTCCTAATGGACCCCAGATGCAAGCCTTTTTGTGTCTGATGGAAACCTCTCTCGTTTAACACATTGCTTGTGAGTAGGAGATAAATCTAACGAAACTAATAGCGCTGTAGTTTCTATCAAACAAGTTTGCCCTTTCGTTGCCCTCTTTGAACAAACTCTAAGGAGAGGGCGATGAAAAGGCAACATTTTTTTTAGAAGTTAAAATGCCATCAGTAAACAAAGTGCCGCATTTCGTACGTCTCCAACTACATGATACCAGCCTATTTTTTCCAAAGTAGGGCCAAGTTCTTAAGACTTATTCTCGACAGAAATCGCATCACAGCGAAAGGCATTAAGAAAGTCCCAACAAAACGTTTTCTACGAAAAGGCAACAGTATATTATATCATGGGAACTCTCTCCAAAGATGGTAGAGGGGATATATACGACAATTGTCCATTCGATTACATTCCATGGAGTCTTAGTTTGGGGGCCTAAACTCTAGATATCGACTGAAAAGGATACAAACAAGGCGGAATTGTATCACGCCCATAGATACCTGCGTTTGGAATAATTGCTCGAGACGCGGTCATTCTTGAAACAACAAAACATAAAGGACGCCTCATAAATGGAGAGACGCTCAGCTCATTCGGTAGGGCCAAGCATGTCAGCGACAATTTCGATACCAATCAGTGCTGACCAATGAATGTCCTCACTCATTTTCAGTTCGAAAATACTGTTACAAAAACGACAGATGTAGTATAGCACGCCTCATTGTAAGCCTAATGTAACAGACTTTTATATAGATAGCTTCAAGCTTAAATGGAGAAACGGAGAAGGAGTTGTTTCAAACATTGAGGTAAGATATATCTTTTCGACTTATTCTTCTTTATTGGCGCTATAACCGCCTAAGCGATTTTGGCTGAGTCCAAAACAGCCATATATCTTCTATTGCACCTGACGCCAATTGGAAATGCCAAATGAACCCAAGTCCTTCTCCACCTGGTCTTTCCAGCGCAGAGGAGGCCTACTCTTCCTCTATTACCAGCATCGCGATCCGCGTTGAACACTTTCAGAGCAGGAGCGTTTCTGGCCATTCGAACGATATGACCTAGAGCCAGTGTAGCTGGATTTTAACACCTCTTCTACTACTGCGGAACATATCAAGTGGAAGTTTTGGCCATGCGAAAAACTTTAGACTCACTCATAGCAAGGAAAGGTACGTCTGCCCGTATACTTCCTCGGAAGAACAAGGGTGGTATACTAATGACCACCTTCAAACATTTTGTTAGGACAACACTACTCTAGTAGCCAATGCACGCTGTTAAAGCATATATACATATAGTAAACTTGTATGGCAGTCTTACGTTGAACCAGTGACTATCAA
>NW_023458566.1:19568397-19578330 GCF_013731165.1 Rhagoletis pomonella | reverse complement strand
GATTCCACAACGACAACGAGCTCTGTTACAGAGACGTCGTCGTCAACGGCCAGCACTGATTCCACAACAACAACGAGCTCTGTTACAGAGACGTCGTCATCAACTGCCAGCACTGCGACGTCTTCCACCGTCGAGAATACAGAGTGCGCGACTAAGAGCTTGGTAGGGCGTTACCCTTATCCAAATGATACAGTGTGTACTAGGTAAGTGTATGCGCATCAATCAGCCACTGTAACGTAATAACGTAAATCCATTCAATTAATGTATTTTTTGTGATTACAGTTACATTTACTGCTACTACAGTGCCGCAGCGGGAAGTTTACTCGGTCAAGCAATGACTTGTCCCACTGGCAAATACTTCAACTCGGCTATAAGAAACTGTCAAGCTGCAAAGCCTACTGACTGTGTTTAAATTTAAGAGCCTTCGGATGGCAAATTAATTTTTAGTGGAAAAGTGTGGTTAGCTTAAGATAATAATTATAAAAGTAAATAAATATCCTCAGCCCAGTGGACCGAGATTTTAATGTTTACAGTTTTATAAACTTGAATTCAACTTGTTACTCCGTTTACATTTTCATCATACGTTTGTATGCACTGTGATTCACACAAGTGTTCACATCATGATTTCTTTAAATATTCACAACGTTTCCGAGGTAAATGTTATTTGTTTAAAAATCAAAGTTTAAAACTATATGTAAAATTTAGAAAAATTCAAGGAATTTTCATCAAAATATTACACTTTTTAATAGTAATTTCCAGAATGTTTTTGGTATGCAGTTTTGTTTCAAGCGACTAAAACGCGCGCTAATTTTTGAAATTTTTTTGTTTACTATTTTTGCATTTTAATATTAAAAAAAAAAAAAATCAAAGTGTGAAGACTTGTTTGAGTTACTGTATATTCTTTTCGGAATCGCCATCATCGTCGATATAGGCATTACCATTATTGATGTAGTTACGGTTATTGCTATCGTTGTCAACGGCATCAACGTTACGCTCGTGGCTTTTTTTTGTGTTCGTGGGGGCATCCATTTCACAGATTTCCTGTTTATGCTTTCTTCGATATATATACATACTTGTTTATACCGTTAGCTTAGGTTCCATTATCTATGTTCCTGATCCGGTATTAGTTTTGGAGCTATCAGTAAAGATTCTAAAATATATAATTCAGGGCTATGAATTAGAGTTAAACAAGCACTCAGCCCCATGGAACTCAACATTTTCGTATCTATGCCGCAAAGGTAACGGTGGCGCATTATCAACTAACGTCTAGAGCTCTTCCCCATTTATTTTAAGCTTATAAGGCGCCTCATAGGAGCCTCCCCTTGAATGAAGACATCGTTCGTTAAAGTTTGGTAAGCCGATTTTCTACGTTATTGATTAAAATAATAACAGCTCTTATTATTGAGGGGTTACTCCAAAGGATAGACCAACGGCCTGTTAACATTCTCATAATGCTCTCAAGGCTTTGATAGTCACTGGTTCAACGTAAGACTGATATATATACTACATAAACACATATATTTACTCTTTATGTATGAATGTTTCAACAGCGTTCATTGGCTACTAGGGTTGTGTTGTCCTAACAAAATATTTGAAGGTGGCCATTGGTATACCATCCTTGTTCTTCCCACGAAATATGTGGGCGGACCTACCGTCTCTTGCCAATTCGTCAGTTGAAAGTCGGCGGCATTCAGTAAGTTACTTGGCATTGTCTATGAGTGAGTCTAAAGTTTTCCGCATGGCCAAAACTTCCACTTGATATGTTCTGCAGTAGTGGAAAAGGTGTTAAAATCCAGCTACACTGGCTAGGTCATGTCGTTCGAATGGACATAATATGTATATTATACGCTCCTGCTCTGGAAGTGTTCAACGCGGATCGCGATGCTGGTAATAGAGGGAGAGGAGGCCTCCTCTGCGCTGGAAAGACCAGGTGGAGAAGGACTTGAGTTCATTTGGAGTCAGGTGCCACAGAAAATAAATGGCTGTTTCGGTCTCAGCCAAAATCGCTTAGGCGGTTATAGCGCCAATAAAGAAGAATAAGTCCAAAAGATGTATCTTACCTCAGTTCGCTTTAAACAACTCCTCCTCCGTTTCTTCATTCAAGCTTCAGGTTATCTCTATAAAAGTCTATTAAATTAGGCTATGCCATACTACATAGGCGTGCTGTACTACATCTGTCTTGTTTGTAGCAGTTGAGTGAGGACATTCATTGGTCGGCACTGATTGGTATCGAAATTGTCGCTGACATGCTTGGCCCTACCGAATGAGCTGAGCGTCTCTCCATTTATGAGGCATCCTTTATGTTTTATTGTTTCTAGAATGACCGCGTCTCGAGCAATTGTACCAAACGCAGGTAGAGCCAGGGATCTGTGGGCATGGAACAATTCCGCCTTGTTTGTATCCTTTGCAGTCGATTTCTAATTAACTAAGACTCCGTGGAATGTAATGGAATGGACAATCGTGGTATATATCCCCTCTACCATCTTTGGAGAGAGTTCCCATGATATAATATCCTGTTGCCTTTTTGCATAAAAACGTTTTGTTGGGACTTTCTTAATGCCTTTCGCTGTGATGCAATTTCTGTCGAGAATAAGTCTTAAGAATTTGGACCTACTTTGGACAAAATAGGCTGGTATCATCTAGTTGGAGACGTACGAAATGCGGCACTTTGTTTACTTATGGCATTTCAACTTCAACAAAAAATGTCCTTTGCCTTTTCATTACCCTCTCCTTAGAGTTTATTCAAAGAGGGCAATGAAAGGGCAAACTTGTTTGGTAGAAACTACAACGCCATTAGTTTCGTTGGATTTAACTCCTACTCACAGTTTTTAGGCAAGAAATTTGTTAAACGAGAGAGGTTTCCATAAGAAACAAAAAGGCTTACATCTGGGATCCAATAGAAACGCAGAGAAGACCTCCTATGTGCCCCTGTCAACTATCATTTGAATCATAACATCCGCCGGCTCACAGAATTAGGAACCTGCCCGTGGACTCGCTGAGGAATGCTACCGAGTATAGATATGTATTAATATTTTGTCTATGTATTTTTTCAACATAATTTTCGGCTATTATATCTATCGATGTATGAATATATTTATGCCTCGCACTTACCTATATTTATTAGTTTTATTCGTATTGGTATACGCCCCTTAAATTAAAGTTGCCCCACTGCTTTACTTGTTAGTAGCTTGTTGATAATTTTGGCTAATCAAAGGTTGTTATCTATTTTTTTTCGAGCTGCGAAATTTTATCTTTATAAATATCGCACGTAGTCTTCAAAAGTGTGATATTTCGAAATTTGTAAATTTTGATACGATACTCTAAAAATGTTCAAAGACCATGAAATGACAAGTAGCAAAGAATGGAGCAGTGTTATTATTGCAAGCACGGCAGCCAACTCTCCTTTCCTAGTATGCATAGCATAGCTTGAAAATGCATACTTTGTTCTTTTTTTTTAAGTGTTCTGATAGACGGAGAACTTTGAGTTAGCATTATTTCGAAGAACATGTGCGATGCGTATGTGGATATCTTTGAGCGGTTCATAAATTTGTTAAACTCCATATAATGCTTAGATTCAGGCGAAACATATTTAGTAAAGCATCTTAACTTCAACCAAGGCGATATTCCTCGCATCAAAAAAATGTGGAAAATTAAAGTAAAGTATCTCCCTAAATTTTTAGATCCACTTTACTTAGACATTGAGGAAATAATATTCATAATTTAATTATATCTTAGCTTTGCGTTCAGCTCACAATTGCTTTAGTGATAATATTGGCAAAACATCAGTCTCATGCGGTGTGTAGTATTTGCAACGGTAATGGAGTCGCCTGCGCCAGCAACACTACATTTCAACTTTGTTTTAACGGTAATCGGAAGCGCACGTTTAAGCTATGTGTCTCTAAAAATAGACTCTGCATTTGAAAATTTCATGCATTTCACTAATTTATTTCACCCACTTGCAGGCATACCCGACACAACCGTAACATACAACTGCCTCAATGACAATGAAGTGTGTACCGCGCTGGGCCAAATTTGCATCGATTCCTCCAGCAATCCCAATATACAGGCTGCCTGTGGCGATACTAAGCAGTGCGGCCAATGTGAAGGCATTGCAAATGGCGCCTACACTTGCACCAGCCGCACCACATTCACCATGTGCACGAACAACAATCTGACCAGTGTGCGCGGGTCCTGCCGGAGCGGAACGGTGTGTCGCACGTCGGTGGCGCATAGTGGCCAGACGCCTTGTGTTAGTGAGTGCTTATCGGATGTAACCGATATGTGTGATGTTGGTGTGGCTGTGGACGCCCCACCAATCGATGACTCGGCTATTACTACGGTGATATTTCAGCCTACGCCATCCTTGACGACAGTATCAACATCTAGCGGTACATCGCCAACAGCAACAACCTCCGCAGAACCAACCTCGTCTAGTCAATCTCCGGTAGCATCGTGTTCCGATCGCACGCAAGTTGGACGTTACCCCAATACAGCGGACAGTGGTTGCAGCAGGTGAGAGAGTATGCTAAATTTGCTTGCGATTTATTAATTTTACTTTTATTTCTTTTAGCTATCTTTATTGCTTGAATTCCGTGTCTGGTTTGGTTGGGCGTATAATGTCATGTCCCGCAGGAAAATATTTCAATTCAGACATAAGCAACTGTCAAAGCACTAAACCAAATGGCTGTGTTTGAAAAAAAAAATTAAAAATACGGCGCAATAAATTTACAATACCAAAAAAAAACAAGCGGAAGGCTTAATAAAGTTCATGAATTATTCAACGGCTGAGTGGAAGATCAAAATGGCTCAAGAATGTCCTACATCAAAACTTCGCTGCATAATCTGCTATCTCAAAATTTGATTGAAAAACGCCCTATCTCAGAATTTGGTTCAAAAACGCCCTATCTCAACTGAAAATATGTTGCAAATGCATTGATATAAGGCGTTTATGAAGCGGCAGCTGAGACGGGATGTTTTTAAGTCGAATCCTGAAATAGGACGTTCTCTAATCAAATTCTGAAATAGGGCGCACTTGAAAAACTTTTTGAGATAGGGAGTTTTCGGGTCGGCTGCCAAGATAGACAGATCTTCCACTTAGCCCTCCATATGACATTTTAACTTTACACTATCTTTGAATTTTCGGGAGCACAAAATTGTAGGCTTTTAGGTTGCCTGTTTTTCAGGTTATTTATTTAAAAAATAGTATTATCTAGTGTATTTCATTATTGTAAACTATACAAAAAAAAAAAATATAACTACGTTATTACTAAAACATGAAGTTTTCCTCCTCATCTACTCCTTCTTAATTAGCTTTCAAATTATTAGAGCCATGCTTTTCTCTGTGCAAGCATTCAAGAGTCAAGCGGTCTCCCGGACTGTAAGGGCTCACTTAAACCACGACTTCAGCACTAATATATCCTACCTTCTCTAAAAAAAATTGCCAAAAAGAAACGGTTAAAGATCTGCATGTTTTGAGCGAGTTACTGCCAAATCCCCTCAGCCATTTAAATATCTGGTCTAAGGTATGTGAATACGGAGGGGAGGCTCATCTAAATATTTATTTATTAAAAGTTTAAGCGCCAATATATTACTATGACCGTACATCACCTTATGGGTACACATGGGAAAAGGTTAGGATATGCAACCAACGATTTTTGTCGCAGCTATTGATATGAAAAAGAGGCAAAGAATAATGTCCCGCTTTGGCCACCGATTCTTTAACAAGTGCTTTACAAGGTGTTTAGCCGTTTTAGATTCGACGAATGTTCTCGGTTCGCATCGGTGATATCATAACGGGCCGATTTTTTTAGCTAAAGTGCGCCTTCGTGCTTTTCTTGCGCGCTAGAATCTAATCTAACCTAACCTAACCTAATCCCCAATTGCAACATCACCTTTAGTTTGTTTATCAAAAGTTATCTTCTCAAAGAAGAATGTAGATAATAAGTATGTATGTAGATAAATTATGTCTTAATTTTCATACCGAGAAAAAACTTTCTTTTTTTAACTCGTGCATTATAAGAATGTAAATAAGTAAATAAACAAGCATACTACATTCATACATAAGGTGGCGAGAATGTAAATAAGGAAGAGATATTTTAGTAAGTTTTGCCTAGTTTTCTTTGTTTCAAATTTGTTTATTATTTTGTTTTTGAAAAACCTTGTAATTTCAAACTTTGTAGAAGATTATAAAAATTCGACGGACAAATGTTCATCAAAATGTTAAAATTTCGGGCATGCAGTAGAGTGGTTAAAAAAAACTTGTTTGAAATTCATAAACGCTACCCGCTTTATAGGTCGCGCTGGACGGTTTTTTTTATAAAAACCGCTGATGTTCCCAATTTTCTTACTACCGTGACATGAAATGTTGTTTTTACTCTCGTATTATTGGGAAACATTCCCTTAATTACATACCTGGACAGTTAGAATGAGCCTACTGCTCGAAAATATGCCTTCGAAAAGAGACCACTAAATTTAAAATGTTAATACTCAACGATTAACGCATTGCCATGGGTTGGAACTTGTTACCAGGTGGTTAGGAATCTGAAGTCAATTTTTCAAAATTAAAAATGGCGGATTCAAAATGGCGCAAAATAACAAAAAAATTATTGGATTTATTCGAAACTCGGCACTCGGGAGTTTTTGGGGTCACTGATTACGAATCTAAATTCAACTTTTTTTAATTCAATATGGCGTATCAATATGGCTATAAAATTAAAATAAAATTACTAAAATTAAAACGTTGATACTTTAAATTTAAAAAAGCGGATCCGAGTTTCAAACAAATCCAATATTTTTTTTTAAGTTGATCGCCATATTGGATCCACCAGATTTTAAAGTGGGCTTCATAACTGCATACTCAGAACGTTTCTCAAAAAGCTAATTAAAAGTTCAAAATTTTGGTGAAAATCTGTCGAATTTTCCTAATTTTTGTACAAAGTGTGAAATTTTGACTTACATGGATTTTGCTAGACACCTACACTTTTATAAACAAAATAATAAACATTAAATAAACGAAAGGGAAGTAGCCAAAGGGTGCTAAAATATCTTTACCTTATTTATATTTTCGACACTGTATATATACGAATATGAATATATATACATATACGTTCACAGTTAGCACCCACATAACAATTTTAGATTTTATTTTATTTGACTGTTTGAGTTTTTATTCATTTCAACTATGTCTACATGTACATTAGATTGCAACACCAAAAAAAAAGTTGTGGCTTTTGAGCTGGGATTACAAAATATATCATATTTTAAAATTTCCCCAAAAATATTTCAGAAAAATATCAAGATTTACGTGAGCTGGACCGATTTGAAAATACCTCCCAAAATGGAGTTTTTTTTGAATAAAAATAGTTTTAAAGTTTTTTTTTGTTTTAGAAAATGCCCTCAGATGACAAAACAAATTAAGCTTAAAAAATCTGCATACAAATATTTAAAAATCTTTTCAACGGAATCGTAATAATGAGATTTTTGATGCTGTTGTTTTACTTCTTTCAAAGATGGATTTTACGAAAAACTTGAATAACTGGGCCAAAACTATTTTAAACCATTGGGGTCTCAGTATTTCCCCACTATTTTTATTTCTGTCAAAAAAAAGTCATTCGTGTCCCATTTTTATTTTTTCAAATACCAACACTTCTTAATTCAACTTTTAATGACGTACGTTCATCGTTCCCTTCTCATTCATGTTCGAATGAGTTTATTAGCAAAGAAATAAAAAGGGTGTGGAAATACCTTTCCTTTTCCGTTACTCAAGTTTTTCTTATAACAATCTGTGAAATAAATAAATTAAAAAAACCGCATCAAAAATTTCGTAATTAATAATATATACATATATGAGGTAGTATATTACGTTACGAAAATATTTTGGTGGGCATCTTAAAATATAATAGATTTTATAAGTCCACTGGAAACACAGTACCGATTTTTTGTGTGTGTGGAGTGATGCAGTCTAATGTACATACATACATATGTATGTATCCAGATAAAGACATAAAGGTAGAAATCACACCGCGTAAATAACATTAAACTAGTTCTCTCCGCAGCTCAACTAGTTCGTCTCTGTTAATAAAATACTTTAATTTTCGATGAAAAATGTTCGTTATTCATAGAGAAACAAAAAATAATCGCTTTGGCGATTCGGACAACAGTTCAAAATCAGTTAATCGCTGTTGAACTGTTCATTAAAAAAATATTATATGCTAAACGGGTATCCTTAAAACACCTAAGTTTGAAGGACCCTAAACTCGAAAGCATTTATCGTTCGAATTATATCGACAAATCAGCAAAAATTTAAAAATTTTCGAAGTACAATAAAATTTAGTCACTTAAACGTTTTATTTCACTGGTTACGAATTTCACTACAATGACGTAGCATATTAGCGGGATACGCATTCATACAAACATACATACATACATACACACATAATATAAGTTAGAAGGCTTAACTTCAGACTTTAAGGAGCGAAATCAAAAGAATAAACAATCCAATTAGCAGGAATTTTGTATGTATAAAAAGACACCCACAGATGAAGAGAGCGCAGCAAAAATATATCTACTTATAGTATGTATTTACATATGTCTAGCATAACGGTTAAACATAGAAAGTAGAAACTTTTAGTTTAGTGCCAACAGTTGTTAAATGGTTTCTCTAACGGAAAGGTGCACTTATTCGCTTATTTGTTTGTACATACGAGTACGAGTATTTAAATAAAGAAAAAAAATAATTACTATTTCTAGTAAAGTTTCGAATATATCAAAGGAAATAAAAATTTGATAAGCCAAATTTTTCTGATTGTGAAATAAAATGGCGCAATGTGACGTCCGGAAATGGCTGTTATCTGTTCTACAAGTACGTTCGACAACGAAAACACCATAAATACATAGATATGTGTAAATAAGTTAGTAACGTGGCATTAAACTCAATATTGAGTTCAGTGTGGCTACTTCGAAAATATCTGTTCAACCAACTTTTTTTTTAATTAAAAACTACCAAAAGTGTTGACACCCTGTCAAAAATATAATAAAAAAATTATAAAAATATATGCGCTAAATATTAGAAACTAAACTATTTTCATGCTGTGCTCGACGGCTGAGTGGGAGATCGGCCTATCTCGGCAGCCGGTTTGAAAACGCCCTATTTCAAGAAATGGCTCAAGAACGCTCTATATCAGAATTTAATTGAAAAACGCTCTATTTCAGAATTTGGCTCAATCTCAGCAAATGATTCAATGATTCTGAGATGGAGCGATCTTAAACAAAATTCTTGAGAAATTTACTGAGGTGTATTTATTAAAAGTACCAGCAATTACTCCGACACCTTCCGTGATAATTACATATGCTCGGCAGCCCGTTATAGGGACACCTCGGCACCGCTCAGAATATGAAAATCCAGACGTTGTACTCATAGTGCTTTTTGCCCACACCTATGCTTCCTTGCAGCCTACATAGATTCAAAATCCATGAATTTTACCATTGTCCTATGCCACCAAACTGCAACCCGGTATATGATAATGACTCTCATCTAAACAGAGTAGGCCGAACGTACCAAAGCTTTGCCAAATGTTCTCCGAGTCTTTCTAGCCAGTTTCCTGTCAAAAACATTCCTCTAGGCACCGATTCTTTTTTCGTTTTTCTTCCGCTTGAACAGTACTAAGCTTGTCTTGGTTGGAATGCCAGGAAGTAAATCCCACCAGACAATTTTTAGCTGTAAAAATAAATACTAGTACTTCCCACCTAAAAACATTTGCCGTCGGAAGGTGGCCTATAATTATACGTTCGTATATGTATTTCTTATTTTTTCAAATTATTTTTAGTAGTTGTCAACTTGTTAGTTGTTGGTTTTAGAGTGAAAATTGTATATACCATTTCAGGCCATTTTCTGCTTTTGCGTTTTCCTTGATGCAACATCTGCTGAATGCAATG
>NW_023458566.1:19565877-19568297 GCF_013731165.1 Rhagoletis pomonella | reverse complement strand
AAAAGCAGAAAGTGGCCTGAAATGGTATATACAATTTTCACTCTAAATCCAACAACTAACAAGTTGACACCTACTAAAATTAATTCGAAAAAATAAGAAATACTTATACGCCACCTTCCGACGGCAAATGTTTTTAGGTGGGAAGTACTAGTATTTATTTTTACAGCTAAAAGTTATCTGGTGGGAGTTACTTCCTGGCATTCCAACCAAGACAAGCTTAGTACTGTTCAGGCGGAAGAAAAACGAAAAAAAAAATCAGTGCCTAGAGGAATGTTTTTGACAGGAAACTGACGAGATCGCTCCATCTCAGAATCATTGAATCATTTGCTGAGATTGAGCCAAATTCTGAGATAGAGCGTTTTTAAATTAAATTCTGAGATAGGGCGTTCTTGAGCCATTTCTTGAAATAGGGCGTTTTCAAACCGGCTGCCGAGATAGGCCGATCTCCCACTCAGCCGTCGATATAGGGTCGAGCACAGCATGAAAATAGTTTAGTTTCTAATATTTAGCGCAAAATTTACATAACTATGTGTATATATATTTATAATTTTTTTTATTATATTTTTGGCAGGGTGTCAACACTTTTGGTAGATTTCAATAAAAAAAGGAGGTTGAACAGATATTTTCGAAATAGCCACACTGAACTCCATATTGAGCTTTATGCCACGTTACTAACTTATTTACACATATCTATTTATGGTGTTTTCATTGTCGAACGTACTTGTAGAACAAATAACAGCCATTTCCGGACGTCATATTGCGCCATTTTATTTCACAATCCGCAAAATTGGCTTATCAAATTTTTATTTCCTTTGAAATATTCGAAACTTTACTAGAAATAATAATTATTTTTTTCTTTATTTAAATACTCATACTCGCATGTACAAACAAATAAGCGAATAAGTGCACCTTCCGTTAGAGAAACCATTTAACAACTGTTGGCACTAACTAAAAATTTCTACTTTCTATGTTTAACCGTTATGCTAGACATATATAAATACATGCTATAAGTAGATATATTTTTGCTGCGCTCTCTTCGGCTGTAGGTGTCTTTTTATACATACAAAATTCCTGCTAATTGGATTGTTTATTCTTTTAATTTCGCTCCTTAAAGTCTGAAGTTAAGCCTTCTAACTTATATTATGTACATACATGTGTGTGTATGAATGTTTGTATGCAAGCGTATCCCGCTAATATGCTATGTCATTGGAGTGAAATTCGTAACCAGTGAAATAAAACGTTTAAGTGACCTTACTTTATTGTACTTCGAATTGTACTTGTATTGTACTTTCAAATTGTTGATGCTTTTCCACAATAAATTTTTCATTTAAAAATGGCCTCGAGCTCATTATAAAATTGTTGAATATAATTGTTAAATGGCCAAAAAATAACAAAAAACAAATAACTTAAGGACGAGCACACCTAAAAGTTAAAGCATTCTAAAAATAGAATTATTAGCACAAACCAACAAAACCAACAACCACATGATCAAGTGAATTGCAGCGGAATAGCTGCGCTTGATTGTGTTGGCATAACAAAAATGAAAAAATAGTGGAAATAAGCAAACGATAATTTACAAGGCGTCTTAGCGCGGTGCATGGGCAACTGGCTGAGTCAGTGGGATCGTCGGTTCGAATCCTACTGAAAGAAGTCTGATGAGGAAATGTGGTGATTTCCGAAATAGCTATCACTTCTACCATTTTTTCAAATTGTTGATGCTTTTCCACAATAAATTTTTCATTTAAAAATGGCCTCGAGCTCATTATAAAATTGTTGAATGTACTTCGAAAATTTTAAAATTTTTGCTGATTTGTCGACATAGTTCGAACGATAAATGCTTTCGAGTTTAGGGTCCTTCAAACTTAGGTGTTTTAAGGATACCCGTTTATCGTATAATATTTTTTTAATGAACAGTTCAACAGCGATTGATTGATTTTGAACTGTTACCCGAATCGCCAAAGCGATTATTTTTTGTTTCTCTATGAATAACGAACATTTTTAAGCGAAAATTAAAGTATTTTATTTACAGAGACGAACTAGTTGAGCCGCGGAAATAACTAGTTTAATGTTATTCAAGCGGTGTGATTTCTACCTTTATGTCTTTATCTGGATACATACATATGTACATTAGACTGCATCGCTCTGCACACAAAAAAAAATCGGTACTGTGTTTCCAGTGGAATTATAAAATCTATTATATTTTAAGATGCCCACCAAAATATTTTGGAAAAATATTAAGATTTACGGGAGCTGGACAGATTTGAAACTCCAAAAATGGAGTTTTTATGAATAAAAATAGTTTCTTAAAATTTTTTTTTTTTTAAAAAATCCCCTCAAATGACAAAACGGTTAAAGTTTCAAAAATTTACGCGTACACTGGTCAGATTGTTGTTCGTGCACATGGTGAATGTGGTGCGGCT
>NW_023458566.1:19559874-19565777 GCF_013731165.1 Rhagoletis pomonella | reverse complement strand
AAATTCTTTACGATTCAGAATACTCTGTAAAAATGGTTTGCAGGGTTATTTTCGACCAAAAGTGTGATTGTGTGAAAAATACAAAGTTACAATTTTTACTCAGTGTTCCATAGCATATGTATTTCTTATCAAAAAAAAATTATAAAAAAAAATTCAATCAAAAATAACATTAAAAAATGTGTTAAAGCTTAAAACTTCGGTGAAAATTTGTTGAATTTTTATAGTTATTGTATAAAGTTGAAATGTGGATTTAGATGGCTTTTGCTATAAGAGTTGATACATATCAAAGCTGCCTAAATATATCATAAGAAAATTTTGGGAAATCGCGGTTCTTTCTTTTCTTTCTGTATATTTCAAGTAGCTTTTGCGAAACTAAAAAATGTTTACAAATTAAATTTTGGAAGCATTTTTCACGGAGGTTAAGCCATATTCATAATAAAGAAGTAATTATTTTGGACTTAAGCACGGTTGAAAAATACCATATGGATACCTGAGTGAGATTACAAGGAGATTACAACTCAAGGGGAAAACAAAGAGGAAAAAACAAAAATTAAGAAACGAAGAACATTGCCGATCACCCCATGTTAGAATTCTTGGACCTTCTCTGACCTCTTAACTTCAGTTAAGCCTTTGGCGGAAATAGGCTATTAAGCAGGTTTGATATGTATCTACTCATATGTCACAATCTGCAGTAGCAGAGCACAATACGATTGGCTGTAGTAAACTTAAGCAATTTTGGTAACACACTTTGATGCCACAGATCGCCAAGGCGTTGGCACCATAATGATCCTCAACTGAGAGAAGGGAAGGTATCTTGCGCATCACAGGTAAAGGACCTTGTTTAGGAATGCAACAAATCTTTCAGGTCGCTGCCTTGTTCTGCTATTAAAGAAGTGTTAATTTTGATATTAAACTCGCCTGCTTGCTTGCTTATGCTTCTTTCAACTTAATATCGCAGTGCGATTTCTTGACCACGGTGGCGTATGAGCAACTTTATACCCGAATGGGTATAAAAAGCGACCAGCCACTTTCAAAAAATAAAAATCTCCGCCAACTGCGATTCGAACCAAGGCTCTCAGTTTTGTTAATGTTAAGCGAATACTCTCTCTCTCTATACATGCACGTATTCGATTCGTTTCTTTCCCCGCATGAATTGCAGAATATGTAGCTCAGCCAAATACTCAAATTTTTTTTAATAAGTAATACACTTAAACGCACAAAATCTCAAATTCCTAAAACAATTTCCTTAAAACTAATTTCAATGAGCATTCCGCTCCACCTACAACACAAATTTCCGGACTCGATGAATCACAGGTCAGTCCACTGGGGCAACTACCGCTGATGCTACGCAGCAACAATGTGCTGTTACATTGCGCAAATGTTGTTGATGTGAGACAGGTAAACAGTTTGCTGCCATCGCAGACACCACAGCGGCTACGTTGCTTCGAACAATCGGCCACCGCATTCGGCACGCATTTCGCATTGCTGTCGCCGACGCACACATTCGCTTCGGGGCAAGTGAAAATCTGCGAAGTGTCTGCTAGTCCGTGGGAACAGATGTGGAAAGTATTCTCGCTGGCACAGGCAATGCCATTGAGGCCACAGGTGTGACACTTGGCCGACGTCGGAGCGAATACGCAGGCTGCGGCGACAAGGCAACTCTGCAAATGAAACGATTTCGTAATTAGAACTTATTCAAATAAAAAATATTCTCTATATTTGTGTGGCTTACTAATAAGAAAACTCGAGTACAGCGCATTGTGGGAATGGTGTACGCTATAGTCAGCTGGAATCAACTAAATTTGAGCTTTCTATTGCACTTAGCTTTATAGTCGGCCATTGTTCTGGTGGAACATTTTTCCCGAAGGTTGGTACATTTGATAACACCAAGCATGCGCATAAAACAAAAAAAAATATTTTGAAAATAATACATTCATGTGTGTAAGTGTGTATGCATAAAAAAATAAATTAAACTTACCTGTAAATATTTGCATCAGGCAAATCTGTGGATGTGCTTATCGTTCTTGTTAATCTCAGGGATAAGCGAGATTTATGCTAAACAGCTACTGAACATACGCCACTTAGCGGTAAACTACTTAATGCTTATCGCAGAGATTGACTTTGCAGTAAGAATTTGTTAGAAATGTTAGTAAAAAATATCTAACTTTGAGGGAATGTGATTCAAATTTGTATTGATATTTGTATCTTCAGATAAGATTTTTTACAAGCAATATTCTAAGAATCCGTACGCCAAAATGTAAGCACTAAACGTTCCGCATTCAAGGTTATTCAAGTGTTATTTCCGAGAAAGAGGAATGCCAACGGAAGTACGTCACGTTTTAGGTCTCAATTCAAAGCGGAGAAAATAATCGCTCGTCCTCCCTATGTTCAAGGAGATTGTAGCTAAGTTCATGAACCATCCATAACATTTTACTTAGAATAATATTTTCTGTTAATAAATACTATGAGTACACAAACACAGCTACATATTTGTATGTGCTTATGCATAGCTAAGGTTTAGAGAAAATATTTGCTTTCCTTGGAGTAAGGGGCACGTGCAAAATTTACACATACATACATATATTATACTTTCCTCAAAAACATTTTCATACATATAAATGAATACATAGAAGAATTAACAGAACTATGTACGTAGTTTTGGAATGTTGCTTTGTATAACCGGCGCAGAAGTTCTCTCGTTGTCAAATTTTTTGGTAGTACTACTCGATCATGTCCAGGCTTTGCATGTAAAGGCCAATGCTGGCGTTACAAAATACATTATTCATTGTTCATTATTTTCCTCCAAATGGACCGAGCTCTACACTGTGAAATGAGGACAGCAACGTCAATTAAATTATACATATTTTCTCAATACTTAGATTGGTTATAACTACCAGTGCACTTAGAAAGATCTTAATGAAAAATTTAGATTATTACATTGGGAACTTTTAGTCATGACTTATGATATACTTTTTAGAAATTATCATTGAACACCACCGGCTGTAATAGATTGCCGTTTCACAACACAACATGTTAGTGTTTGGCCGAGCTTCTCCTACGATTTGTGGCGTGCGCCTTGATGTTGTCACACAGCGGGAATCGACCTATCTGAGCGACGATTGTATTTTTATGAGAAGCTGTTTTTCATGGTAGAAATACAGTCGGAGATTTGCCATTGCCTGCCGACCATTATGAGAAAAAAACTTTTTTATTTTGTTTTATTTTTTGATGTTTGTCAGAAACTGGGCTTCAACCCAGGCCTTGCGGAATGATAGCGCACACTTCTAGCCACTACACCATAGCGGCAGCTGCATAGATGATGATAACATCTACTATTCAGTTGCCAAGCCTTCGCGAGCTTAAAGCTTCAACCTGTTGGGGCTTTATTGTAGTAAGAACGGAGCGTTGTTTTCATTATTCGGTATTGGCTTATGAATCTTAGCAATTTCTAGTAATCGCTCTCAAAACTAAAGTTATAAACGTGATTTTCAATTTGTTTTGGATTTTTTATTAAATTATTCTTCATTTAAAACTATTTCAATAACATTGTAACGCTTACATACATATACATACATATATGTGATTGGATTTATATTACATATACCCAAAACAAAAAATGCCCCGCATCTAATTTTCAGGCGCTTCCCGATCACACTCTATTTCACCTTCCAACAGACAGTCGTCAACACAAATCTCTCCTCCTCTTGTAGCAGCACAAGTAAGTCCTGTAGGACAAGTTCCCGTCGCTACGGTTACGTTGCCATTGCATTGAGCATAGGTGGTGCGGCTGGTGCAGACAAACATGCCGCTATCCACAGTACAGCCACAAGCGAGGGGCTCACAGTCTGCCGGAGCATTTGCCGCATCTGAACATTTGAGCATTAGACTAGTGCAGGTGCCATTATTGGGGCATGTTTGAACGGTACTATTATCTGGCTGGCTGTTAAAACATAAATAGAATTCAGTTTCACTGATGCATGCAATACCATTGGTGCCACATACGCCACAGCTCGCCGTAGTTTGATGCACCAGCAATGTTGTAGTTGTAATTATGAGGAGCTAAAATGATAAAAAAGTTCATTCGGCGTATGCTATGTATGTATGTATGTACGAACCAAAATTAAAAATGTTGCGTGTTGCTTCATTTTGTTACTGTTCTATTTGCTTTCCGCACTAAGACTAAATTTGTCTAAATTCGACGGCCTGGTTTTTATATCACATTTGAGTTGTCGCCACTACGATGCATAATGATAACGGCACTTAATTCAAATGCAAATAAGATTATGCATCCATACATATTTTTTGTATACAATCAAGATTATATAGCGAAGCTAAACACACTCCTGGTGACTGTCGCTATGAAAGAAACTTCAAAGTTCTCAAAGAACTGGTCGTCTGCAGCATGCTGTCCAAATCTGGTCTTACATGTGGAACTCCCAAATAGCAGTGGACTGAATAAAAATTAGTTTAAAACGAAAGCTTGTATTTAGAAGTAAGGTAAGGATGTGTAGAACAGTGACTTTTAGAACATACAGTAGTCTTATATCGAACCATTGGAAAGGGACAGCCATACGCTGAATTTGGACTTTTTCGGCCCACCCAAGATCTGAATGAATTTTCAAGTCTTTTACTCAAAATTTCCGCCAGAGTACGGTGAGTTTATTTGAAGTTCAACTCTGCTTTTGTCTTTCCTGCCGATTCTCTCAAGTTAGTCGTCTGTCTTACCTCCACATGGCCTTATGCCATACTTGATCTATCTAGTCGGTAATCAGCGCTTTTTTATCAGATGTAAGCCTAATTAGGATGTTGCGGAATCACTCTTCTTTCCGGAACATTAAAGTCCACAATCTGTATGCAGCTGGATTTTCGATCAAAATATCTATCGGTAATAAATCGAAAAGTACGTTAAGCACCACCTTTGGGCACGATCTCGTCGAACTCGTTACGCTAAAGGAAGCCAACCTCTAAATTCCGCCGAGTATTTAACAACGTAATCCTTAGTAATGGCTAGCCAGATCGGCGCTAAATATGAAAGTATGCTCGCTCTTCAATGTTCAGTCTCGAACTAAGTTTATGCTCGAGAGCTACTCCAAGATATTTCGCTCAGTGTGAGAAATCCAGTTCTGTACCTCTGAATGAGTTCCAACATAAGACTTCCATTAAGAAGACTCACCTCCCAATTAATTTTAAGCCACACGTAAACCGGTTCATTGGATGCTGTTTAGTGTTTCTGAATAAAATTTCCTTCAAATTTTTCTTTCTAGTCAATGTGCTGTGACAAGGTCAGACAAAACTAGATATTTTTTGATGTTTATAATCATTACATAAATAAAAATTACTAATTTAATAAAAGATTTTAATTTAACCTTCTACGTTGGACTTCTAATTGTATTTTGTAGTTTAACTAAAAAACATTTCCTTGGAAAAGTCAATCACATTTTATACGCCATCACTCACACACATACAAATAAACCTAAACGACGTTTGGTACATGAATCTGTGTAAACTTATCTTTGGCCGTAATCTCATTCCCAAAGTGACAGAATATAAATTATGGCTAGTTTTTTTTTCTCACCTCAACAGGAAAATTATAAAACCCACAGTTTCAGTTGCTAGAAGTTTAGTTAAAAGAATATTTCAGCAGCAGAGTTACTCGTACATCCGACACGCAGCGATCCACAACATATTCTCATTATGTGGAAAACAAGTGTAAGCATGAGCTACAGATTATTAAAAAAAAATAAAAATATTTACTAAAACCTCTACTCACCATCTCCCTTAATAGTTGGCGATCCTAGTAGCTTTGTTGGTAGCGCCACAGCATGCCAAAGCCGAATGCAATGTCTGCAACACAAACAATGGCGTCGCTTGCACCACGAACACCACGTTTCAGTTATGTTTTA
>NW_023458566.1:19548772-19559774 GCF_013731165.1 Rhagoletis pomonella | reverse complement strand
AAATAGGGCGTTTTCAAACCGGCTGCCGAGATAGGCCGATCTCCCACTCAGCCGTCGATATAGGGTCGAGCACAGCATGAAAATCGTTTAGTTTCTAATATTTAGCGCATATATTTTTATAATTTTTTTTATTATATTTTTGGCAGGGTGTCAACACTTTTGGTAGTTTTTAATAAAAAAAAAAGTTGGTTGAACATATATTTTCGAAATAGTCACACTGAACTCCATATTGAGCGTTATGCCACGTTACTAACTTATTTACACATATCTATTTATGATGTTTTCATTGTCGAACGTACTTGTAGAACAAATAACAGCCATTTCCGGACGTCACATTGCGCCATTTTATTTCACAATCAGCAAAATTTGGCTTATCAAATTTTTATTTCCTTTGAAATATTCGAAACTTTACTAGAAAGAGTAACAATTTTTTTTTCTTTATTTAAATACTCATACTCGCATGCACAAACAAATAAGCGACTAAGTGCACCTTTCCGTTAGAGAAACCATTTAACGACTGTTGGCACTAAACTAAAAGTTTCTACTTTCTATGTTTAACCGTTATGCTAGACATATTTTTGATTAGCTCTCTTCGTCTGTAGGCGTCTTTTTATACATTCAAAATTCCTGCTAATTGGATTGTTTATTCTTTTAATTTCGCTCCTTAAAGTCTGAAGTTAAGCCTTCTAACTTATATTATGTACATACATATTTGTGTATATATGTATATATGTTTGTATGAATGCGTATCCCGCTAATATGCTACGTCATTGTAGTGAAATTCGGAACCAGTGAAAAAAACGTTTAAGTGACTAAACTATAGTGTACTACGAAAATTTTTAAATTTTTGCTGATCTGTCGACATAGTTCGAACGATAAATGCTTTCGAGTTTAGGGTCCTTCCAACTTAGGTGTTTTAAGGATACCCGTTTACCATATAATATTTTTTTAATGAACAGTTCAACAGCGATTGAGTGATTTTGAACTATAACCCGAATTGCCAAAGCGATTATTTTTTGTTTCTCTATGAATAACGAACATTTTTAAGCGAAAATTAAAGTATTTTATTTACAGAGACGAACTAGTTGAGCCGCGGAAATAACTAGTTTAATGTTATTCAAGCGGTGTGATTTCTACCTTTATGTCTTTATCTGGATACATACATATGTACATTAGACTGCATCACTCCACACAAAAAAAAAAAAAACGGTACTGTGTTTCCATTGGAATTATAAAATTTATTATATTTTAAGATGCCCACCAAAATATTTTGGAAAAATATTAAGATTTACGGGAGCTGGACACATTTGAGAATACTTCCAAAAATGGAGTTTTTATGAATAAAAATAGTTTCTTAAAGATTTTTTTTTTTTTTTTGAAAAAATCCCCTCAAATGACAAAACGGTTAAAGTTTCAAAAATTTACATGAAAATATTTTAAAAAAATTTTAATAAATTTTCAACGGAATCGTAATATACTACCTCATATATATAAATACATATTATTAATTACGAAATTTTTGATGCGGTTTTTTTAATTTATTTATTTCAAATATTGTTATAAGAAAAACTAGAATAACGGAAAAGGAAAGGTATTTCCACACCCTTTTTATTTCTTTGATAATAAACTCATTCAAAGATGAAAGAGAAGGGAAGGATGAACGTACGTCATTAAAAGTTGAATTAAGAAGTGTTGGTATTTGAAAAAATAAAAATGGGACACGAATGATTTTTTTTTTTGACAGAAATAAAAATAGTGGGAAAATACTGAGACCCCAATGGTTTAAAATAGTTTTGGCCCAGTTATTCAAGTTTTCCCTAAAATGAATCTTTGAAAAAAGTAAAAAACAGCATCAAAAATCTCATTATTAGGATTCCGTTGAAAAGATTTTTAAATATTTTTATGCAGATTTTTCAAGCTTAATCTGTTTTGTCATCTGAGGCAATTTAAAAAAAAAAACTTTAAGAAACTGTTTTTATTCATAAAAAAATCCATTTTGGGAGGTATTTTCAAATCGTTCCAGCTCACGTAAATCTTGATATTTGTCCGAAATATTTTGGTGGGCATCTTAAAATATAATATATTTTGTAATCCCAGCGCAAAAGCCGCAACTTTTTTTTGGTGTTGCAATCTAATGTACATGTACACATAGTTGAAATGAATAAAAACTCAAACAGTCAAATAAAATCTAAAACCCACCAAACAATTTGTGTTGCCGGCAATAAGAAAACGTGTTGCCCTCGGAAACAAATTTATTGCCGGTAATATTGCCATCGAATCGATTTTCTATTACCGGTCACTCTAAAACGTCCGCCGAAGGCAACTCGCCTGGGTGGGTCGTTTTCTTATCGCTTCAGGCGATATTCGGAATAATTTTATTCTTTTTAATACTTCGTTTATTTTTTTGTATACCAAATTGCAACTTACAATCGGAATTAATTCATTTTCTCGCTGTGAGGCTTCCTATTTTTTCAATCTGTTCCTTGGGCATAATTTAGATGCTTTTGGCCAATACTCTTGACGCCATATTCATAAGTTTCGGAATTTTTGAGAAATTTTTTATTCAAAATTGACATGAATGAAGTGATGTTGCCGATTTGTCACCACAGCAATAAATCGGTGAGTCGCCAATTTGTTGCCATTGACGATTGTTGCCTATTCCTCATGTTTTGCATGGTGGGAATTGTTATGTGGGTGCTAACTGTGAATGCATATGTATATACATTCATATTCGTATATATACAGTGTCGAAAATATAAATAAGGTAAAGATATTTTAGCACTCTTTGGCTACTTCGCTTTCGTTTATTTAATGTTTATTATTTTTTATAAAAGTGTATCTAGCAGAAACCATGTAAGTCAAAATTTCACACTTTGTACAAAAATTAGGAAAGTTCGACCAAAATTTTGAAAATTTAATTTTTGAGAAAAGTTCTGAGTATACTGGATTTGTTTGAAACTCGCATCCGCTATTTTAAATTTTAAAATCGAAAACCAGATTCGTAATCATTAACCCCAGTAGCCCACTGGTAACGAGTTTCAAGCCCTGACAATGCATTAAACGTTCAGTATCAACGTTTTAATTTTACTAATTTTTTAAGAATTGATATCTACGCCATTTTGAATTAAAAAAAATTGACTTCAGATTCGTAATCAGCGACCCCAAAAACTCCCGCCGAAAAAAGCCAGTGATTTTTTTTTTTTTTATTTAGCGCCATTTTGGATCTGCCATTTTGAATTTTGAAAAACTGACTTCAGATTCCTAACCCCATGGTAACTAGTTCCAACCCATGGAAATGCGTTAATCGTTGAGAACAATAATTTGAGGTAGCGTTTATGAATTTCAAAAAAAGTTTCAAAAACAAAATAATAAACATTTTTTTAAACAAAGAAAAATATCCAAAACTTACTAAAATATCTCTTCCTTATTTACATTCTCGCCACCGTATGTATGAATGTAGTATGCTTGTTTATTTACTTATTTACATTCTTATAATGCACGAGTTAAAAAAAGAAAGTTTTTTCTCGGTATGAAAATTAAGACATAATTTATCTACATACATACTTATTATCTACATTCGTCTTTGAGAAGATAACTTTTGATAAACAAACTAAAGGTGATGTTGCAATTGGGGATTAGGTTAGGTTAGATTAGATTAGATTCTAGCGGGAAAGAAAAGCACGAAGGCGCACTTTAGCTAAAAATCGGCCCGTTATGATATCACCGATGCGAACCGAGAACATTCGTCGAATCTAAAACGGCTACACACTTTGTAAAGCACTTGTTAAAGAATCGGTGGCCAAAGCGGGCAATGGCGGTGATAGTGTTCAATATTCATTGCCTCTTTTTCATATCCGTAGCTGCGACAAAAATCGTTGGTTGCATATCCTAACCTTTTCCCATGTGTACCCATAAGGTGATGTACGGTCATAGTAATATATTGCCGCTTAAACTTTTACTAAATAAGTGTTTAGACGAGCCTCCCCTCCGAATTCACATACCTTAGACCAGATATTTAAATGGCTGAGGGGATTTGGCAGTAACTCGCTCAAAACATGCAGATCTTTAACCGTTGCTTTTTGCCAATTTTTTTTAGAGAGGGTAGGATATATTAGCGCTGAAGGCGTGGTTTAAGTGAGCCCTTACAGTCCGGGAGACCGCTTGACTCTTGTTAGCTTGCACAGAGAAAAGCATGGCTCTAATAATTTGAAAGCTAATTAAGAAGGAGTAGATGAGGAGGAAAACTTCATGTTTTAGTAATAACGTAGTTATATTTTTTTTTTTGGTATAGTTTACAATAATAAAATACACTAGATAATACTATTTTTTAAATAAATAACCTGATAAACAGGCAACCTAAAAGCCTACAATTTTGTGCTCCCGAAAAGTCAAAGATAGTGTAAAGTTAAAAATTCATATGGAGGGCTGAGTGGAACATCTATCTATCTTGGCAGCTGACTCGAAAACTTCCTATCTCAAAAAATTTTTCAAGGACACCCTATTTCAGAATTTGATTAGAGAACGCCCCATTTCAGGATTCGACTTAAAATTTTTAATCAAATTCTGAGATAGCAGATTATGCAGCGAAGTTTTGATGGAGGACATTCTTGAGCCATTTTGATCTTCCATTCAGCCGTTGAATAATTTATGAACTTTATTAAGCCTTCGGCATATCCTAAGACAGCACGTCCTTAATTGTCTTTTTTTGTTTTTTTTTTGGTATTGTAAATTTACTGTGCCGTATTTTTATACCTTTCATGAGCATGAAATGGTATTATAACTTTGGTCCGATGTTTGTAAGTACCAGAACAAAAAGAGATAGACCCAGTAAAATGTATACTTATATGATCAGAACGTCGAGCTGAGTTGATTTAGCCATGTCCGTCTGTCCGTCTGTCCGTCTGTTTGTATGCAATCTAGTCTCTCAGTTTTCGAGATATCCGGATCAAATTTGGTAGGTGGGTGTATTTTTATAATGTATTAATCATTTGTCGGAACCGGAAGAATCGGACCACTATAACATATAGCTCCCATACAACTGATTGTTCAGATATGAGATTTTTCGTTATAACTTCTTCATTTATGCAGCTACGAACATGAGATTTTGCAGTATTTGCACCCATTATCAACAGAATACTTACAGTGAAAATTACAAAGATCGGGTCACTATAACCTATAGCTCCCATACAACTGATTGTTCAGATATAAAATTTTTCGTTATAACTCCTCCATTTATATAGCTAGGAACATGAAATTCCGCACTGTTTTCAATAATTATTAACAGAAAACTTACAGTGAAAATTAAAAAGATCGGGTAACTATAACCTATAGCTCCCATACAACTGATTGATCAGATATGAGATTTTTCGTTATAATTCATCCATTTATGTAGCTAGGACCGTGAAATTTCGCGCTGTTTTCACTCATTATCAACAGAAGACTTACAGTGAAAATAACAAAGATCGGGTAACTATAACCTGTAGCCCCCATACAACTGATTGTTCAGATATGAGGTCTTTTATCATAACTCCTCCATTTATGCAGCTAGGAACATGAAATTTCGCACCATTTTTGCTCATTATCAACGGAATACTTACAGTGAAAATAACAAGGATCGGGTGACTATAACATATATGTATCTTCCATACATCTGATTGTTCAGATATGGGATTTTACTGTAAAACTCCTTTATTTGAACAGCTAAAACCGATAAATTTCGTAAGATATTTTATAAATAATAATACAAAGTCTACTGAGAAAATCGTCAAAATCTATGCTGTATAAGCTTTATCTCCTATACCACTGATTGTTCAGATACCAGTTTTTGCGATATATCTCCTTTATGTAGGAAACTAAACCCAATAAATTGTGTTACCGGTTTACATACCGATCACATAGCAGTGAAAATCACTTAGATTGGTGCCATATAAAGTATATCTTCCATACCTCTGATTGTGTAGATGCGATTTTTTATATAAGTATGTAACTCCTCTATCGATGTATGCAGATGTATTCAAAAGCAGTAATCTGTCAAAGTAAAATTTGCAGATGTTCATGAAAGGTATGAAGCCTTCGGCATAGCCGAAGACAACGCTGCTCTTACTTGTTTTTTTTCAAACACAGCCATTTGGTTTAGTGCTTTGACAGTTGCTTATATCTGAATTGAAATATTTTCCTGCGGGACATGACATTATACGCCCAACCAAACCAGACACGGAATTCAGGCAATAAAGATAGCTAAAAGAAATAAAAGTAAAATTAATAAATCGGCAGCAAATTTAGCATACTCTCTCACCTGCTGCAACCACTGTCCGCTGTATTGGGGTAACGTCCAACTTGCGTGCGATCGGAACACGATGCTACCGGAGATTGACTAGACGAAGTTGCTTCTGCGGAGGTTGTTGCTGTTGATGATGTACCGGTTGATGTTGCTACTGTCGTCAAGGATGGCGTAGGTTGAAATATTACCGTAGTAATAGCCGAGTCATCGTTTGGTGGGGCATCCACGGCCACACCAACATCACATATATCGGTTACATCCAATAAGCACTCACTAACACAAGGCGTCTGGCCACTATGCGCCACCGACGTGCGACACACCGTTCCGCTTCGACAGGACCCGCGCACACTGGTCAGATTGTTGTTCGTGCACATGGTGAATGTGGTGCGGCTGGTGCAAGTGTAGGCGCCATTTGCAATGCCTTCACATTGGCCGCACTGCTTAGTATCGCCACAGGCAGCCTGTATATTGGGATTGCTGGAGGAATCAATGCAAATTTGGCCCAGCGCGGTACACACTTCATTGTCGTTGAGGCAGTTGTATGTTACGGTTGTGTCGGGTATGCCTGCGTGTGGGTGAAATAAATGAGTGAAATGCATGAAATTCTCAATTGGAGGGTTTCTTTTTAGAGACACATAGATTACCGTTAAAACAAAGTTGAAATGTAGTGTTGCTGGCGCAGGCGACTCCATTACCGTTGCAAACATTACACACCGCTTGAGACTCATGTTTTGCCATTATTATCACTAAAGCAATTGTGAGCTGAACGCAAAACTAAGATATAATTAAATTATGAATATTATTTCTTCAATGTCTAAGTAAAGTGGATCTAAAAATTTAGGGAGATACTTTACTTTAATTTTCCTCATTTTTTGATGCGAGGAATATTGCCTTGGTTGAAGTTTAGATGATTTACTAAATATGTTTCGCCTGAACCTAAGCATTATATGGAGTTTAACAAATTTATGAACCGCTCAAAGATATCCACATACGCATCGCACATGTTCTTCGAAATAATGCTAACTCAAAATTCTCCGTCTATCAGAACACATAAAAAAAAACAGAAAGCGGAGAATTGGCTGTCATGCTTGCAAAAATAACACTTCCCCATTATTTTCTACTTGTAATTTCATGGTCTTTGAACATTTTTAGAGTATCGTATCAAAATTTACAAATTTCGAAATATCACACTTTTGAAGACTACGTGCGATATGTATAAAGATAAAATTTCGTAGGTCGAAAAAAAATTAGATAACAACCTTTGATTAGCCCAAATTATCAACAAGCTACTAACAAGTAAAGCTGTGGGGCAATTTTAATTTAAGGGCGCGTACACCAATGCGAATAAAACTAATAAATATAGGTAAGTGCGAGGCATAAATATATTCATACATCGATCGATATAATAGCCGAAAATTATGTTAAAAAAATACATAGACAAAATATTAATACATATCTGTACTGAGTACCATTCCCCAGCGAGTCCGTGGGCAGGTTCCTGATTAGGAATCGTACACCAACTTCTTGGAGCCGGCGGATGTTATGATTCAAATGATAGTTGACAGGGGCACATAGGAAATCTCTCTTCGTTCCTATTGAACCCCAGATGCAAGCCTTTTTGTGTCTTATGGAAACCTCTCTCGTTTAACAAATTTCTTGCCTAAAAACTGTGAGTAGGAGTTAAATCCAACGAAACTAATGGCGTTGTAGTTTCTTCCAAACAAGTTTGCCCTTTCATTGCCCTCTTTGAACAAACTCTTAGCAGAGGGCAACATTTTTTGTAGAAGTCAAAATGTCATAAGTAAACAAAGTGCCGCATTTCGTACGTCTCAAACTAGATGATACCAGCCTATTTTTTCCAAAGTAGGGCCAAGTTCTTAAGACTTATTCTCGACAGAAATCGCATCACAGCGAAACTCATTAAGAAAGTCCCAACAAAACGTTTTTATGCAAAAAGGCAACAGGATACCATGGGAACTCTCTCCAAAGATGGTAGAGGGGATATATATATTTACGACAATTGTCCATTCCATTACATTCCACGGAGTCTTAGTTTGGGGGCCTAAACTCTAGAAATCGACTGAAAAGGATACAAACAAGGCGGAATTGTTCCATGCCCACATATATCTGCATCTACCTCCGTTTGGTATAATTGCTCGAGACACGGTCGTTCTTGAAACAGTAAAACATAAAGGGCGCCTCATAAATGGAGAGACAAGCATGTCAGCGACAATTTCGATACCAATCAGTACCGGAGTTCTCCCCGGGCATTGCCTGATGGGAAAACACGCCACTCGAATGGGTTTGCTGCCGCGATGAGAAGGAAATCGAAAGCGTGGAGCACTGCTTATGCAACTGTCCTGCTCTGGTGAGAGCTCGTCGATGCTCGTTACTCCATTATTCTTTTGAATGTCTGACCGAACTGGATTCAGACAGTGTCTATGACTTTGAGCGCTTCATCATAGCTACGAAGTGGTTCCATTTATATGATAAGAGGAGGGACATATGGAGTCTCTTATACGGCATCACAACGGGCCCGTGGTGGCCTAAGTGTGTCCTTTTCCTGAGGGATAAGGGTAGCCGAGATAACGCAACCTAACCTAACCTAATCAGTGTCGTCCAATTAATGTCCTCACTCATTTTCAATAGTAAATTTTAAAACACTGTTACGAACACGACAGATGTAGTGTCGCACGCCTCATTATAAGCCTAATGTAACAGACTTTTATATAGATAGCTTCAAGCTTAAATGGAGAAACGGAGGAGGAGTTGTTTCAAACGAACTGAGGTAAGATACATCTTTTCCACTTATTCTTCTTTATTAACGGTATAACCGCCTAAGCGATTTTGGCTGAGACCGAAACAGCCATTTATTTTCTGTGGCATCTGACTCCAAATGAACTCAAGTCCTTCTCCACCTGGTCTTTCCAGCGCAGAGGAGGCCTCCTCTCCCTCTGTTACCAGCATCGCGATCCGCGTTGAACACTTCCAGAGCAGGAGCGTATAATATACATATTATGTCCATTCGAACGACATGACCTAACCAGCGTAGCTGGATTTTAACATCTGTTGTACTACTGCAGAACATATCAAGAGGAAGCTTTGGCCATGCGGAAAACTTTAGACTCACTCATAGACAATGCCAAGTAACTTACTGAATGCCGCCGACTTTCAACTGACGAATTGGCAAGAGACGGTAGGTCCGCCCACATATTTCGTGGGAAGAACAAGGATGGTATACCAATGGCCACCTTCAAATATTTTGTTAGGACAACACAACCCTAGTAGCCAATGAACGCTGTTGAAACATTCATACATAAAGAGTAAATATATGTGTTTATGTAGTATATATATCAGTCTTACGTTGAACCAGTGACTATCAAAGCCTCGAAAGCATTATGAGAATGTTAACAGGCCTTTGGTCTATCCTATGAAGTAACCCCTCAATAATAAGAGCTGTTATTATTTTAATCAATAACGTAGGAAATCTGCTTACCAAACTTCAACGAACGATGTCTTTATCCGAGGGGAGGCTCCTATGAGGCACCTTGTAAGCTTGAAATAAATGGAGAAGAGCTCTAGACGTTAATTGATAATGCGCCACCGTTGCCTTTGTGACATAGATACGAAAATGTTGAGTTCCATGGATCTGAGTGCTGGTTTAACTCCAATTCATAGCCCTGAATAACATACTTTAGAATCTTTACTGATAGCTCCAAAACTAACACCGGATCAGGAACATGGATAATGGAACCTAAGCTAACGACATAAACAAGTATATATATCGAACCGTAACTACAACAATAATGGTAATGCCTATATCGACGATGATGGCGATTCCGAAAAGAATATACAGTGACTCAAACAAGTTTTCACCCTTTGATATCAAATTAGCGCGAGTTTTTAGCCGCTTGAAACTTGTACTTTATTTTGATAAAATTGTATGTGCTACAAAACTGCATACCAAAAACCATTCTGGAAATTAATATTAAAAAGTGTAATATTTTGATGAAAATTCCTTGAATTTTCCAAAATTTTGCATATACATAGTTTTAAACTTTGATGTATATGGTTTTGGTTAAAGGATGTACATTATTAAAAAAAAATAAAAAGTAACAAATAACATTTACCTCGGAAAGATTGTGAATATTTAAAGAAATCATGATGTGAACACTTCTGTGAATCACAGTGCATACAACTGTATGATGAAAATGTAAATGGAGTAACAAGTTGAATTCAAGTTTATAAAACCGTAAACATTAAAATCTCGGTCCACTGAGGATATTTATTTACTTTTATATTTATTATCTTACGCTAACCACACTTTTCCACTAAAAATTAATTCGCCATCCGAAGGCTCTTAAATTTAAACACAGTCAGTAGGCTTTGCAGCTTGACAGTTTCTTATAGCCGAGTTGAAGTATTTGCCAGTGGGACAAGTCATTGCTTGACCGAGTAAACTTCCCGCTGCGGCACTGTAGTAGCAGTAAATGTAACTGTAATCACAAAAAATACATTAATTGAATGGATTTACGTTATTACGTTACAGTGGCTGATTGATGTGTATGCACTTACCTAGTACACACTGTGTCATTTGGATAAGGATAGCGCCCTACCAAGCTCTTGCTCGCGCACTCTGTATTCTCGACGGTGGAAGACGTCGCAGTGCTGGCCGTTGACGACGACGTCTCTGTAACAGAGCTCGTTGTCGTTGTGGAATCA
>NW_023458566.1:19516847-19548762 GCF_013731165.1 Rhagoletis pomonella | reverse complement strand
GACGACGACGTCTCTGTAACAGAGCTCGTTGTCGTTGTGGAATCAGTGCTGGCAGTTGACGACGGCGTCACTGTTTCAGAGCTCGTTGTCGTTGTGGAATCCGAGCTCAAGTCACACATGTCGTCTATGTCCTGCAAACACTGATTGACGCACGGACTAACACCCTCATTGGCTCTGGATGTGAGACAAACTTGACCGCTGGGGCAGGTGCCTTGTACAGTTGTTGCTTCGCCTGCTGAGCACATGGTGAATGTGGTGTGACTGGTGCAAGAGTAGGCGCCATCGTTGACAGCTTCACAATTTCCGCATTGTTCGGTATTGCCGCAAGCAGCCTGAATCAGAGAATTGCTTTCGGCATCTGCACAAATTGAGCCTAGAGAGGTGCACACCTCACCCTCGTTGGGACAAGACCACGTCGTTCCCTGTGGTACACCTAGACACATGCAAGATTGAGAATTTATAGGGTTTCTTAAAGAATCCAAGAAGGAAAACAAATGCTTACCGTTAAAACATAACTGAAACGTGGTGTTCGTGGTGCAAGCGACGCCATTGTTTGTGTTGCAGACATTGCATTCGGCTTTGACTTGCCGTGGCGCTACCAACAAAGCTACTAGAATCGCCAACTATTAAGGGTGATGGTGAGTAGAAGTTTTAGTAAATATTTGTATTTTTAAATAATCTGTAGCTCATGCTTACACTTGTTTTCCACATAATGAGAATATGCTGTGGATCGCTGCGTGTCGGATGTACGAGCAACTCTGCTGCTGAAATATTCTTTTAACTAAACTTCTAGCAACTGAAACTGTGGGTTTTATAATTTTCCTGTTGAGGTGAGAAAAAAAAACTAGCCATAATTTATATTCTGTCACTTTGGGAATGAGATTACGACCAAAGATAAGTTTACGGAGATTCATGTACCAAACGTCGTTTAGGTTTATTTGTGTGTGTGTGAGTGATGGCGTATAAAAGTGTGATTGACTTTTCCAAGGAGATGTTATTTAGTTAAACTACAAAATACAATTAGAAGTCCAGCGTAGAAGGTTAAATTAAAATCTTTTGTTAAATTAGTAATTTTTATTTATGTAATGATTAGAAACATCAAAAAATATCTAGTTTTTGTCTGACCTTGTCACAACACATAGCTTTAAGACATTGACTAGAAAGACAAATTTGTAGGAGATTTTATTCAGAAACGCTAAACAGGATCCAATGAACCGGTTTACGTGTGGCTTAAAACTAATTGTGAGGTGAGTCTTCTTAATGGAAGTCTAATGTTGGACCTCATTCAGAGGTACAGAACTGGATTTCTCACACTGGGCGAAATATATGGGTCTGGCTAGCCATTACTAAGGATTACGTTGTTAAATACTCGGCCGAATTTAGAGGTTAGCTTCCTTTAGCGTAACGAGTTCCACGAGATCGTGCCCAAAGGTGGTGCTCAACATTACCGATAGATATTTTTATTTTATTGTGGACTTTAAGTTTCCGGAAAGAAAGGCGATTCGGCAACATCCTAATTAGGCTTACATCTGATATAAAAGCTCTGCTTACCGACTATATCATACAAAACGCCGGATCCAGCTGCCTGTACAGATGGATCAAGTATGGTATAAGGCCATGTGGAGATAAGACAGACGACTAACTTGAGAGAATCGGCAGGAAAAACACAAAAACAGAGTTGAACTTCAAATAAACTCACCGTACTCTGGCGGAAATTTTGAGTATAAGACTTGAAAATTCTTTCAGATCTTGAGTGGCCCGAAAAAGTCCGACAGATTCCAACTTGTGGTACCAAAGGGAAGAATCCATGCGAGGAACCTTAACATAAATTAATTTTGCTCCCTTTACAGCTGTAAGTAATAAATTCAGCGTTCGGCTGTCCCATTCCAATGGTTCGATATAAGACTACTGTATGTTCTAAAAGTCACTGTTCTACACATCCTAACCTTACTTCTAAATACAAGCTTTCGTTTTAAACAAATTTTATTCAGTTCACTGCTATTCGGGAGTTCGACATATAGGACCAGATTTGGATAGCATTCTTGCAGCCGACCAGTTCTTTGAGAACTTTCGGCATATTTTTAAGCATTTGAAGTTTTTTTTTCATAGCGACAGTCACCAGGAGTGTATTTAGCTTCGCTATATAATCTTGATTGTATACAAAAATATGTATGTATGTATGCATAATCTTATTTACATTTGAATTAAGTGCCGTTATCATTACGCATCGTAGTGGCGACAACTCAAATGTGATATAAAAACCAGGCCGTCGAATTTAGACAAATTTAGTCTTAGTGCGGAAAGCAAATAGAACAGTAACAAAATGAAGCAACACACAACGGTTTTAATTTTGGTTCGTACATACATATAAACATACATAGCATACGCCGAATGAACTTTGTATTATTTTAGCTCCTCACAATTGCGACCACAACATTGCTGGTGCATCAAACTACGGCGAGCTGTGGCGTATGTGGCACAAATGGTATTGCATGCATCAGTGAAACTGAATTCTATTTATGTTTTAACAGCCAGCCAGATAATAGTACCGTTCAAACATGCCCCAATAATGGCACCTGCACTAGTCTAATGCTCAAATGTTCCGATGCGGCAAATGCTCCCGCAGACTGTGAGCCCCTCGCTTGTGGCTGTACTGTGGATAGCGGCATGTTTGTCTGCACCAGCCGCACCACCTACGCTCAATGCAATGGCAACGTAACCGTAGCGACGGGAACTTGTCCCACAGGACTTACTTGTGCTGCTACAAGAGGAGGAGAGATTTGTGTTGACGACTGTCTGTTGGAAGGTGAAATAGAATGTGATCGGGCAGCGTCTGAAAATTAGATGCGGGGCATTTGTTTTTGGTATATGTAATATAAATCCATTCACATATATGTATGTATGTATATGTATGTAAGCGTTACAATGTTATTGAAATAGTTTTAAATGAAGAATAATTTAATAAAAAATCCAAAATAAATTGAAAATCACGTTTATAACTTTAGTTTTGTGAGCGATAACTAGAAATTGCAAGGATTCATGAAAACATCATCTATGCAGCTGCCGCTATGGTGTAATGGTTAGAAGTGTGCGCTATCATTCCGCAAGGCCTGGGTTGAAGCCCGGTTTCTGACCAACATCAAAAATAAAACAAAATAAAAAGTTACGTACAAGGTAGGGATGTCCGTGGCAAAAATACATCGATGTTTTTCTTTGATTCGATGCATCGAAATATGCATCGATTTGCATAGGATTTTTCAGATAATGTTTCACAACAAAATATGTTATTAGCAAAATTGTAGAAAATTTGAAATAAATTACTGCAACCGAGCTAATTATGTTTCTAACGGAACTTCTTGCAGCCATTTAAATTTTTTGGTCAAAGTCACTTCTTTTTTCTGAACAAATGAAAAACTGGAATGACGGTTCAATGTACCGTAGATGTCAGTTTTCGAAAAACTTCGATACATCGATGCATCGATACATCGACTATTTATACATCGAGTGGAAAATTTTCGATGCATCGAAGCAAAACATCGATATTTTCGATGCATCGATGTTTTTCCGACATCCCTAATACAAGGATATGTAGAATATGTAATCCTGATCAAAAAAACTCACGTTCCGTAGAAAGAACTTCATATTTCGAGGAAACCATTTCTTTGAAGGGGCTTTCCTTCAATTTTAACACTTTGGCAAAATATCGAGTCGTTTTTGAGACTTGTAGATATGGTTTGAAGAATTCTCTTACTTCTCGATATCACGATGGATCTCTGCAAGAAACGGCCCCTCTTACTTGGCCTATTAGCCTCGATTAGTCTTAAGCTCTAAACAAATGTTTGTACATACTATATATGTAACTTTGTTTTTTTTTGTTTTTAAAGACGTGTATCGGTTTTGAACCAGATTAACCGCTCTTTTCTCTTATTTCACTCAACCATTTACCGAACCAAAAATTTGCACAAATATTTGATTCGAACCGGAACCCGAATCGCTTTTTTTAAAGGCCAATTTTTAATGGAATGGACTTTATAATTTATTCTTTTGTTAAATATGGAATTACCATGTTTTTTACCATTTGACAATATTTTGCTTCTGTGTATTTGTATGCTTTAAAAAAACACAAATATACGTACATCATAACAAATATTTTCACTAAAACTTAGCTATGCATAAGCAAATACATATATGTAGCTGTGTTTGTGTACTCATAGTATTAACAGAAAATATTATTCTAAGTAAAATGTTATGGATGGTTCATGAACTTTGCTACGATCTCCTTGAACATAGGGAGGACGGGCGATTATTTTCTCCGCTTTGAATTGAGACCGAAAACGTGACGTACTTCCGTTGGCATTCCTCTTTCTCAGAAATAACACTTGAATAACCTTCAATGGGGAACGTTTAGTGCTACTTTTTGGCATACGGATTCTTAGAATATTGCTTGTAAAAAATCTTATCTGAAGATACAAATATCAATATATATCTGAATCACATTCCGTCAAAGTTAGATATTTTTTACTAACATTCGTAACAAATTCTTACTGCAAAGTCAATTTCAGTGATAAGAATTAAGTAGTTTACCGCTAAGTGGCGTATGTTCAGTAGCTGTTTAGCATAAATCTCGTTTATCCCTGAGATTAACAAGAACGATAAGCACATCCACAGATTTGCCTGATGCAAATATTTACAGGTAAGTTTAATTTATTTTTTTTACACATACACACTTACACACATGAATGCATGATTTGTAAAATATTTTTGTTTTATGCGCATGCTTGGTCTTATCAAATGTACCAACCTTCGGGAAAAATGTTCCACCAGAACAGTGGCCGACTATAAAGCTGAGTGCAATAGAAATCTCAAATTTAGTTGATCCCAGCTGATCATTGCGTACACCATCCCCACAATGCGCTGTGCACAAGTTTTCTTAATAGTAAGCCACACAAATATAGAGAAAATATTTTATTTCAATAAGTTCTAATTACGAAATCGTTTCATTTGCAGAGTTGCCTTGTCGCCGCAGCCTGCGTATTCGCTCCGACGTCGGCCAAGTGTCGCACCTGTGGCCTCAATGGCATTGCCTGTGCCAGCGAGAATACTTTCCACATCTGTTCCCACGGACTTGCAGACACTTCGCAGATTTTCACTTGCCCCGAAGCGAATGTGTGCGTCGGCGACAGCAATGCGAAATGCGTGCCGAATGCGGTGGCCGATTGTTCGAAGCAACGTAGCCGATGTGGGGTCTGCGATGGCAGCAAACTGTTTACCTGCCTCACATCAACAACATTTGCGCAATGTAACAGCACATTGTTGCTGCGTAGCATCAGCGGTAGTTGCCCCAGTGGACTGACCTGTGATTCATCGAGTCCGGAAATTTGTGTTGTAGGTGGAGCGGAATGCTCATAGAAATTAAATGTTTTAAGGAAATTGTTTAAGAATTTGAGATTTTGTGTGTTTAAGTGTATTACTTATTAAAAAAAATTTTGAGTATCGGCTGAGCTACATATTCTGCAATTCATGCGGGGGAAGAAACGAATCGAATACGTGCAAGCATAGAGAGAGAGAGTATTCGCTTAACATTAACAAAACTGCGAGCCTTGGTTCGAATCGCAGTTGGCGGAGATTTTTATTTTTTGAAAGTGACTAGTCGCTTTTTATACCCGTTCGGGTATAAAGAGGAAAGATGAGTCTCTTTATAGGATATGTTCGAACAAAAGCGAACAGTTCATTCCACATAAAGAGATCAAAAGTGGGGTACTAGTTAGATAAAGTTGCTCATACGCCACCGTGGTCAAGAAATCGCACTGCGATATTAAGTTGAAACAAGCATAAGAAAGCAAGCTGGCGCGTTTTATATCAAAAGTAATACTTCTTAAATAGCAGAACAAGCACCACAGCGACCTGAAAGATTTGTTGTATTCCAAAACAAGGTCCTTTACCTGCGATGCGCAAGATACCTTCCCTTCTCTTAGTTGAGGATCATTATGGTGCCAACGCCTTGGCGATCTGTGGCATCAAAGTGTGTTACCAAAATTGCTTAAGTTCACTTTAGCCAATCGTATTTCGCTCTGCTACTACAGATTGTGACATATGAGTAGATACGTATCAAACCTGCCTAATAGCCTATTTCCACCAAAGGCTTAACTGAAGTTAAGAGGTCAGAGAAGGTCCAAGAATTCTAACATGCGGTGATCGGCAATGTTCTTCGTTTCTTAATTTTTGTTTTTTCCTCTTTGTTTTCCCCTTGAGTTGTAATCTTCTTGTAATCTCACTCAGGTATCGATATGGTATTTATCAAACGAGTAAAAATTGTAACTTTGTATTTTTGACACAATCACACTTTTGGGCGAAAATAGGCATTTCCCCTTTAATTTTTTCGTTTGTGTGGGGTAGATTCTTCTCGAATTTGTAGCCAGCATTAATCACCCATCATGCCTTCGTTCCAAAAGTCTTTCTATCGTTTTTCAAATGCTGCGATAACCCGATGGAATCTTTCGTCTTGCTCATCGCTCTCGATTAGATGGGGTTTTGACGAATAACTGCGAAAAGTATCTACCCAAATAACACAGTTTTCGAAAAAATATAAAAAACGCTTTTTAAAAATTGGTATTAAATTCGTTGTCAACGACCCAAAGTTAGCCTAGAAAATATTTTTTACTTTTTTAATTTGTAATGTAAACTAGGGTAATGAGCTCAATTTTTATAAAGAAAAATAGCCAAAATTGGTCGAACTCTAAATTTCATTCTAGCTACGCCGATGGTTGAGCACAACGGTAGGGGTACAGTGACCATCCGTCCTGTATTATACGGGACAGTTCTCTTTTTTGACACATTGTCCTGGTAATTTATTTATTTTGTCCCGTATTCGGTGTTTCGACCACTTAACAGCTCGTTAAAATGGCATGCCTACGAACGAGTTTTAAGTGATGTTGGTATATGATCGTAGTTTTCTCCATAAACAGTTATTATTTTCTAATCGGAATGCCTGTGATTCGAATCGAAGAATACATACAGTGACCAAAATAAAAATTAGTACTCGACATTTTAGTGAGTTTTGGCTATTTTTCCTTAGTTTATTTAATGTTTATTATTTATTTTATGAAAGTAAAGCTCTTTTCCTAACAAAAACCATATAATACCAAATTTCCAACTTTGTGCAAAAAACTATAAAAATTAATTCTGCAATGTTTCTCCAAAATTTCAAACTTTTTAATCAGGATCTTTAGAAAAAAAAATTGGTGGCAAGTGGAAAGTGCGGCTCATTTGCTTCCCTTTCAAATAAAAAAGGTCGAACATATTTACTTTGTATGAAAAAAATGCGTAACACCGTGAACAAAAAAAAATAAATCCAAAAATTAATGGTAAGCCTTAGCAACTTATAATTACACTTTATTATACTAAAATTTAACGATTTTTTTTAACAAATTTTAGGGGGAAAAATCTCGAGAAAAGTATCCTACAAATTTGTGATGTTACTATAAGGATACTGTTTCAGGGCTAATACAACTAGGATCATTGGAGAAGGTTTTAAGATCTGTAAGCTGTTTTGGAAAAAATTTGCAAAATTATTTTTGTTCCGTATTCGGCTCTTGCAAATATGGTCAACCAAAGTATAGGTATAGCACAACAGCACAATTGAGATAATTTAATTCAGCAGCCAATTTTTCTGCGGTCTATATACTACTACATACTTAAGTATAATGACGTGAAGCACTCAATTCACTTCTCTGACATTGGCCTATATTCGGGCAAAGCAAAAACTTATGTAACCTAGAAAAAAATTACAAAAAAAAAGAGTGGCATTTATCACACATTTTAATTTATTAGCTGACGAAAAAATGGGTTTAACTGTTGGTTGTCCTACATACCCTACATACCTACCTACATATACATACATATGTACATATATCGTAATAACTAATAAAATATACTCTACAGCACATGAATACTAAATAACAACGGGTAAAGCTACCCAATAAGCACTGGGTTTGGTTAACAAATTGAAAATGACTGGAAAACTAATCTTGTTTTCGATTCTCAACTTCGATAACGAATGTGGAAATGGTTAGTTTCGATTCGAGAACTAGGCCATTCTTCGTTATCCAATGTATTTTCCCTTCGTTATGAATTCGAAATCGAGAACGTTATCGAATTAAAATTTTTATGAGGGAAACCGTTTGTCTTATATTTCCGCTTGAGAATGAGCTGGATTTTACTATGGTTATGACATTTTTTCGAAGCCATTTCGTGTGTATTTCCAGTATACTATGAACATTGGAAATCTAAGGTTGTTTATGAGTTTGTTCTCAGTTTGATATGCATATTGGATAACGAAGGTCATTCTCGAACGTTCGCCAAAATGTTTATTGGGTACATACATACATGCGTGTGTATGTATTTGTAAAGCGCAACAATTTTAGCACTTATGTGAATCTAATCCAAAGCCATTATTTACATTCTATGCTGAAAGAGATTGCTCCAGTGGGTGCCAAAATTGTGGGAATTGCAAAAGGTGTTGCTGCGAAGCGAAAATAATTGCCACCAGGAAATCCTGCAGAGACAGTTGTTGACAAAATGCCACATTTTAGTGTAAATAAAATGCTAGAGCATACACGCGCGCCAATACATACAGTCAGCGTCATATGTAAGTGTACACCTTGTTTTAAAAAATATTCATAATTATTTTCATGAACAATTTTTTGCATAAACTATTTATAAAAATATAGTTCATTCTACGATAAAACCATATAAATCAATGTTTCAAACCTTATATAAAGTTTACAAAAATTAAAAAAAAAAATTATCAAAATTTGTATTCGGAAATCCTAGAAAATGTTCGTGTATGCAGTTTTGTAGCCCATTAAATTTTAGTAATATATAGTGCAAGTTTCAAGTCGTTAAAATTACCGTTGATTTTTTTTTATTTTGTTTTTTTTTTTTGTGGAGGGTGTTGCGCCTTTTCTTCCATATAAAATCAGATTTTGATCATGCGTTGCACTAAAATTTATTGGGCTACTAAACTGAATACTCGAATATTTACTATATTTTCATAAATAAAAATTGTTCGTGAAAATAATTGTGAATATTATATTGGAAGAGGGTGTGCACTTACATTTGACGCTGACTGTACATACATACATACCTCCGTTATGTGCGGTACCGTGACAGTTGGCCCGGAATTAAATGGAAATGACATTGACAAATATCGCGCCAAGCAGACTAAGCTGTAAAAATTTTCGTATCTGCGTTGATCTGCGATTGAGTTCAAATGATGAATTTTATAGCCATGGTTGCCATAAATTAAAAAAAAATTATTTTGACTTTTCGATACTAAGAAATCTTAATCTAAGCATCTATTGTTCCAACGACTACGTTACCCATTGCTTTGAAGTTTTGGAACTATTCAATGCTCAAAGCCAATGAAAATTTGATCATCGATCTCCTTAAAAAAGTACTGACGAGTGACAAGAGAGAATCTAATTCTCGATATATTTATTGTTTTCAATACTTCTTTAATATTTTCCTTAACGCCGTTCACGCCGACATTTGGCAACAAAGGCTGCGAGAGTATACAAAATAAATGCAACAAAAATATGTAAGTACGTACGTATGTGCGTACCTCAGATAATAATAGTATAAGTGTGAGCATTAAACGTTTACACCCGCGTACATTTGTATGTATGTATGTATGTATGTATATTCGCCGCCACCAGCTAATTGTAGCGCAACTAACTGCCTTACATCAACAACAAATTAGTCGATTATTTTACAAATATGCCATGTGTTTAACTCTCTTCTAACCAAGATCGTTCATACATATGTATGCACTTACACAGCCATGTAAACGTTAGGGTGGCCCAAAAAAAAGTAGAGTCGGAATTTTAGTACTAAAGATATTTGATTGGTCCCCTTTTTTGCTTTTTCTGGGGATTTTTACGGACCTGTAAAACATAGTTACTAAAAAAATAAATTGAATAAATTAGGCATTATTATTGGGAATCTCCTGGAGAGCAACAAAGCTTTCCGATTGAAAAATATTGATTTTCAAGAGTTCTATACCAACTCTACGAAAGTTTGTTTTTGCCCATATAAAAATACATGGAAAACTTTGAGAGCTTTGAGCGACCTGTATATATATTTTTTTTATTTCAAAATAAAAAATAGGGGTAATTTTTTTTTCTGTATAGAACAATCCTAGAGGTCGACAGCATACAAATTCCGACTTTACATTTTCACATGTATATTTGGACCACCCTAATGTACATACATCAGCGATTTGTCACAAACATCAACCACCCCATCAACTTTTTTTTTGTGTTTTTTCTTTCACTCTCTGCATTTTCTGCAATTATAAAATTCATATAATCAACACCGTTGACGGTCATTAAACTGTTTTTCTTGCACCCACTACTAACTGTTGGGCTTGGCAGCAAAGTGTGTGGCACATAAATTGCGCACATAGTCGCGCTTGCGCGTCAGTGCGTCTCCGGTTGCCACTCGAAGAGGATTATCCCTTAAAAAACTTACGAAAATATTTCAAAATTAAAATGTTTAAACAAAATATTACATTCAAGTATACAAGCAGCATAAAGATCGCGTTTGGTATATTCATTTCGTTGGCATTTGGTCTATCTCCCAGTTTGTGCAAAGTTGCACAGCGAAGTTCGTGGAAGGACATTTTATTCGGCAGCAAATGGTTGCCTTCCATTGCTTCACGCGATTCAAGGTGTATGTTGGTGATATATTAGATTATTAGCATAATTAAATACAAACACAAAATTAAAACAATATCTGTGTTTTGTGGTTTAATATTTGAAGAGAAATTTGTTGTAAAAAAAAGGAATTACATAGTTCGAAATGGAATTGAAACATGTGATAAATGAATAATTATAATTTTAAAAATATAAAATAATGTTTCCCTACACTATCTATAAAGTTCAACACTTCTCAAATGAATTTAATGCAACCTCTTAAAAATAAGAAAATGGTGCGGAATATTGCTCAAAGAAGTGGAAGCCCTGAAACTTCTAACATCGAACGTCAATACTGTTCTAATTTTGTTATGGTGAACTTTTAGAGATCAAATTTCTGATCTCATAACCTCAAAGAAATCTTTATAAAGGATACAGCAATTCATATAAAAGCGTTGCAAGGACTTTTTGATGCCATTTACGATTTTCGACAAGATTTTCAAAAATATGATTTATTCAAAAATTATTAAAAAGAAATGGTGAAATGTAGATTAACAATATTTGTGGATACTAAAAGAAGGAGAAAATTCTGTAGCATTTAAAAACATTACAGTTTTTTGGTTTACAAAGACGAATAAGTATTGAAAATGCAGAGGACGAAATTCGAGGATGTGGTCGTGTGTATATTTATTACCCATTCGTCCTTTTGCACCAACAAATTTGATGTTTTATAATTCTACAGAATTTTCTCTTTCATTTGTTGGCCTACATAGCTGAATTTTCAAAATAATTGTTTAAATTAATCATATATTTGAAATTTCAAAGTTCTTTTAAAAAAATCATATCATGACATCAGAGAGAAAAACTAAATACGCAGTTTTACTATATTTTGCCCATAGCTTCGCGAACATATTAATTTTTTGTGTGTGTAAAATTTACTGTCGCACGATGTTATGAAATAAACTATATTTAAAAAAAAAGTATTAAAAATTTCATATAAAAATGTAAATATTAAAAACTTTTGGGTGTCGTATAGTTATGACAAGCACTATAGATCTGTTGTCCTAGCCATTTACAAAATCACTCTAGATTTACCTCTTTTTGAAAGTAGGCACTTTATGAGCAACTTGCAGCGATAGCATCCTGCAGTGTCCTATCTGGCAGCTAGTGAGAGTCTTTGGGTTTTTCTGGCTAAGATTCAGAACTTGTTCAAGCAACGGAAGTTATGAATCTCTTAGACTGCCTTTCGGCTTTGTCATTTGCCCCTGGGCGGCAACTTGAAAACTTCCTACGTCACCATTAGCTCTTAGGAGAACACTTGCTATGTCCTTTATGAAAGCTTCCGGTAAAACCCTGGAACTTGAACGAAATAGGTTTTGGTATCATTATATGTATAAGAAGTGAGGCGGAAATGGCTGAAGGGAGAGATTAATTTAGGTTTGGAGTCCATACTAATTTTAATTGGGACAAAACTTCTCTTATATTTTTCGAATACGCCTCGATATTTCAAGCCGAGTTTAAGACAGACTTCAAGGACTTCGTCGTGAGGAATATGTGGGGAGGTAGGAGTTAACGTGTCCGCAGTGATAGTGAACATTTTTTTGCTATTAGGGGTACTCACCAAGAATTATGTGACCCACAACCATTTATAGCACCCCAGTTTCGATGCCATCGGCAGAAAATCACTCAATTAAAACAATTTACAGCCATATCTAAACAAAAGCGTTGAGCGGAGTGTTGTTTGCCGCCAAGCGGTAACGCCAAATGTCAAATGTAAAAATAACAGCAACAAAGAGTATAAGTTTGTTTGTGTGTAGCACGAACATGACAGTTTCGTCATTTTCACTAATGCTCTGTCAAAATCGGATTTTCCAACCGCTAAGCGTTGCTGCCGCGTTATTTCGGTATGCTTCATACAAATTATAAGGGCGTGAGAAATTTTTGAAAGCCAGTCGCTTACAATTCCTCTTTATGTCTTTGAAGAGTACAGCGGAGCAGACTTTATGGTCCTGTTTCGACTTCGCTTGTATTAGGCGTGCAGCATTTGGAGGAGATATGTAAAAAGACGAGTCCTTTGACACGCACCGATCTGCTTTGCTTTATTCGCTTATCGAAAGTGTAATATATGTTTTCCGCAGGGCTAAGGAGCAAAAGATTTTGGCTGGAGCGAAGCAGGAGCAAAGAGTTAAAAAAAATTCATTTGCTCCTTAGTTCCTTAAAGAAAATTAAACTTACTTAATTTTTTATTTTTGCCACTGAATACAAATTTTCATTTTACTAAAAACCACTAAAATTTTCGTTCATTTACGTATCGCAAAACGTTCAAAAAAGTGCGATTGTCCTAGGAACCGAACAGAAAATGACTTAAATTTTCATTCATTTTCGTATCCGGAAAACGTTCCAAAATGATGATGTTATTTGAAAGCAATAATTGTATTTTATTTGTTCAGGCTGCTAGTATTTGTTAGCTTTTAGAAGGTGTCGGGTTCGAATGCCCTCAGGCGCTGCTTTATTTCATATTTTTTCGAACCATGAAAAAGCATCTGTGAAGTGCAGAAGGAAAGCTTATTGAACAAAAAATTTAAATTTTAGAAAAACAGTCAAAAACGTATCCGTTTCGAAACAATTTTTGGTGCTTGTCTGTAAAACGCCAAAGTATTCGAAAATGGAATCGCTAAATGGATAAAAATCCGCATTTCACCAACTTTTTTTTTGCTTTTTTCGAATATATTTTCGGGTTTTTTGCTGGCTGGGTTAATAGCCCTAACCGCGAAAAAAACGTAAGCGACAAAAAAAATAATAATAATAAAAAAATTCGGTTAATTTTTTTGGCGGTTAGCGAACAATAAGTAAAAAAATAAATACAAATTTTTATTGGGAGCTGGAGCGGAGTGATGAAAAAAAACCCTTTGCTCCGAAGCCCTGGTTTTCCGGGTAAATTTTTTTACAAGCTTTGTTTGTGTTAGTTTCGTCAAGAAGCATATACAAAATTATCACATTCAGATAATTCTGTTTTGATCAAATGATTAGCTCCTACGCTTTCAAAATTCTACAATGGAAATGTTGCTAAATTCATTATAAATTTCATTTAATTTTGCAGTTCTACCGATCTTTAGCGTGGTTCCTATTGGCCCGGGCAGCTGTACGGCTTCATCTGGGGAGCATGGCACCTGTATACCAAGCAAGGATTGCGTGCTGCGCGCAGGAATACCAGCAGGACCTTGCGCTGGTGGCTATGGGCTGTGCTGTGTTTGTAAATAAGAAATTTATTAACAATAAAAGCAAAATTGTACTATTGTACTATTATTTTAAGCATAAAATGTGTTTTCTATGATTTTAGTTCTACAAACATGCGGCGGCATTATACGTCAGAACTCCACCTACTTCGTCAATCCAAATCATCCGGATGTGTATGATGGCACTGGAAGCTGTCAGGTGACAGTGCAAAAGATACATCCAGATGTTTGCCAGCTGAGGTTGGTAGTGAGTTTACAACGAAAATTTATTCTCTTAAGCTTTGTCTCATTTCCAGACTCGATTTGGATATGTTCTCCGTTGCGCCACCCGAGTCACTGAATCACGTCTGCAATCAGGATCAACTGCTCATCTCTGGCGGCAGTCCAATTCCCACAATTTGTGGCTCTTCGGCTGGCGACCATAGTGAGTTTTAAACCTTTATGCGTTTAGAATCAATAAAAACAAAATGATACTTTTTCGTAGTGTATATAGACGCAGGGCTGGGACAAAGCAACGCCATCGTGCTCTCCGTCATTACGAGTGGCACATTTTCGCGTCTCTGGCGCATTCGTGTGACCCAAATCCATTGCGGTAGTTTGAGTCGCGCCGATCATGGCTGCTTGCAATACTTCACCGGCATTAGTGGGCGTGTGCGCAGTTTCAACTTCAACACCGTAACTGGGCGACAGCTCTCCAATCAGGACTACAGTATTTGCATACGCGCAGAGCGCAACTTTTGCAGCATACAATACAACGCTTGTCCCGATACTGGTGAGTGCGCGCCTCTGAAATGGAGTTGCTCGTTAAGACAGAAGCTTTTATTTTCTCCCACCCCCCTTTAAGAGAACAATCGCTCGCGTTCATTCACTATCTCAGGGAACTCAAACAATCCCACCGGTTCCATGGTGGGTGGCGGCACGCAAGTGACACAGAATACCTGCATCAACGATTGGCTGTTGATCGGTTGTATGCGCTCGGTGGATCGCATACCGCAGTTGGCCGCTTGTGAAGATCGCGTGTGTGGTGGCACCTTTAGCGCCGAAGTGGGCACCATTCAACGAACTGTGCAATGTAAGTGAGCTGCTGCGGAGTGGTCTTTTGGATTGGATTGTGATTAAGTACTTTCATTTACTTTAATTTAGCGAGCGTGCGTCCATTTCGTTTGTATTTCCATACGGATGGGGTAGAGGCGCCAACGGATGTGGACAATCGGGGCTTTTGTTTGGATTTCGTGCAGCAGCCATGCACAAATGGGTTTTAGGGTTTAGTTTGGGAATGTTTGTGTTATTTGTATCCTACGTAGTTAAGTTGTTTTGTATTACTGAATAAATTTAAGAAAAATGTTCCATGTAATGAAGAGCTAGTGAGGGCATATAAGGGATAGTGCGAATATGTGCGGTTAAGCTAAGAAAACTAAAACGTGGTAAGAAAAGCTTATTCGTCGTTTTTGATTTGACATGTTCTTGATTTCGCTAGTATTAAATTTAGGAACGAAATGGCTGTTGACCTTAACACGCCAATGAAAGGCTCATTATCCATTTTTACCAGCGTTACCTATAGCTAGTGAAGAAGTATACTCACTCTCCTGGACTCCTCATTTTTGATTATCTCGCAAAGTTGTTTTTCAGAAGCAGGACCAAAGTCTACTCCTCGGTATCAGTCCATGAACCAGCAGGTTTCGGTAAACATCATCCGGATTTTTATTGCTGTACTTGAGAACATTCGTTCTGAGACTGGTTCCTGATGTGTTACACTGCAATCTACTACACCACTTTTTCAATTTCACCATAGGCATTTGCTTGTGGGACACGCAATGTATCTACCTCATTGCCAGATGCAATGAAAAAGTGAAAGCTCATTATCCATCGTACAATTCCAGGCTAGTGCTTACCAATATTCAGAACAAAGGTAATGTCCAAAATTTCCCATCGACTTTTCTTACTAAATATCGTGGCCCTTTTTTAGCATTTTACGTTTCATGGATGGCAGTCTAAGTAGTCGCCCGTTTAGCTCCAGACTAGTCAATTTTGTAACCTTATAAGTATCCGCTGAGGCATCACTTATCAATAATGTACCATACCGTCTTGAGCCCACAGTTGTTTTGTCTCGCCACTCAGAGCTCTTGTATGTGGACAAAAGTGTAAATTTCTTTTAGCATAATTGCAGCTAACAATAAGGAAATCGAAGGAGAACACAAGCAAAAAGTTATAAAAGGCTTATCCTATCTAACCAGGGCTAGATCGCAGGAATGTCAGCTTTTCGTTGGATAAACCCCGAGCCATTCCAATGCGTAAAACCGGACGTCGTGCTACGGACTGCGGGACGAGATTCGGAACTATGCACGTCAAGGTAGAAGGTATATCTTACAAAAATTTTAGGATCGGTTGGTCTACTGGGACCTGGTTTTAAAGTATATGTGAAAACTTTAGGTCCCTTCCCTTTGTGTAACAACATCTAGGCGCACGCCAACAATCGGGGGAGAAGCTCGGCCCAACACTAAAATATGTGTAAACGCCAATCTATTTATTATAAGTTGATCCTTTTATAAAAACGAAAACATATGTATATTTTGGTATTTTAATTCAACAATTTTTTCCGATTTTTTTATTAAAATTACGGGTTTTTTTTTTAAACTAAATCATCATTAGAATTGCAATTGAAGTACGCTTAATACAAAATAATAAATTAAAAGCACAAACTGCAAACTTTTGTTTTTAAAACTTTTTTCATATAAATATTTAAAATTTTTTTTTTTTATATTTTGCTTTATTTATTTTACGCATTTTTGGTTATAAGATTTTCACCAAAATTTTCAGATCATGTCCAATATAAATATTATATAATTTCAGTTAATTGAAGCGCGATAACAAGAGAGTGAATACATTACTTAACCAAATCAAAATTGAAACAAAAAAAACTAAAGAATTTTAATCTAAATCCATCTTTCCATCCTCCAACTAAGTGAACCCATAAGATTTGGGAAATTCGTTAATTTAAAGATAACAACTAACATGCGAGTGTACACAATAAAATAAAGAAAGAAATTAGAATTAATAATTTTACAAAAATAAGAAGAGATGTGAGAAAGTTTATAATCGATAAGGTCTAATAATAAAATATCGTTGTTTGACTACAATACATTTTGTATATACTTTGTATTAACTAAGTAAAAGAAATAAGCTTTTCGCAAGTATCGTTAACTGCCGTTCCGTTTACTCCACAAAAACGCTTTCCAGCTTTCCCCACTTTACAGCAAAAGGGATATTCTGAGTAGGTTATTATCGTTCCATTTGTAAAATTCAGCGCTCCACGGGTCAAATATTTCAATATGCAAAATTTCAATTTTTTTTTTTCATCTATCGCATTCGACTCATTGGCTCCTTTTGTTGATTTACAATTTCTTCTTTTCCGCAAGGCACTTCATTGCTCTCCAATCCGTCGCTTTACTTGCTCACTGGTATCGCTTGAGATCGTCCAAAATAAAATCAATAAGGAAAATCATCTAGGTATACTAATCGTGTGTTTTTTCAAACTTCTCTTTCACGCTTCTCAGTCTGTTTCATAGTGTTTCTTTCTATGACGCTACATACAGTCTGTCGACGACTACATAGGACTACTTAAAACGCTAATAGGTTTTTATTAAAGCCGCAACGTGTTGTTTCTCCTCCTCCGTTAGACCGTTCTTAAGCGTACGACGCACTAAAACGAAACAAATAATCGAAATTAGCTGAGGAACTAGAAATTCATTTGTATGGGGGTAGCAGTGTTAATTTAAGGCAAATGATTCAGTTAGGACATGAACATACAAGTGCAGTTAAATGACACAACTAAATATTTCGAGCATCGATTTTTTAGTGAATAAGATTGCCGTATTATCTCCATGCACTGATTTTTGTTAGGTAATATTCCATGCGATGATGATAGCTTTAGCATAGTCAGTGCCGTGACTGACTATTTGTAGATTCAAACTTTTCTACCTTGGTACTGTTTTGTGTTTTTTAAGCATGTCACAATGTAAGTCAAAGATTCAGCAAGGATCTACCGATAATTTAGATATTTGCTGTCAAGTTTCGCAAGCCCTCTATCTAGAAGTAAGTACGAACTTTTGCTTCGTACTACACCGAAAGCCATTAGGGTTATGTCACATGTCCTAATAGTTATTCCGGTTGTAGGAAAGTTCACCTCAATGGTTAGTGAGACATTGCAATCTATCTAGCAAGGTGAGTAGAAAAGGAGGCTCGAGGGTTTAATCCCTCCAAAACTGAACTAGTTCTGTTCACATTATTCAAACGATCAATTGTCAAGTAAGCGAAACTGTGTGCTGAAATGCCAAAAAGGAAAGATTCTACAGTGGTGGTTAGACCTATTTTCATCTTTGCGCTATACTCGCTCAACGCCCTTAGTAGCGTTAAAGGCACTTCTGTACTATCCACTTATAAATATCTATGTGAAAATCGCCACAGCTAAAATCACTCTGAGAATTATATCGTATTTTCAGGATGCGGAATTAGACTTTGAGCGCAACTTATAATAGAAGTCCATTTCTCCCGCGGAAGTAATTGACACCGTTCTTCACATATAAGCCCAAGATGGACCTAGGAACAGGATGTGGCGTGTTCTCTCAGAAACTGTCTTCGACAGCGGCCCATAGACAGCCCGATTACTGAAGCGTATTGCAGGCTGAGATATATAGGCGAGGGATGTTTCCAAAGATCTGGGAATTGTGCTATAATTAAATTGCGCAGAACTTATAGGCAATTATTGGTGCCAGACAAGTCTTGACATGTTTATGCAACTGTTTAGTGCCATATTATAGAGTATGATTTAGGTGTTCGACTGATATAGACGCGTTTTCATAGTACTGTTTTTGTAACCATGGAAGATGCAGCAAAATCTCAGAGAGCAATAAATTTATTTTTGTGGAAAGAAGGTGTGGAAACATCAGAAATTATTCAGCGGACCACGCTTGTCAAAAAACAGCCTGGAAAGTTACATAAGCACCCTTTATCGCAACAGGATAATGCAGGACCACACACCGCTAGAAAAACGAAGGATGTTTTGTACGATTTACGATGGAATTGCTTCGGCACCCACCTTATTCAGTGATTATCACCTGTTCCCTGTGATTTGAAAAAAAAAACACATCCGGGGTATACGATTTGAAAGTTTAACTGAGTTAAAACGAGCCATAAATAGGCGGATTGTGGAAACACCGGAAAAGTTCTTGGAGGGCGGCTTAAAAAAATTGTTTATCCTTGGGATAAATGTATTTAGTTAAATGGAGATTATGTTGAAAAACTACTTTGTAATATTGACAAAAATTTAAGAAATACAAAAAATTGTAACTAAATAATTTTACTTTCGGATTGCCTTTCAACTATTTATGTATATTTTCGGTATGAAATTAGTAGATTTGTGGATTCATGCGCAAATGTGGATATTAGTAAATCATTATTTATTGTATGGTGGGCGTTTTGGTCAAACATCTTATTTTTTTTTATATTTTAATTGCAATGCAAACAAATTGCAAAAGCGAACATTAACTTTTTCAAAGTCAATGATAAATGATCCATGGGTAGGAACAAATTTTGTTTTAGATAAGTACATATATTAAGTCATTCGGTAGCAGACATGCAGTTCTGTTAAGTTCGGCTGGCAGGTTTCAAAAACAATTAATGATAATTTCAAAAATTCGCATTTAAAAATCAAAAACTTTGCATGCTTTTCAAAAATGGCCAACTTGCCAACAACTGTGCGCAGTTATTCCACTAACCAATTGGCCAATTTAACGGTATGCAAAGCCAGAGACGCTTTCTATGGCGATGGTGCGCGTTCAACTGTGAATCCCTCCCGCGTACGCGACCGCTTCACTTCAGCCAACAATGCAAAAGACGCGATTGCGATTGTTTCGGGGGTTTAACGAGTTGGCGCAGTGACAGGTGGGATTTATTTTCAAATGAAGAGATTAACAAATAAATGAAGTGAAGGAAAACATTTGATAATTCGCGAGCCAATGAGAGTACCCAATTTGGAGTGGAGATAGTTATTTGTGGACATATGAAATTAATAAAAATAAAAAAATGTGTAAGTCAGGTTAAATCGTTGAGCTGTAAAAATATATGGTTAATACATTTTTTTCTATAAACTAAAACTATTTTAGCTACCAACACCACTGTTAAAAAAGTTGTATTGATCCTGCACAAAATAGTCCCAAAAAATTGCGCAAACATCAAAAATTTTCAACGTGGTAAGCCAAAAACCGTTAGCAGGATTGGATCCGAAATTTAGAATTTTGTACGTTCGGTTTTTTTTTTCTTTACTGGAAATGATGTATGTGTTTGTGTGTGTGTATTTATTGCATGTGGGCTTTGAGGTGAAAACTTGTCTGAAAGTGGCTTTGAATTACTGCTTGAATGCTCGTTTACACAGCCGATACTCTGGTGAAAAACGAGTTGTGAATTTATTAAAAGAATCCACGCAGCGCTATTGAGCCCTACACCTACATACTTATGTACATTGGTATGTATGTGTGTGTGTGTGTGTGCAGCCAACTTACATGATTTGCGATCAGCATGGCGTGTGCGCTTCCGTTCGCGCGGCGTCGTGCGTGTACCTGGCGCTTTGGTCGCAGTCTTTACCAACGATTCCAGGATCTCATCATCACCATCGGTGAAGTTCTCCTCGCTCTGGCGCGCAATGGGCGAGCGCAAGTTCTCGGCGCGTCTGCGGCGCCACGTCAATGTGCCATCGGCTGTGTCGGAACTGGGCGTGCCGAGCAACACTCTTAAAGGGAAAAAGTAACAAAGTGAGTATTAGGCTTTTAGGACTATTTTTAAATCTATTGCGTATGCGTACTTCAGTTCCGCATCGGCGCGATCCTCTTTGGTTTTAAATTTGGCCATATCTATAATGAGCTTGCCACGCGTCTTATTGCGTTCGCGATGGTTCGCCTTCTTCTCCAGCTGCTGTTGCACGCGCTCACGTGTAGTGCGGTACTCCAGCGCGAACTCCGAAAGAATGCGACAAAATTCGTTTGGCTTCGATTCGGCAACGCTGTGTTGGGGTACGCCCAGCCACAGCAGGAACTTGCGATATCTGCAAGCAAAGGGATTTATAATTCTTTTCCAACTGCAGGAAACTACAGTTTCAAAACTCAACACACCTGTTAATCACACGCCGATGCACGATTTGCAGAATGATAATGCGTTCCGCACAGTCCGCCAAGAAGTCAACCAACTTCTGCTTCAGCTGCGGTGGACAATCGTGTTTGGCAATCAACTTGAGGCGATCCCACGAAGCCTTGCATTCAGTCTCCAACTGGCTCAAGTTGTGTGCCAAATCGGAAAAGTCAGCCTTAGAGGCGCGCGTGATTGGCCCAATTTCCGAGTATAGATCCGTGGTGTCCGGACTCGACTCCATCACCATGTGGCAGAGATGATGCAGCAACGAATGCTTATGTACAGTGTCTTTGACCTCAGGTACCTGCGTGCAAAAATCAGTGCAAACCGGTAATGACAGGAAGTGCATAGGGAAGGCAAGCAAGACATACCTTGGATAAATACTCGATCTGGAAACCCTTAACTGGCGCACCATTCAAAAATATTCCGACGGACAGCAGCGTCGACAGAATGCATTTGAAGGTGCGATTATTTCGTAGAATTTCGATGCCTTGTTTCAGATCCATCAATGGTTCCGCAATTTCTTTCTGTTGAACGAAGCGGATTATTGAGTTTTTTAGCAATTTTTTATGGCATTCAAAACAACTGTATGCTTTACTTACTTCGCTATTATCGAAATCCAAGCGGAATGCCCACAGCTTTAGCCTCGCGCCCAACTCCGAAATGGTGGCCAAGGTGAGGAGAAATTGCTCGGCGCTGCCCAAAGGCAACTCTGGATTGGCCATCTAAAAGAAAAAGTTTAATTTTAAGACATAAGAAATAGGACGGTGCGCGTAATTTAAACATGCATACATACATAAATAAAGGAATATTTTTTCCGATTTTTTTTTTTTTGTAAGCAAATTTCCTATCCTATCTATTTTTGTAATATAATCATTACCTGCGCTTCTTGTATCTTGCCGCGTTCCTCATCCGTTGGCAACATATTCAATAGCTTATCGATGCCTTCGCGCGTCACCACCGTTGCATCCATCTTCAGTATCGCCGCTTTAATGGCACGCGGCGGTGGCAACTTTGTCATCGCAATATTTATGGCATTCGAGCGTTTATGATCCAATACGATAATCTCTTTGCTTTTATTCAGTTCTTGTTGTTTCTGCAATGGGTTTGTATATTGTATTAGAAAAATTACAAAAACAAAACTTGCACAGTCTAAGTTGAGATATGAAGGCGAATAGTGGAGTTTAACGACAGTTGGGTGGAACACATAGGCAAGAAATTTTATACATTTGTATGTATGTACTTAAAAATAAATATATGTAGTAAGTTTAAAAGCATGTGCATGAGAGTCTGGAATTTAAAGGAGAATGCTTATCGAACCATTTATGGTAGGTGTGTTGAAGCTTTTCACGAAAAAAATAAAAATGTTATAAGCGAAATGTTGGTATTGTGTTCAAGTAAAATGAGAGAGAAGTCTCTCTGTGTATTACCTTCGATTTGCTCAAAATAATGGCAGTCTAATTATACGGCACTAATCTATGTAGTTGAAATCAAATAAGAGCGATTACATATTAACGCAGCTTTCGGTCGTAGTATAGATTAGCGGTGCCCGAGCTTATGCGCGAGGGTTGCATCTGTGTGAAATTTTACTTAAATGTTACTTTTTTTCACTGCAATTTGGTTATAAAAATTCGGTACGATTTTCAGTCACTATTCACACATATTCTAAATGTGGTTGTATGAGGTAGGCCATCACTATAAGGATTTTATTGGCATGAATTTCAATTTTATCAAAATCAATTTAATGTAAATAAAAGCTGTGAAAAAGGGCGCCGTTGAGCTGGGCTGTGACGATTCGTAGGTGTGCTCAAGCGAAGAGAGACTTCAAGCCTCAATAAGATGAATAAACAGTAGCATATAAATGTCTCCATTTTCATCAAATGGCGTACAATGTCAAGTTAAGACCAATTTGTAACGAAAACCAAGCCTAACTTAGCAATACTCCATGTAGTCCTTAATGGTCACTAGTCTCTTGGCTTTCTGGCCGGAAAGTTAGGTATTCTCTAAAGCGACTGTTACAGAAGTTGTAGAGATTAAAGCGAATAAGAAACAGATGGGAACATTAATGAGGAAAGAGAGAAATGCTTTATAAGAATTTGAGAGCAATCTTTCTGTAGGCCTCTGGTATAAAAACCGTACTTGATTGCTACTTGCGCTTCAGATTATTGACCATGTTTCCCAATAAATTCGGTACTAATTTCTCGAAGGTGATGATTTCGGTATCCGTATTGATGAATAAATTCTCTATAAATGGTTCTTTGAGTATACACACATACATAGGTTGTCGCGTGTTTCAGGCTAAGGTTTTAGCATGAAAAATGACTAACAGAATTTTTTACCAAGGTAAGGCTTTTTTTATATGAAAGCTGAATTTTTTTTTTATGTACATACATACAGTCAGTCAATAAAGTTTAGGTATAGCGAATTTTTTACAATACGGGCAACTATTTTTTAAATATTTTAATTTTCTATAATTTTTTATAAAAATATGGTCAATTCTACAACAAAAAACCCAAAAATCAGGGTTCCGAGCCTTGTGCAAAATTATAGAAAATTCAGCAAAATTTCATTCAAAAATTGCACTTTTTATTTACGCTCTCTAGAAAGAAGTTGGGTATGCAGTTTTTTACCCATTCAATTTTAGTATAACAAAGTGCAAGTTTGTGGTGGCTAGAACTTACCATTGATTTTTAGGAATTTTTTTTGTTGAAGGTGTCGCTCATTTTCTCCATATAAAATAATGTTTGATAATTTTTTTATATGGAAAAAATGTACATATTTGAGTACTAGGTACTCGTATACGAAAATGGCGGAGTAGCTTGTAATCGAGGTTCGTCCGCAGTTCCCTAAGTACCAGAATTATTTCGCGACCTCAACTGAAAAAACTACCGTTCGTTGGAGTCTGAAAATGTCTCGGTTTTTTGAAACTGATGTCGAGCTACATTTCTCTAATTTTATCACCGAATGCTTTCTAGTTAAAACTAAAGCTTCTAGAAGTTACATTCTGGCGTCCAAGGAACAGTAGTTTTGATATAACGAAGACGCTGAAGACAGGCACAAGTCCGAAACCCATTTGTCTTCACTCAAAGCTTAACAAGCGATGACGGAAATTCGTTCCAATATAGATAGATCACCTTCTCACCTTAACGAAAAAATCAACCTAAACACAAATTACAAATGCATAATCAGTAGGAATCTGTCACTCCGAAAGTAGTATATAAATTATATTCTTTGATCCCTGGATTCGATTTCACTATGGCGAATATCTTCAGTTACGTGAAAACTCGTTGTCATAAGCGAGAATCAGTAAACTATGTACATCATAAGACGGAGTGTTGTTACGATCGCATGCCTGGCAAGAGATGTGGGGACTTATAATTCGTGAAATACGTCAAAATCAATCAAAACGGGGATTTTGGATTTTTACTTAGTTACGGCTTTTTGTATTTCAGCGACGATTTGTGATAGGGCCCTTCTATATTAAGGATATGTGGATAAAATGTAGATATGCTTGAATGTTTGTAGAATGGCGTTGACTATGTCACAAATGAATGTTCATATGTTCAATTAATCATTCTTAAAAATAACGAATTTTCCAACAAAAACATAAAGAAACACTTACGAACATAAAACCAAAATTGCACCAAAAGGTAAGTAATACATTCATACAAACATAAAAAATGCTTAATAACATAAACTATGAGATGCATTTGTGTATTTTAGTTACGTAAATTCTGTGACTGACTGCTTTGCAAAACATAAAGAAACAGGTAATTTTTTAAATAAATAAATAATATCACCGATCAACAACAACAGCTATATATAATTCTACACAGTGTTGTACATAGTGTTTGTGCAGAGTGAGTGAACAGTGCGGAGATGCAGAGGAAATGTGTTTTTATTTTTTTGAAATTCCAACACCATTTTAGAAACGGAAACCAATAACTTGAAAGAATTAAATGCACTCACCTCCTAAATTTTTGTTTTTTTTTTCAGTTATTCGTAATTTAGTTTGTAATTTAGTTTCGTGTATTTCAACGAAATTGCATTGCATTTTGTTTGTTTTTTATTTTTCAACACATTGTATTCAACATACAGACATATATCCATAAAAATTCCATTGAGACGAAGAGGAGGAAGTTAAGTTGGTAGCATGTGGCATAACATTGTATTGGTTTGTATACATATTTTTTATTTTTTTTGTTTTTTTTTTGCATTTGCATTTCAACATAAATAAACATAGAAGAGTAAACAGAAAAGAAACGTTGTATTGATTTATTCACATAAATATTAAATGTATCAGAGATCAGCAAGTTGTCTAAGCATATCAAAATCTTAAGCAAAAACACAAATACATTTTACCAATCACCAAATTCCCTAGAACCGCGAAATTGTTGCACGCAATCAATCTCGAAGGTTCAGCCTAGCAAGCTGTTACTCTCAAGACTTCGTACCTTTGGCGTAAGTAATTGAAAAAATCCACACTCACCTTGGTCATTAGGTCTTTGGCTCTGGACTCGAACAGGTGCTCCAGCTTTTGTATGTCCACATTTGCCTGCGGCAACTCATCCCAAATGGTTTTGCCAATCACAACGGGTATCATATCCTCGCGCACCTCCTTCCAAAATAATTTCACCTGAACCAAAAAAAGAAATAAGGAATTAAAATGCTGCTGAAGCAGTCAAAGAGCGTGTAGTACAAACCGTTTTCTTATTCTTCTTGATGGTATTCGTATTGCTCACGTCGCCGTTCATGGAACCATTCATGGAGCTGTTGGCGCTGTTCGTCATGCTGCCGTAGCCGCTGTAGCTGAACATCGGCGGTGGCACCATGCTGGCCATACTATTCATAGGTGGCATCATGGGCGGCGGTATGCCACCTGCGAATGGTGGTGGTGGCGGCGGTACACCACAGCCAAGACCACGCGGCGCTAGCATATCTTTCTCGTCTTCCGAATTCAAATCGGTGAAGTCTAGATCACATAGATTTAGTGGGCGTATCATGTTGCGTACCAATTCCTCCCAGTGTAGCTCATTTTCGGATTTTTTCGGCTCCACCTTCTTGATGTCCTGATCCAGGCTGGACGAGCTGAAAAAAGGAAGCGAGCGAAAAGTGAGGGTCTATTTTGTTGGTAGTTTGAAACTTAGAAAATAACTTAGTGCCTGGTAATTAATAGTTGTGGTAGTGTTGTGCCTTAAGAATAATACTGTAGGGAAAAGCTGAAGTTTTGAAATGACACAAGAAACGCTGAAACACACCAACTTAAGATTGGGTCGTAGACTGCGAATGTCTAAACCGTTCTCGTAGATCAAGTCATTTTCCCAAGATACTTCCATTTTTATGAAAAAAAAAAACCAAATTTTAACAGGAAAAGTATAAGAAAAAACAGATTTTTAGTATTTTTTTCATTTGTTTTAAAGCCCTTTACAAAAAAAATTGAGATACTAACAATGAAAATCGATGGATATATAACAAGTTGTGAATGGTCAAATGAAAATGTGCAATAATTTTTTGTGTGAAGTAGGGGCTGGAAATAATGTTACTCATGCCTAATGTGACCAACCGTACTTCTTTCGGAAGTACAGTACTTCTTTTTTCGCTCTTGTACTTCGTACTTCGAAGTACAGTCAAATGTACTTCTTTGCGGGATTTTGTACTTCAAGAGAGAGATTTTGTAAACAGTTAACGACAATTTTCGGATCGCTCGTTTTTGCGTCAAAAAGTGCGATAGCAATTCGAAAATTGTAGCTAATTGGTTTCATAATCTCCCGCCAGGTCCTGTACTTCTCCTATCTTCTGGACGATCGTTACATGGCTATAAATTCGTTCAAACCTTAAAGTCGCTGGGGACCGATGGCGCAGCTGCAAAGGGCTCTGAAGGTGTTGTGCAATTGGTTGGATCCTATTTATGTGAACTGCGTGAGGACCGGGTACATCCCCAAGGCTTGGAGGGTAGTCAGTGTTGCGTTCATTCCGAAGGCCGGAAAAGGCTTTCATGTTTACGATAGGGATTTTAGGCCTATCAGTCTCTTTGTTTTTGCTAAAAACGCTAGAGAGACCTGTACATAAGAAACGCGATTCCTTGTGACTGTCTTTCAAGAGCTCAATATGCTTATTGCAAGAAAAGGTCGGTGAATGAAAAACCGGATCCTTTTATGACTTAACCCAACCTTAGCTGTACTTCTTTGAGCTATGAAATAGTTGGTCACATTACTCATGCCCCATATCGTACATGGCCGTACTCACACATGGCGTATAAGTAACATTTTCCATTATAAAGGGCTATCCTCAGTTACTTTGCTATTGCTGTAAATTCTCTTGAAGAAATAAATATTTGAGCATTTGTTCTTGAGAGCTTTGAAAGATTTTGATGGACGAAAATTTCTTTACCATTTCTTGGGCATCATTTTTTAGGAATTTTTCGTTTTCCTAGAGCTGCAGACGGCCCCTTGAGTTTGATTTTTTTTCATTCGCAATGCCTACTTAAAATGAAAATAACTTAGAAAAATCACCTAATCTAGGTAAATGGTGTACAGATCCGCATTTGTGCATTTTTTTTTTGTCATTTTAGCATCCCTATAGTGTTATTAGTAAACAATTTTAAAGGAAAACTTAGAAATATGTAATCACAAAACACATTACTGACACAGTTTGGTGATTTCCTCAACCCCTTCGCCACATTCAAATTCAACAAAAATATGAAAATATTCCTAAGTCCTGTTCTAATACTAAGACTGGTATAAAATAAAGGCTTTTTGTTCAGATTCGGCGCACCCTTTAACGCCTGTGTGATTTAACAGTTTCGCTTTTAATTTTGATAAGTGTAAAATAATAATATATGCTCGATAATAAAATTTATATACATACATATGTATCAATGATTTAAGTAAAAAGTGGAAAAGAAATTGTTAGATTAGCAATATGTAGATTACCAGGTGGGCAGGTGCGTGGAATAAATATATCGCTGCTGATATGATCCTATCAATTAAAACATTGTTCATTGGCTTATCTTACCACACAGTCCACATATGTACATATGTGCGTATGTGTATACATACTAGCGTTCATAAAGGCATAAGAACATCCAACAGTCTTGTCTTGACGGTTATAGATTACAATATGTAATTGTAAATCTCAAGTGCCTTCTGATAAAAATTCAATTATTGCAAAAAAGTTAAGGGTTCGCAATTGAAAATGCTTTTGCATTAACATATAAAATACCGAAGAAAGTGGCTTTGCAACAATTTATTTATAGATCTTCTGCAGTTTAACACCGCCTGAAAAAAGGCCAAAGCTTTCACCAAGAAGCCAACCGATGCTGAATTCTTGGAACTCTACGGTTTGTACAAGCAAGCTACTGTCGGCGATGTGAACCTTCCAGCCCACGGCACACTTGACCTGAAGGCCGGCCAAGGCCAAATTTGATGCGCGGAACAAGGACAAGGGTCTATCTCAAGCGGGCGCGAAGGCGGCCTACATTGCCGCCTATGAGAAATACGCCTCCAAATTAGAGCTGGAAAATTATCGATAGTATTCCCCATCGATAGTTTCGATAGTTTAGGTTATAAACCATCGATAGTATCGTTTCGCTATGAATGGGTAATTACGTTTAGAGTTGTAGTTTTATATAAATATTCTTCCCTTTATTTACATACTTTCATACATGAAAAATAATCGAAAAAGCCTTTGCGACAATTATTTCCCAGTGGGAATTAGGAGCACGTAATAATACCTTATTAGCAACTTACTCTTCACCTGGCAGTCATTACCATTTCCCTGCCGAACGTCCCTTACTTTTACAAAGGCATGGCCGCCTTATGTAAGTAGGAATTTAGAATGTACATTTGGTATCAGACATACTTCTGAGCCGCTTTACAAAGTAAGTTACGTGTAATGCAGAGCAGTCGCTCGGAGTAGTTCGGTGCTTGGAAATAACTTCGGCTGCACGTTATTTTGCAACTGACAACGTAATGTGTCTTCGGAGGTGTTCATTTTGCCCTTTACTAGTAGATGACATTGGCCATGATGACAATTTTGGTACTAAAAACTGAAAGAAAACATGGCTTACCTCGCAAGGTGCTTACCTATTTTCCCAGTGGGTTTGAAATTAGAATGTTAGGGTATTGGTTAACGAGAGGAAACTATCGATAAACAGAACAGAACAGAAAACGACACTATCTATAGTGCCCATAGTAGCAATAAAATGCAAACCATCGATACTATCGATAGTGCCATCGATAGTTTTCCAGCTCTACACCAAATACGTTCAATGTAAATTCTTTTTATAACAGTCGTGATATGGATAATCTAGCTGAATGAAATAAATATGTACTGACTGATTGATATGGAAATCTAATCAATATATTTTATAAATTTGTAGGTAATTACAAGTTTATGTGTAGTTTAAGTAGTTGTTGAAGCAATGTAAATTAATAAAAACCTTTAAAGCCATTTTAGTGAAAAATTATTATTTCTTGTTTTAATTTAATATGGAAATTTATAGAAGGTAAAAATAATTGTTTAATTAAATCCATAGTGGAATCGGCGTAAATTTTTTTTCATACTCATAGTTGTAAATGAAAATAAATGGAGGCGTATCGTTAAACTCCAAGAAGGTTCGAAACTATAAACTTTTTGTAATATTGGGTCTTAGAGCTCTGGCGCTTCTGGAAATACTGCTCCCGCTAGAAGAGAAGCCAAAATTTTTTTAGTACGCCCTATGCGGTACTGAAGGTTTAAAAATTCCGTTCCATGCAAATCTATTCACCCTAATGCTCATAAGTGTAGGTGTTCGCAATGTATCTATGCCAAATGTGTAAATGTTATCTTAAATTACACGCCATTCCATTTGTGACTGGCGGGAAATTTTACTCCAGAATGTGATCAATTGTGAATCATAACACAACAACAGCGAAAGATGCTTTTGAAAATTGAACGATATCTAATATAAAAAATTCCTTTAAAAAACATGCCAAAGGATTTCTTAGATCTATCTTACTATGACTTGAATGAATGCGACTGGTGAGACATTGTAAAGAACTCTATTTTACCTTTGTGCACTCAAAGATGAATTTTAACCTAAACACCTAATTTTTCATAATATTCATAGAAATATTAAAAAATATTTAAAGTTGTGACTGGTGGGACAGGTACTTGTGACTGGCGTAAAGAAATTATGTATGAAGTAAAAGTTATCATAGAAAAAAATAACAGATTCCTTTTTTTAATATTTTTTAAAAGATTTACTACTCAAATAGATATAATTAATGCATTTTAAAATTTATGTCGTTTTATTCCATACATGGAATGACACCTAAGCTTTCTTATGCAATAATCCTAATCTGTACAAGTTTTTTATCTTCGGCCACCCCCTGTAAAATTGTTTGTTTCAAATTTTTGTGGAACATTTTAAACCTCAAAGTGTATTTTTAGCGTCCTTTAATTTTATCTGCTTTGAGAATGGGTTAAAAATGCCCTTTAAGTACGAGCTGGACTGAGGAGATTTCCTTACATACATACATATGTACGTATAAGCAAGCTCATAAGCGCTAAGTAAACAAAACTCACTTCATAATTCCAAAAGCGCAAAACAAAAGCTTGGCTACTACTTATCCCCACAAAATTATTTGCGAGATTTAAGTTCTTTCGTAAGATCTGCCGTAAGTCAATGGAATTTGTCAATGAAGTACTTTTTCAGTTAATTCTTTCAACGGCGAGAAGTATTCATATGTTTCAATCAAGCATAAATATATATTTACTTTATTCCAACACTACTCAGGAAATCAGTGTATTAATATAGTCACGCTTTATAGATAAGCATTTTGCACCAATGTAGATTTTTAAGGCTAATCCCTCATTCAGTATTTCTAAGCATAAATCAAAGTCGTATAATATACAATATACATAAACTTCACGTCAATAATAAATAAATATGCCAACTGCTTAGTAAACGCGATAAGATTTAGTTATAGTAGTACTATCGAAAAGCTAACTGCATACATTTCTCCTGGCATTCGAATATAAAAAGAGGGTTCCATTAATTTGTGCATTCAGTTCAGAGCTTAGACACTAAACAGCACATAATGGATGTAAGTGTTTTTGGGGGATTAACTATTAAACTATTGATTAACAACCATTTAAAATCTTTCAACAGTTCCACACTGCCAGCGAAAAAGCCAAAGCTTTCACCAAGAAGCCAACCGATGCCGAATTCTTGGAATTCTACGGTTTGTACAAGCAAGCTACTGTCGGCGATGTGAACATTCCAGCTCCCGGCGCTCTGGACCTGAAGGCCAAGGCCAAATTTGATGCGTGGAGCAAGCACAAGGGTCTGTCGGCAGATGACGCGAAAGCGGCCTACATTGCTGTCTACCAGAAGTACGCGCCCAAATATGCTTGAGCGAGCAAAATAAATTTGTTCAATGACATTGAACTATTGAGTGGACATAACAAATGCTTTTGTAATTCTTTATAGTGCGTGGAACGTGAAAATAAATTATTTTACCAGATTAAATGGGTGTGTGTTTTAATTCAACCTGATTAATTGCAGAATGGGTGTAATATGATATGGTTTATAAGAAAAATTTAATCTAGGCATATTTTAATCCCTAACATGATTTCACTTGGAAGCTGAAAATTTTACTGTACAGTGGTATTTTTTAGTAGGATAACTATAAAAAATATAAAAGACTTTTGTAGAAACATTTGCGTACAAACAGTTAATCCAGCTGAAGGAGTTCGGAAAGTCCAACCAAAAGTAAAAAAAAAACAGCGGCATTTGAAAGGATATACACTTACAAATATATT
>NW_023458566.1:19495879-19516747 GCF_013731165.1 Rhagoletis pomonella | reverse complement strand
AATATATTTGTAAGTGTATATCCTTTCAAATGCCGCTGTTTTTTTTTACTTTTGGTTGGATTTGCCGAACTCCTTCAGCTGGATTAACTGTTTTTACGCAAATGTTTCTACAAAAGTCTTTTATATTTTTTATAGTTATCCTACTAAAAAATACTACTGTACAGTAAGATTTTCAACTTCCAAACGAAATCATGTTAGGGATAAAAACATGGCTTGATTAAAGTTTTCTTATAAACTTTCCATATTACACCAATTCTGCAATTAATCAGGTTTAATTAAAATACACACCCATTTAAACTGGTAAAATAATTTATTTTCACGTTGCACGCACTATAAAGAATTACAAAAGCATTTGTTATGTCCACTCAATAGTTCAATGTCATTGAACAAATTTATTTTCCCGCTCAAGCATATTTGGGCGCGTACTTCTGGTAGACAGCAATGTAGGCCGCTTTCGCGTCATCCGCCGACAGACCCTTGTGCTTGCTCCACGCATCAAATTTGGCCTTGGCCTTCAGGTCCAGAGCGCCGGGAGCTGGAATGTTCACATCGCCGACAGTAGCTTGCTTGTACAAACCGTAGAATTCCAAGAATTCGGCATCGGTTGGCTTCTTGGTGAAAGCTTTGGCTTTTTCGCTGGCAGTGTGGAACTGTTGAAAGATTTTAAATGGTTGTTAATCAATAGTTTAATAGTTAATCCCCCAACAAACACTTACATCCATTATGTGCTGTTTAGTGTCGTAAGCTCTGAACTGAATGCACAAATTAATGGAACCCTCTTTTTATATTCGAATGCCAGGAGAAATGTATGCAGTTAGCTTTTCGATAGTACTACTATAACTAAATCTTATCGCGTTTACTAAACAGTTGGCATATTTATTTATTATTGACGTGAAGTTTATGTATATTGTATATTATACAACTTTGATTTATGCTTAGAAATACTGAATGAGGGATTAGCTTTTAAAATCTACATTGGGCCAAATGCTTATCTTTAAAGCATTACTATATAAATACACTGATTTCCTGAGTAGTGTTGGAATAAAGTAAATATATATTTATGCTTGATTAAAATATATGAATACTTCTCACCGTTGAATGAACTAAACTATCACTCCAGTTAATCAATACAAATTTTTGATTTGTATTAGTTTATGTGCTTTTTTTCCTGGAAAATTAATTTTAATTTTTGCTGTAATGAATTTTTTTTTGTGGGCTCGTGAAACTGAACAAGTACTTCATTGACTTACGGTAGACCCTACGAAAGAACTTAAATTTCGCAAAAGAATTTGTGGGGATAAGTAGTATATGCTCAACTCGATGAGTGAATTTCTCGAAAGGATATGTAAATCACTTAAAAATATACCTACTTAATTGAATGGTTATGTTCGATAACACTGTCCAACAGTGTTTACTCAACAAACGCTAATAATTATGAAAGAGGATGTCTCCCAGACCAACTTTTCCGAATATATTTAGTACTAGCCCAGAGGGTCTGAGCTCTTTTTAAGAGGCGTTAATATTTTAACATTTTGGCCGAAATTTAATTACGTAATTTATCGAAAATATTATGTATAAAACGACTAGACTTCTTCAGTAGAATTTTTTTTGTAGTAGATTTTTACCATCTTACTTCCGCCTTAAAGGGCATTTTTAACCCATTCTCAAAGCAGCTAAAATTAAAGGACGTTAAAAAGGCACTTTGAGGTTTAAAATGTTCCACGAAAATTTGAAACAAACAATTTCACAGGGGGTTGCCGAAGATAAAATACTTGTATAAGTTAGGATAAGTGCATAAGAAAGCTTAGGTGCCATTCCATGTTAAGAACAAAACGACAGAAATTTTAAAATGCATTAATTATATCTATTTGAGTAGTAACCTCTTTTAAAACGAAAATATTTCATGAATCTGTCAAAAAATATTAAAAAAGGGAATCTGTTATTTTTGTCTCTGCAAACTTTTACTTCATACATAATTACTTTACATCAGTCACAAGGACCTGTCCCACCAGTCACAACTTTAAATATTTTTTAATATTTCTATGAAGATTATGGAAAATTAGGTGTTTTGGTTAAAATTCATCTTTGAGTGCACAAAGGTAAAATAGAGTTCTTTTCTAGTGATGTGTTGAATTGTCGGTACCCAATTCTTGGAACCCAATACTTAAAAAAGATTTCGGTACCCAATACTTCCTTTTCGGTACCCGATACCGATTCTTTACATTAAACCTTCGCCATTATATATGCTTTGACGGATGAAGAAGCCTTTCATTTCGATTCGAAAATTGTCGCTAACTGGTTACAGAATCTGCCCCCAGGCCTACAAAAATGATATCGTCCGATTCAGCTGGAACAAAAATGCTTCAAACAAGTAAGAGTTTCTCTGCATTATGGCCTCGAACGGACATATATACATCTTTCATTTGAATCAGTATTAAAACCTCTATTGGCTACTACATTCGGGTTTTGATAGGCGGGTCTGCCCTGAACCGTTTTTTCCATATTTTTGGCCTATGTGCGCTTTTATTCGAAACCTAAATGTTTCAGTACCAAGTATCGAGAGTATTGGGTAATTTTTAAATCGGTACCGAATATCGATCAATACTTAAAAGTATTCACTCAGCACATCACTATTCTTTTCAATGTCTCACCAGTCGCATTTGTCCAAATGATAGTAACATAGAGCTAAGAAATCGTTTGGCATATTTTTTAAAGGAATTTTTTACATAAGATATCGTTCTATTTTGAAAAGTATCTTTCGCTGCTGTTGTGTTATGATTTACAATTGATCACATTCTGGAGCAAAATTTCCCACCAGTCACAATGGAATGGCGTGTAATTTAAGATAATATTTACACATTTGGCATAGATACATTGCGAACACCTACACTTATGAGCATTAGGGTGGATAGATTTGTATGGAATGGAATTTTTAGACCTTCAGTACCGCTTAGGACGTACTAAAAAATTTTTATAAAATTTTGGCTCTTCTTCTAGCGGGAGCAGTATTTCCAGAAGCGCCAGAGCTCGAAGGCCCAATATTACAAAAAGTTTATAGTTTCGAACCTTCTTGGAGTATCGGCGTATCGTTGCCTCCATTTATTTTCATTTACAACTACGACTATCAAGAAAAATTTACGCCGGTTTCACTAGAGATTTAATTAAACAATTACATTTTTTTACCTTCTATAAATTTCCATATTAAATTAAAACAAGAAATAATAATTTTTCACTAAAATGACTTTAATGGTTTTTATTAATTTACATTCCCTCAGCAACTACTTGAACTACATATACACTTGTAATTACCTACAAATTTATAAAATATATTGATTAGATTTCCATATCATTCAGTCAGTACATATTTATTACATTCAGCTAGATTATCCATATCACGGCGGTTATAAAAAGAATTTACATTGAACGTATTTGGTGTAGAGCTGGAAAACTATAGATGGAACTATCGATAGTGTCGTTTTCTGGTTATTACTATAGTTTTTATGACTATCGAGAGTTTCCTCTCTTTTACCAATACTCTATCATTCTAATTTTAAAATTATTGCCGCAAAGGCTTTTTCGTTTATTTTTCATGTATGGAAGTATGTAAATAAAGCGAAAAAAGTTCATATAAAACTACAACTCTAAACGTAATTACCCATTCATAGCGAAACGATACTATCGATGGTGTATAACCTGAACTATCGAAACTATCGAGTGGGAGTACTATCGAAAGTTTTCCAGCTCTAATTTGGGGGCGTATTTCTCATAGGCGGCAATGTAGGCCGCCTTCGCGTCCGCTTGAGATAGACCCTTGTCCTTGTTCCATGCATAAAATTTGGCCTTGGCCGGCTTTCAGGTCAAGAGCGCCGTGGGCTGGAAGGTTCACATCGCCGACAGTAGCTTGCTTGAAAAAATTGTAGAATTCAAGGAATTCAGCAACGGTTGACTTCTTGGTGAAAGCGTTGGCTTTTTTGAAGGCGGTGTTAAACTGCGGAAGATTAAAAACTTTAATTTTGAAAAAGAAAAAATACGATTTGGTATAACTTTCATCCATGGTGTTTAAGTGGTTTTGGAATCTTCGCTCCTCTGCTATAAATAAATTGTTGCAAAGCCACTTTCTTCGGTATTTTATATGCCAATGCAAAAGCGTTTTCTATTGCGAACCTTTAACTTTTTTGTAATAATTTAATTTTTTTCAGAAGGCACTTCAGATCTACAATTACATATTGTAATCTATAACCGTCAAGACAACCGGTAACTTTTATGACTGTTGGATGTTCTTATGCCTTTATAAACGATAGTATGTATACACATATGTGCATATGTGCGTAAGTATGTATGCACATATGTGGACTGTGTGGTAAGATAAGCCAATGAACAATGTTTTAATTGATAGGCTCATATCAGCAGCGATATATTTATTTCACGCACCTGCCCACCCGATAATCTACATATTGCTAATCTAACAATTTCTTTTCCACTTTTTACTTAAATCATTGATGCATATGTATGTATATAAATTTTATTATCGAGCATATATTATTATTTTACACTTATCAAAATTAAAAGCGAAACTGTTAAATCACACAGGCGTTAAAGGGTGCGCCAAATCTGAAAAAAGGCCTTTATTTTATACCACGTCTTAGTATTAAAACATGACCTAGGAATGTTTTCTTATTTTTGTTGAATTTGAATGTGGCGAAGGGGTTGAGGAAATCACCAAACTGTGTCAGTAGTGTGTTTTGTGATTACATATTTCTAAGTTTTCCTTTAAAATTGTTTACGGACGCCAAAACGACAAAAAAAGGCACAAATGCGGATCTGTACACCATTTACCTAAATAGATTAGGTAATTTCCCCAAGATATTTTCATTTTAAGCAGGCATTGATTGAATGAAAAAAATCTAACTTAAAGGGCTGTCTGCAGCCAAGGCGAATACATATAAGGTGGTATCGATTGAACAAATACAACAATTACTTGTATTTTGTTTTTGCTTTTAGCGGGCCATTGTCAAATTTCAGCTATTCTTTCCCGAATGAAAAAGGGCGACAGAAAATGCAAACACTCTCACGTTTTCACTCACTCACTAACGAAATTCAAAATTTTGACAATCAAACGCTACTCACAGCTGATGAAACAACACCACCTTATATAAATTCGCCTTGTCTGCAGCTTTAGAAAAACGAAAAATTCATAAAAAATTATGCCCAAGAAATGGTAAAGAAATTTTATTCCATCAAGTAAAGTAACTGCAGACAGATCTTTAACATGGAATAAAAATGGAAATATCTTGGGAAAATGACCTGATCTACGAGAACGGTTTAGACATTCGCAGTCTACGACCCAATCTTAAATTGGCGTGTTTCAGCGTTTCTTGTGCCATTTCAAAACTTCAGCTTTTCCCTACAGTGTTATTCTTAGAGCACAACACTACTACAACTATTTAGTACCAGGCACTATAATATTTTCTAAGTTACGAACTACCAACAAAATCGACCCTCACTTTTCGCTCGCTTCCTTTTTTCAGCTCGTCCAGCCTGGATCAGGACATCAAGAAGGTGGAGCCGAAAAAATCCGAAAATGAGCTACACTGGGAGGAATTGGTACGCAACATGATACGCCCACTCAATCTTTGTGATCTAGACTTCACCGATTTGAATTCGGAAGACGAGAAAGATATGCTAGCGCCGCGTGGTCTTGGCTGTGGTGTACCGCCGCCACCACCACCATTCGCTGGTGGCATACCGCCGCCCATGATGCCACCTATGAATAGTCTGGCCAGCATGGTGCCACCGCCGATGTTCAGCTACAGCGGCTACGGCAGCATGACGAACAGCGCCAACAGCTCCATGAATGGTTCCATGAATGGCGACGTCAGCAATACGAATACCATCAAGAAGAATAAAAAAACGGTTTGTGCTACACGCTATACTATACGACTATTTGACTGCTTCAGCAGCATTTTAATTTTATTTCGTTTTTTTTTTTTGGTTCAGGTGAAATTATTTTGGAAGGAGGTGCGCGAGGATATGATACCCGTTGTGATTGGCAAAACCATTTGGGATGAGTTGCCGCAGGCAAATGTGGACATACAAAAGCTGGAGCATCTCTTCGAGTCCAGAGCCAAAGACCTAATGACCAAGGTGAGTGTGGATATTTTCAATTACTTACGCCAAAGGTACGAAGTCTTGAGAGTAACAGCTTGCTAGGCTGAACCTTCGAGATTGATTGCGTGCAACAATTTCGCGGTTCTAGGGGATTTGGTGATTGGTAAAATTGGTATTTGTGTTTTTGCTTAAGATTTTGATATGCTTAGACAATTTGCTGATCTCTGATACATTTAATATTTATGTGAATAAATAAATACAACGTTTCTTTTCTGTTTACTCTTCTATGTTTATTTATGTTGAAATGCAAATGCAAAAAAAAAAAAACATAAACCAAAAAAAAAATATATACAAACCAATACAATGTTATGCCACATGCAACCAACTTAACTTCCTCCTCTTCGTCTCAATGGAATTTTTATGGATATATGTCTGTATGTTGAATACAATGTGTTGAAAAATAAAAAAACAAACAAAATGCAATGCAATTTCGTTGAAATATACGAAACTAAATTACAAACTAAATTACGAATAACTGAAAAAAAAACAAAAATTTAGGAGGTGAGTGCATTTAATTCTTTGAAGTTATTGGTTTCCGTTTCTAAAATGGTGTTGGAATTAAAAAAAAAAAAATAAAAACACATTTCCTCTGCATCTCCGCACTGTTCACTCACTCTGCACAAACACTATGTACAACACTGTGTAGAATTATATATAGGTGTTGTTGTTGATCGGTGATATTATTTATTTATTTAAAAATTACCTGTTTCTTTATGTTTTGCAAAGCAGTCAGTCACAGAATTTACGTAACTAAAATATTTACACAAATGCATCTCATAGTTTATGTTATTAAGCATTTTTTATGTTTGTATGAATGTATTACTTACCTTTTGGTGCAATTTTGGTTTTATGTTCGTAAGTGTTTCTTTATGTTTTCGTTGGAAAATTCGTTGTTTTTAAGAATGATTAATTGAACATATGAACATTCATTTGCCACGTACAAACATTCAAGCATATCTACATTTTTTCCACATATCCTTAATATAGGAGGGCCCTATCACAAATCGTCGCTGAAATACAAAAAGCCGTAACTAAGTAAAAATCCAAAATCCCCGTTTTAATTGATTATGACGTATTTCATCGAATTATAAGTCCCCACATCTCTTGCCAGGCATGCGATCGTAACAACACTCCGTCTTATGATGTACATAGTTTACTGATTCTCGCTTATGATAACGAGTTTTCACGTAACTGAAGATATTCGCCATAGTGAAAGCGAGACCATAGATCAAAGAATATCATTTATATACTACTTTCGGAATGACAGATTCCCACTGATTATGCATTTGTAATTTGTGTTTAGGTTGATTTTTTCGATAAGGTGAGAAGTTGAGCTATATTGGAACGAATTTGTGCCTGTCTTCAGCGTCTTCGTTATATCAAACTGCTGTTCCTTGGACGCCAGAATGTAGCTTCTAGAAGCTTTAGTTTTAACTAGAAAGCATTCGGTGATAAAATTAGAGAAATGTAGCTCGACATAATTTTCAAAAACCGAAACATTTTCAGACTCCAACGAACGATAGTTTTTTTCCGTTGAGGTCGCAAAATAATTCTGGTACTTAGGGAACTGCGGACGAATCTCGATGACAAACTACTCCGCCTTTTCATATACGAGTACCTAGTACTCAAATATGTATGTATATATGTATGTAGATAAAAAATAATTTCAACTTTCATATAAATAAAGCCTTAGGTACCTTGTTAAAAAATTGTTTTTGTAATTTTTCATGCAAAAAGCTTAGACTGAAATGCGCGACACATTAAAGTGCAAAACCGCGTAACTGACATTTGTTGCCAACAATTGGATTTTCTCACACAAGCCCTTGGCTCAGTCCTCATCCATTCGTCCTGAAATATACTAGCCAAAAATGCGATTACTTTATAAAAAAGAGAACCATTTTGAAATATGAGTGTTTTTAATCTTTATAAAACAATTTATGCAACCTCACATACGCGGTTTTGCATTTTGTTTATAAGCGGTTTTGTACTTTAAACGACGATATATATGTATGTATACTAAAAGAACCATTTAATTTTAGAACTGACTGTGCATCAGCATATAAGCCTTGGACTCACAATTGGATGGTATTGTTAATACAGTGATTAAGAGAATTTATTCAGCCACAATACGGATACCAAAATTATGACCTTAGAGAAATTAGTACCGAATTTATTGGGAAACATGGTCAATAATCTGAAGCGCAAGTAGCAATCAAGTACGGGTTTTATACCAGAGGCCTACAGAGAGATTGTTCTCAAATTCTTATATAGCATTTCTCTCTTGTTCCCATATGATTCTTATTCGCTTTAATCTCTACATCTTCTGTAACAGTCGCTTTAGGGGATAGCTAACTTTCTGGCCAGAAAGCCAATGGACTAGTGGCCATTAAGGACTACGTGGAGTCTTGCTAAGTTAGGCTTGGTTTTCGTTACAAATTGGTCTTAACTTAACATTGTACGCCATTTGAGGCCAATTGATGAGAATGAAGGCATTTATATGCTACTGTTTATTATTCTTATTGAGGCTGGAAGCCCCCCTTCGCTTGAGCACACCAATGAATCGTCACATCCCAGCTCAACGGCGCCATCTTTTATAGCTTTCATTTACATTAAATTCCTTTTGTTAAAATTAAATTCCAATGAAATCCTTATAGGAAATAGTCCCTATTTACTATCTACACTGACTCGACGTAGGACGTAAATCTGTAGCAGTGATGGCCTACTTCATACAACCACATTTTGAATATGTGTGAATAATGACTGAAAATCGTACCCAATTTTTAAAACAAAAATTGCAGTGAAAAAGGAGTAAGATTTAAGTAAAATTTCAAACAGATGCAACCCTGCGCATAAGTTCGGGCACCGCTTTTCTATACTATGATCGAAAGCTGCGCTCTTATTTGATTTCAACTACATAGATTAGTGCCGTATAATTAGACTGCCATTATTTTGAGCAAATCGAAGGTAATACACAGAGAGACTTCTCTCCCATTTTACTTGAACACAATACCAACATTTCGCTTATAACATTTTTATTTTTTTTCGTGAAAAGCTTCAACACACGTACCATAAATGGTTCGATAAAAATTCTCCTTTAAATTCCAGACTCTCATGCACATGCCTTTAAACTTACTACATATATTTATTTTTAAGTACATACAAATGTATAAAATTTCTTGCCTATGTGTTCCACCCAACTGTCGTTAAACTCCACTATTCGCCTTCATATCTCAACTTAGACTGTGCAAGTTTTGTTTTTGTAATTTTTCTAATACAATATACAAACCCATTGCAGAAACAACAAGAACTGAATAAAAGCAAAGAGATTATCGTATTGGATCATAAACGCTCGAATGCCATAAATATTGCGATGACAAAGTTGCCACCGCCGCGTGCCATTAAAGCGGCAATACTGAAGATGGATGCAACGGTGGTGACGCGCGAAGGCATCGATAAGCTATTGAATATGTTGCCAACGGATGAGGAACGCGGCAAGATACAAGAAGCGCAGGTAATGATAAATATTACAAAAATAGATAGGATAGGAAATTTGCTTACAAAAAAAAAAAAAATTCGGAAAAAATATTCCTTTATTTATGTATGTATATGTATATGTAAGTATATATAAGTAAGTTTGTTTTAAAATTAAACTTTTTCTTTTAGATGGCCAATCCAGAGTTGCCTTTGGGCAGCGCCGAGCAATTTCTCCTCACCTTGGCCACCATTTCGGAGTTGGGCGCGAGGCTAAAGCTGTGGGCATTCCGCTTGGATTTCGATAATAGCGAAGTAAGTAAAGCATACAGTTATTTTGAATGCCACAAAAAATTGCTAAAAAACTCAATAATCGGCTTCGTTCAACAGAAAGAAATTGCGGAACCATTGATGGATCTGAAACAAGGCATCGAAATTCTACGAAATAATCGCACCTTCAAATGCATTCTGTCGACGCTGCTGTCGGTCGGAATATTTTTGAATGGTGCGCCAGTTAAGGGTTTCCAGATCGAGTATTTATCCAAGGTGTGTCTTGCTTGCCTTTCCTATCCGCACTTGCTGTCATTACCGGTTTGCTCTGATTTTTGCCCGCAGGTACCTGAGGTCAAAGACACCGTACATAAGCATTCGTTGCTGCATCATCTCTGCCACATGGTGATGGAGTCGAGTCCGGACACCACGGATCTATACTCGGAAATTGGGCCAATCACGCGCGCCTCTAAGGCTGACTTTTCCGATTTGGCACACAACTTGAGCCAGTTGGAGACTGAATGCAAGGCTTCGTGGGATCGCCTCAAATTGATTGCCAAACACGACTGTCCACCGCAGCTGAAGCAGAAGTTGGTTGACTTCTTGGCGGACTGTGCGGAACGCATTATCATTCTGCAAATCGTGCATCGGCGTGTGATTAACAGGTGTGTTGAGTTTTGAAACTGTAGTTTCCTGCAGTTGGAAAACAATTATAAATCCCTTTGCTTGCAGATATCGCAAGTTCCTGCTGTGGCTGGGCGTACCCCAACACAGCGTAGCCGAATCGAAGCCAAACGAATTTTGTCGCATTCTTTCGGAGTTCGCTCTGGAGTACCGCACCACACGTGAGCGCGTGCAACAGCAGCTGGAGAAGAAGGCGAACCATCGCGAACGCAATAAGACGCGTGGCAAACTCATTATAGATATGGCCAAATTCAAAACCAAAGAAGATCGCGCCGATGCGGAACTGAAGTACGCATACGCATTAGATTTAAAAATAGTCCTAAAAGCCTAATAGTCACTTTGTTACTTTTTCCCTTTAAGAGTGTTGCTCGGCACGCCCAGTTCCGACACAGCCGATGGCACATTGACGTGGCGTCGCAGACGCGCCGAGAACTTGCGCTCGCCCATTGCGCGCCAAAGCGAGGAGAACTTCACCGATGGTGATGATGAGATCCTGGAATCGTTGGTAAAGACTGCGACCAAAGCGCCAGGTACACGCACGACGCCGCGCGAACGGAAGCGCACACGCCATGCTGATCGCAAATCATGTAAGTTGGCTGCACACACACACACATACATACATACCAATGTACATAAGTATGTAGGTGTAGGGCTCAATAGCGCTGCGTGGATTCTTTTAATAAATTCACAACTCGTTTTTCACCAGAGTATCGGCTGTGTAAACGAGCATTCAAGCAAGTAATTCAAAGCCACTTTCAGCCAAGTTTTCACTTCAAAGCCCACACGCATTAAATACACACACAAGCACATACATCATTTCCAGTAAAGAAAAAAAAACCGAACGTACAAAATTCTAAATTTCGGATCCAATGCTGCTAACGGTTTTTGGCTTACCACATTTCAAATTTTTGATTTTTGCGCAATTTTTTGGGACTATTTTGTGCAACTTTTTTAACAGTGGTGTTGGTAGCTAAAATAGTTTTAGTTTATAGTAAAAAAATGTATTAACCATATATTTTTACAGCTCAACGATTTAACCTGACTTACACATTTTTTTTATTTTTATTAATTTCATATGTCCACAAATAACTATCTCCACTCCAAATTGGGTACTCTCATTGGCTCGCGAATTATCAAATGTTTTCCTTCACTTCATTTATTTGTTAATCTCTTCATTTGAAAATAAATCCCACCTGTCACTGCGCCAACTCGTTAAACCCCGAAACAATCGCAATCGCGTCTTTTGCATTGTTGGCTGAAGTGAAGCGGTCGCGTACGCGGGAGGGATTCACAGTTGAACGCGCACCATCGCCATAGAAAGCGTCTGGCTTTGCATACCGTTAAATTGGCCAATTGGTTAGTGGAATAACTGCAGGCAGTTCTTGGCAAGTTGGCCATTTTTGAAAAGCATGCGAAGTTTTTGATTTTTATATGCGAATTTTTTAAACTATCATTAATTGTTTTGGAACCCTGCCAGCCGAACTAAACAGAACTGCATGTCTGCTACCGAATGACTTAATATATGTACTTATCTAAAACAAAATTTGTTCCTACCCATGGATCATTTATCATTAACTTATAAAAAGTTAATGTTCGCTTTTGCAATTGATTTGTATTGCAATTAAAATATAAAAAAATAAGATGTTTGACCAAAACGCCCACCATACAATAAATAATGATTTACTAATATCCTCATTTGCGCATGAATCCACAAATCTACTAATTACGTACCGAAAATATGAATAGTCAAAAGGCAATCCGAAAGTTAAATTTTAAGTAAGGAAAACGACTCCCACATCATGTTCTTCAGAAAATACAGCACTGCTAAGGGTGTCATATCCACGTTTTAAGTGGAGTTAGAAGGCGATTTTGAAAACAGTATATGTAAATCTCCCCTCAATTTTAATACTTCCGTAGTATATCCTTTGGATATTCTGTGGCAATACTCAAAAGTAATATTGATTTATAACTTAAGAACAACTCAATTCGAAACCTGGTATACAACATTTGCCTAACAAAAGGAGGAATCAGCCAAATATTCACTTATATTTGTGTTAAGTTAATTTATTGCCATGAAAACGTCAATTCAGGGGAAAAAATATTTATGTATACACTTGAAAGTGTATTGAAATTGCTACGCTCGGATGTTATCGAGTATCAGAGAATTTGACAGAGCGTGATTAGGTCAAAGTAGTTCACTTGGAGAAAGCACAGGCCCACTACGATGCCAAGCTGAGGACTTGCGCAAACATGTTTTTAAACCATCATGCTTTTCTGACGGATCCCAAAGGCTTTGATGGAGGTTTAACTGTCATAGCAATGGTTAGTTTTAATGGAGCTGAGTCGAACATGCGCACCAGCCTCACCGCCGTGTCAAGTGCATATGCACGGGGAATGTTTCCAAAGTTCTAGGAATCTATTTAGCTGTAATTTTTATTATTTCATTAAATTTCGTCAATATTACAATATAGTTTTTCAACATAATCTCCATTTAACTGAATACATTTATCCCTAGGATAAACTCCCTCGAAGAACTTTTTCGGTGTCCCCTCAATGTACCTATTTATGGCACGTTTAAACTCAGTTAAACTTTCAAACCCCGGAAGTGTTCTTTCAAATCACAGGGAACAGGTGGTAATCCGTGGGTGTAAGATCTGTGCGGAATAAGGTGGGTGCCGAAGCAATTCCATCGTACATCGTACAAAACATCCCCCGTTTTTTTCCGGTGTATGGTCTTGCATTATCCTGTTGCAATAACGGATGCTTATGCAACTTTCCAGGCCGTATTTTGAGTAGTGCCTGTCGCAGTGGTCCGCGGAATAATTTCTAATAATTTGATGTTTTCACACCTTTCCACAAAAATAAAATTGTTGCTCTTTGAGTTTTTGCGACGTCTTCCATGGTTACAAAAACAGTACTATGAAAACGCGTCTATGTCAGCCGAACACTTTAAACAGACTAAACAATATGGAGCACAAACATGCTGGCACCAATAATTGCCTATAAGTTCTGCGTAATTTAATTATAGTACAATTCCCAGATCTTTGGAAATATCCCTCGCCTATATATCTCAGCCTGCAATACGCTTCAGTAACCTGGCTGTCTATAGGCCTCTGTCGAAGACAGTTTCTACGAGAAGGCGCCACATCCTGTTCCTAGGTCCATCTTGGGCTTATATGTGAAGATTGGTATCAATTACTTCCGCGCGAAGTTTCGGTTCACTTGACAATTGAATATTTTAATAATGTGAACAGAACTACATAGTTCAGTTTTGGAGGGATTAAACCCTCGAGCCTCCTTTTCTACTCACCTTGCTAGATTGATTACAATATCTCACTAACTATTGAGGTAAACTTTCCTACAACCAGAATAACTATTAGGTCATGTGACATAACCATAATGGCTTTCGGTGTAGTACGAAGCAGAAATTCGTACTTACATCTAGATAGGGGGCTTAGGAAACTTGACAGCAAATATCTAAATTACCGGTAGATCCTTGCTGAAACTTTGACTTACATTGTGACATGCTTAAAAAAAAAAAACACTACCAAGGTAGAAAAGTTTCAATCTACAAAAAGTCGGTCACGGCACTGACTATGCTAAAGCTATCATCATCGCATGGATTATTAGCTAACAAAAATCGGTGCATGGAGATAATATGGATATCTTGTTCAATAAAAAAATCGATGCTCGTAATATTTGGTTGTATCATTTAACTGCACCTGTGTGTTCATATCCTAACTGAGCCATTTGCCTTAAATTAACACTGCTACCCCCATACAAATGAATTTCTAGTTCCTCAGCTAATTTCGATTATTACTTTCGTTTTAGTGCGTCGAACGCTTAAAAACGGCCTAACGGAGGAGGAGAAACAACACGTTGCGGCTTTAATAAAAACCTATTAGCGTTTTAAGTAGTCCTATGTAGTCGTCGACAGACTGTATGTAGCGTCATAGAAAGAAACACTATGAAACAGACTGAGAAGCGTGAAAGAGAAGTTGGAAAAAACACACGATTTTATACCTAGATGATTTTCCTTATTGATTTTATTTTGGACGATCTCAAGCGATACCAGTGAGCAAGTAAAGTGACGGATTGGAGAGCAATGAAGTGCCTTGCAGAGAAGAAGAAATTGTAAATCAACGAAAGGAACCAATGCGTCGAATGCGATAGATGAAAAAAAAATTGAAATTTTGCATATTGAAATATTTGACCCGTGGAGCGTTGAATTTTACAAATAGAACGATAATAACATAGCATGTAAACGTATAGCGTAACACGAAAGTGCCTACTCAGAATATCCCTTTTGGTGTAAATTGAGGAAAGCTGGAAAGCGCTTTTGTGGAGCAAACGGAACGGCAGTTAACGATACTTGCGAAAAGCTTATTTCTTTTACTTAGTTAATACAAAGTATAAAAATGTATTGTAGTCAAACAACGATATTTTATTATTAGACCTTATCGATTATAAACTTTCTCACATCTCTTCTTATTTTTGTAAAATTATTAATTCTAATTTCTTTCTTTATTTTATTGTGTACACTCGCATGTTAGTTGTTATCTTTAAATTAACGAATTTCCCAATCTTATGGGTTCACTTACTTAGTTGGAGGATGGAAAGATGGATTTAGATTAAAATTCTTTAGTTTTTTTTTGTTTCAATTTTGATTTGGTTAAGTAATGTATTCACTCTCTTGTTATCGCGCTTCAATTAACTGAAATTATATAATATTTATATTGGACATGATCGGAAAATTTTGGTGAAAATCTTAAAACTAAAAATGCGTAAAACAAATAAAGCAAAATATAAAAAAAAAAATTGAAAATATTTATATGAAAAAAGTTTTAAAAACAAAAGTTTGCAGTTTGTGCTTTTAATTTATTATTTTGTATTAAGCGTACTTCAATTGCAATTCTAATGATGAATTAGTTTAAAAAAAACCGTAATTTTAATAAAAATCGGAAAAAATTGTTGAATTAAAATACCAAAATTTATGTTTTCGTTTTTATAAAAGGATCAACTTATAATGAATAGATTGGCGTTTACACATATGTTAGTGTTGGGCCGAGCTTCTCCCCCGATTGTTGGCGTGCGCCTAGATGTTGTTACACAAAGGGAAGGGACCTACAGTTTTTACATATACTTTAAAACCAGGTCCCAGTAGACCAACCGATCCTAAAATTGTTGTAAGATATACCTTCTACCTTGACGTGCATAGTTCCGAATCTCGTCCCGCAATCCGTAACACGACAGCCGGTTTTACGCATTGGAATGGCTCGGGGTTTATCCAACGAAAAGTTGACATTCCGGCGATCTAGCCCTGGTTAGATAGGATAAGCCTTTTATAACTTTTTACTTGTCCTCTCCTTCGATTTCCTTATTGTTAGCTGCAATTATGCTACAAGAAATTCATACTATTGTCCACATACAAGAGCTTTGAGTGGCGAGACAGAACAACTGTGGGACGCTATGGTACATTATTGGTAAGTGATGCCTCAGCGGACATGTGCTCGTATATAAGCATCTTCATAAGTACCCGGGTTAAGTACTTTTCTTTCATTAAAAAAAAATTTTACTGATATGGTTACAAAAACGACTAGTCTGGAGCTAAACGGGCGACCACTTAGACTGCCATCCATGAAACGTAAAATGCTAAAAAAAGGGCCACCATATTTAGTAAGAAAAGTCGATGGGAAATTTTGGACATTTCCTTTGTTCTGAATATTGGTAAGCACTAGCCTGGAATTGTACGATGGATAATGAGCTTTCACTTTTTCATTGCATCTGGCAATGAGGTAGATACATTGCGTGTCCCACAAGCAAATGCCTATGGTGAAATTGAAAAAGTGGTATAGTAGATTGCAGTGTAACACATCAGGAACCAGTCTCAGAACGAATGTTCTCAAGTACAGCATTAAAAATCCGGATGATGTTTACCGAAACCTGCTGGTTCATGGACTGATACCGAGGAATAGACTTTGGTCCTGCTTCTGAAAAACAACTTTGCGAGATAATCAAAAATGAGGAGTCCAGGAGAGTGAGTATACTTCTTCACTAGCTATAGGTAAAGCTGGTAAAAATGGATAATGAGCCTTTCATTGGCGTGTTAAGGTCAACAGCCATTTCGTTCCTAAATTTAATACTTTAATTCACGAAACGAAATCAAGAACATGTCAAATCAAAAACGACGAATAAGCTTTTCTTACCACGTTTTAGTTTTCTTAGCTTAACCGCACATATTCGCACTATCCCTTATATGCCCTCACTAGCTCTTCATTACATGAAATATTTTTCTTAAATTTATTCAGCAATACAAAACAACTTAAATACGTAGGATACAAATAACACAAACATTCCCCAAACTAAACCCTAAAACCCATTTGTGCACGGCTGCTGCACGAAATCCAAACAAAAGCCCCGATTGTCCACATCCGTTGGCGCCTCTACCCCATCCGTATGGAAATACAAACGAAATGGACGCACGCTCGCTAAATTAAAGTAAATGAAAGTACTTAATCACAATCCAATCCAAAAGACCACTCCGCAGCAGCTCACTTACATTGCACAGTTCGTTGAATGGTGCCCACTTCGGCGCTAAAGGTGCCACCACACACGCGATCTTCACAAGCGGCCAACTGCGGTATGCGATCCACCGAGCGCATACAACCGATCAACAGCCAATCGTTGATGCAGGTATTCTGTGTCACTTGCGTGCCACCGCCCACCATGGAGCCGGTGGGATTGTTCGAGTTGCCGGAGATGGTGAATGAACGCGAGCGATTGTTCTCTTAAAGGGGGGTGGGAGAAAATAAAAGCTTCTGTCTTAACGAGCAACTCCATTTCAGAGGCGCGCACTCACCAGTATCGGGACAAGCGTTGTATTGTATGCTGCAAAAGTTGCGCTCTGCGCGTATGCAAATACTGTAGTCCTGATTGGAGAGCTGTCGCCCAGTTACGGTGTTGAAGTTGAAACTGCGCACACGCCCACTAATGCCGGTGAAGTATTGCAAGCAGCCATGATCGGCGCGACTCAAACTACCGCAATGGATTTGGGTCACACGAATGCGCCAGAGCCGCGAAAATGTGCCACTCGTAATGACGGAGAGCACGATGGCGTTACTCTGTCCCAGCCCTGCGTCTATATACACTACGAAAAAGTATCATTTTGTTTTTATTGATTCTAAACGCATAAAGGTTTAAAACTTACTATGGTCGCCAGCTGAAGAGCCACAAATTGTGGGAATTGGACTGCCGCCAGAGATGAGCAGTTGATCCTGATTGCAGACGTGATTCAGGGACTCGGGTGGCGCAACGGAGAACATATCCAAATCGAGTCTGGAAGGAAGACAAAGCTTAAGAGAATGAATTTTCGTTTTAAAATCACTACCAACCTCAGCTGGCAAACATCTGGATGTATCTTTTGCACTGTCACCTGACAGCTTCCAGTGCCATCATACACATCCGGATGATTTGGATTGACAAAGTAGGTGGAGTTCTGACGTATAATGCCGCCGCATGTTTGTAGAACTAAAATCATAGGAAACATATTTTATGCTTGAAATAAGAATTTTGCTTTTATTGTTAATAAATTTCTTATTTACAAACACAGCACAGCCCATAGCCACCGGCGCAAGGTCCTGCTGGTATTCCTGCGCGCAGCACGCAATCCTTGCTTGGTATACAGGTGCCATGCTCCCCAGATGAAGCCGTACAGCTGCCCGGGCCAATAGGAACCATGCTAAAAATCGGTAGAACTGCAAAATTAAATGAAATTTATAATGAATTTAGTAACATTTATTTTGTAAAATTTTGAAAGCGTAGGAGCTAATCATTTGATCAAAACAGAATTATCTGAATGTGATAATTTTTTATATGCTTCTTGTCGAAACTAACACAAACAAAGCGTGTAAAAAAATTTACCCGGAAAACCAGGGCTTCGGAGCAAAGGGGTTTCTTCATCACTCCGCTCCAGCTCCCAATAAAAATTTGTACTTATTTTTTTACTTATTGTTCGCTAACCGCCAAAAAAATTAACCGAATTTTTTATTGTTATTATTTTTTTGTCACTTACGTTTTTTTCGCGGTTAGGGATTAACCCAGCTAGCAAAAAACCCGAAAATATATTCGAAAAAAGCAAAAAAAAGTTGATAAAATGCGGATTTTTATCCATTTAGCGATTCCATTTTCGAATACTTTGGCGTTTTACAGACAAGCACCAAAAATTGTTTCGAAACGTATACGTTTTTGACTGTTTTTCTGAAATTTAAATTTTTTGTTCAATAAGCTTTCCTTCTGCACTTCACAGATGTTCAAAAAAAAAAAAAATGAAATAAAGCAGCGCCTGAGGGCATTCGCACCCGACACACCTTCTGAAAGCTATCAGATACTAGCAGCCTGAACAAATAAAATACAATTATTGCTTTCAAATAACATCATCATTTTGGAACGTTTTCCGGATACGAAAATGAATGAAAATTTAAGTACTCATTTTACTCAACTTCGGTGTAAAAAAAAAATTCTTAACTCAAATTATTGTAGAGTGCACCCCATGATAAAAACATAGCAAGGTATAACCGTTCTCTCAATTTGTCGGCCATGATTTTTTTTTGAAGTTTGCCAACATTTTAAAATCATATAAAAGTGAAAGTAAAAAATGGAAATTGTTAGAAATTGTTGTTGCTTGAGATTGAAAATGAAAATGTGTGTGTGAGTTTGTGAGTAAATTTAAAAATTAAATTGTTTGGAAACGTCAAGAATCTTAAAAGTGACTCTCAGCGGTTCTACCTTACTATATTTTTATCATGGTGCACCCCATAACATTATACTTAAATATTGCGCAATACTCAGACCTACCAATGTGATTTTTTCCAATTTTTTTTTGAAATGGCATATTTACAAAAACTAATTTTTTTTATCAAAAAATTTGTATGTGGAAAATTTTTCAAGAGAAAAATTAAAAACTATTTTTTTTGGTAGGGAATTTTGATGTGTGTATGTGTGATTTTATCGATAAAAACGTTTTAATTGCGTATGCATGTTCACTTTGAGCAAATTGTGAGCACTGGTTGGGGAAATCTTCGGTAGATTGGGCAAATCGCTAATTGGGCCCCAATTGGGCCAAAATTAGAGCCCAATTGGGAAAAACTTTTGGCTCTGATCGGGCAACCTGAAAAAATTTCCAGCAAGGAAACTTTATCATAAGACTGCGTTTATACACGAAAACTTTTGTCGCCGCAATTTTTCACATTCCCTTTTGGTGTTGCTCGTTTCATTTACACACGGCGATTTGTGTGTATGCAATTGTTGTTGTCAGCTGTGAACAGCTTTTCAATTTACACAGACGAACGAGAGCACAAAGCGTGTTGCCCGAACACGAGCAACTCGGTGCCCCTCTCCTTTCCTCGTCACGCTCTCTCCAACGAACGTCGAGTTGCGGCAACAAAAATCGCCGTGTGTAAATGAGTACTAATGGGCAACAATTTTTGCGTCCTCAACTGGCACGAAAATCTGCTAGCATGATATAAGTGCATTTTCAGAAAAAAAATCATAACTCGAAAACGACGAATTTAAGCATATTGCTACTCGTACTGAAAATAGTTTATACTATTCCCTTATAGACAAAAAAGTTTGAGAGAAAAAAAAGATGTGGCAATTTGAAAAAAATCAATTTGAAAAAAAATTTTTTGTTTATAAATAATAATTAATTATTAATAAACAATTACTGATGTTTAGTTCACTAGATCGATTCAGTAGATCAATATCTGCAATTTAAAAAAAAATCGTTAAAATCCTTGCTTTTTTGCGGCAGTTATAAGCGATTTCATCAAAAGTTGCTATTAAGAGAGGAAAAAAGAAGCGTTCGTACTCAAAAAGAAAAAAAATTCATTATTCGAAAAATTCGCATTTCTGAGCAAAAAGAAAAAATACGTGTATCCTTAAATTGTTCAAGGAAAAATCCCTGTGAGTTTTATCGCAAACTTAAATTCACTTTCCCCCGGCCTGGGTGAATGATGATGATATATGTGTGTACATATCGTCTCTCCCAACGAAGAGTAGCACATCTCAAATTACCGTGGAAGACTAGCACGTTTCACTATTCGCGTCGAAGACTAGCACATTTCATTATTCGCGTCGAAAAGTAGCACATTTCAGATTCTCGCGTGGAAGACTAGCACATTTCACTAATCGCGTGGAAGACTAGCACATTTCAGATTTTTGCGTGGAAGACTAGCACATTTCGTTATTTGCGTGGAAGACTAGCACATTTCAGATTTT
>NW_023458566.1:19489775-19495869 GCF_013731165.1 Rhagoletis pomonella | reverse complement strand
TAGCACATTTCGTTATTTGCGTGGAAGACTAGCACATTTCAGATTTTCGCTTGGAAGAGTAGCATATTTCAGATTGTTAAGCCGCGAAAACTGCACGTCTCCGGTTTAAAGTAAATCATAAAAGCATAATATATATTGAAAATTCAAACGTTTATTCTATATTTCTTTAATTGTATTATGAAAATCATGAAATTCAGACGGTATATACCGTTTACTAATCATTTGTTGAATATCATCCACTTTTCTTTTTTTTAAAGGTATTTTTCCCTTGTAAGCTTTAGGCAATTCACAGTGTTTCATGGTTGACCATTGAACATTTTTTTTCATTAGGTTCAACTTCTCCTCGCTTTGCATAAAGTCGTATTTTACTGCCATGTCTACTTGATTTTTGCTATTTTTTATTGTAATTTTCCGTACATGTGATATCTTAATTTTTTGCCAATGAAAATATTTGGACAGTTCTTCGAAGGAAAATATTTCATTTGCGTTTGCGTTGTTGAAAATTTGTTGAGTTTTTTTAGTATTCTCCTGGGCTTTAAACTTGGGCCAATATGGATTTTTTTAAGAGAATTAACTTTATTTTAATTGAAGGTTTTTTAAGTAAATAAATAAACATAACATAAATAATATCACTTTGAAACGGGGTGCTCTTGATATGATACTGTATGTATATGTTTTTTCGTATTTATTTATAAATAAAGATTCCCTGAGAAAGACGCGAATGTCGAAAGGTGTAGGAGGAAAAATAAACGTTTATTTTACTTGTAATAACCGGCCAAAAGGCTCCATATACAACACTAAACTTTCAGCATGACCGAAGAAAAATAATTATAGTATAAACATACATATTTATGTAACTTTTTTTTTTTAACGGCTGCTACAACCTTATATGAACTGCCTTGCGTATCCCTCTTCCACACAAAAATCTGAAATGTGCTAGTCTTCCAGGCAAATAACGAAATGTGCTACTCTTCCACGCAAAAATCTGAAATGTGCTAGTCTTCCACGCAAAAATCTGAAATGTACTAGTCTTCCACGCAAATAACGAAATGTGCTACTCTTCCACGCAAAAATCTGAAATGTGCTAGTCTTCCACGCGATTAGTGAAATGTGCTAGTCTTCCACGCGAGAATCTGAAATGTGCTACTTTTCGACGCGAATAATGAAATGTGCTAGTCTTCCACGCTAATAGTGAAATGTGCTAGTCTTCCACGCGAATAGTGAAATGTGCTACTCTTCGTAGGGACCGACGATATGTACTATGCAGTATTTACTCCTTTGGGGTATCGTCTTTATATTTACAAAAATGTTTTTTTGCCCACTTTGGCACTCCTAACAGAAAAAAGAGCCAAAATGTAACGATTTCACTAATGGAATCACTTCGTAATTTTAATGCAAAAATTCTTTTGTGTTTTAACGATAACTTTGAACTATTTTATTTTCATAAGATTAGATCAACTTAACTACGCTCGAAGTACACATACTTGTATACATAAAAAGGTTTTTACGAGTAGCTCTAAAAGTTCAGCGTAACAAAATTGACGTGAGTGGTCTTTGAGCAATTTTCCGCACCATTTTCTTATTTTTAAGAGGTTGCATTAAATTCATTTGAGAGGTGTTGAACTTTATAGATAGTGTAGGGAAACATTATTTTATATTTTTAAAATTATAATTATTCATTTATCACATGTTTCAATTCCATTTCGAACTATGTAGATCCATTTTGTACAACAAATTTCTCTTAAAATATTAAACCACAAAACACAGATATTGTTTTAATTTTGTGTTTGTATTTAATTATGCTAATAATCTAATATATCACCAACATACACCTTGAATCGCGTGAAGCAATGGAAGGCAACCATTTGCTGCCGAATAAAATGTCCTTCCACGAACTTCGCTGTGCAACTTTGCACAAACTGGGAGATAGACCAAATGCCAACGAAATGAAAATACCAAACGCAACCTTTATGCTGCTTGTATACTTGAGTGTAATATTTTGTTTAAACATTTTATTTTTTAAATATTTTCTGAAGTTTTTTAAGGGATAATCCTCTTCGAGTGGCAACCGGAGACGCACTGACGCGCAAGCGCGGCTATGTACGCAATTTATGTGCCACACACTTTGCTGCCAAACCCAACAGTTAGTAGTGGGTGCAAGAAAAACAGTTTAATGACCGTCAACGGTGTTGATTATATGAATTTTATAATTGCAGAAAATGCAGAGAGTGAAAGAAAAAACACAAAAAAAAAGTTATGCTCTGTTATTGGTGGGGTGGTTGGTTTTTGTGACAAATCGCTGATGTATGGACATTAGGATGGTTCAAATATGCATGTGAAAAAGTAAATTTGGAATTTGTATGCTCTCTTCTACGATTGTTCAATGCCAACAAAATATACCCCTATTTTTTATTTTGAAATAAAAAAAATATATAGAGGTCGCTCAAAGTTTTCCATGTATTTTTATATGGGCAAAACAAACTTTCGTAGAGTTGGTATAGAATTCTTGAAAATCAATATTTTTCAATCGGAAAGCTTTGTTGCTCTCCAGGAGATTCCCAATAATAATGCCTAATTTATTCAATTTATTTTTTTAGTAACTATGTTTTACAGGTCCGCAAAGATCCCCAGAAAATGCAAAAAGGGGACCAATAAAAAATCTTTAGTATTAAAATTCCGACTCTACTTTTTTTTTGGACCACCCTAACGTTTACATGTCTGTGTAAGTACATACATATGCATGTATGAACGAGCTTGGTTAGAAGAGAGTTAAACACATGGCATATTTGTAAAATAATCGACTAATTTGTTGTTGATGTAAGGCATTTAGTTGCGCTACAATTAGCTGGTGGCAGGGAATATACATACATACATATAAACAAATGTACGCGGGTGTAAACGTTTAATGCTCACACTTATACTATTATTATCTGAGGTACGCACATACGTACGTACTTACATATTTTTGTTGCGATTATTTTGTATACTCTCGCAGCCTTTGTTGCCAAATGTCGGCGTGAACGGCGTTAAGGAAAATATTAAAGAAGTATTGAAAACAATAAATATATCGAGGATTATATAATAAACAAATTTTTAGTATCTATGAATAATCTTCCCTCTTGTCACTCGTCAGTACTTGTTTAAGGAGATCGACGATCAAATTTTCATTGGCTTTGAGCATTGAATAGTTCCAAAACTCCACCTCGAAAATCAATGCAATGGGTAACGTAGTCGTTGGAACAATAGATGCTTAGATTAAGATTTCTTAGTATCGAAAAGTCAAAATAATTTTTTTTTAATTTATGGCAACCATGGCTATAAAATTCATCATTTGAACTCAATCGCAGATCAACGCAGATACGAAAATTTGTACAGCTTAGTCAGCTTGGCGCGATATTTGTCAATGTCATTTCCATTTAATTCCGGGCCAACTGTCACGGTGCCACACATAACGGTCATATATGTACGGAGGTGTGTATGTATGTACAGTCAGCGTCAAATGTAAGTGTACACCTTGTTCTAATATACATACATAATATTCACAATTATTTTCACGAACAATTCTTATTTATGAAAATATAGTAAATATTCGAGTATTCAGTTTAGTAGCCTATTCAATTTCAGTGCAACGCATGATCAAAATCTATTTTTATATGGAAGAAAATGCGCAACACCCTCCACAAAAAAAATGTAAAAAAATCAATTAACGACTTCTAACTTGCACTATGCTTTACTAAAATTTAATGGGTTACAAAACTGCATACATGCAAATTTTCTAAGATTTCCGAAAAAAAAATTTTGATGAAAATTTTAATGAACTTTATCTAAAGTGTGGAACTTTGATTTATGTATATGGTTTTCAACGTAGAATGAACTATATTTTTATAAATAGTTAATGGAAAAAATTGTTCATGAAAATAATTGTGAATATTTTTTAAAACAAGGTGTACCCTTACATTTGACGCTGACTGTATGTATTGGCGCGCGTGTATGCTCTAGCATTTTATTTACACTAAAATGTGGCATTTTGTCAACAACTGTCTGCAGGATTTCCTGGTGGCAATTATTTTCGCTTCGCAGCAACACCTTTTGCAATTCCCACAATTTTGGCACCCACTGGAGCAATCTCTTTCAGCATAGAATGTAGATAAATAATGGCTTCGGATTAGGTTCACATAAGTGCTAAAATTGTTGCGCTTTACAAATACATACACATGCCTGTATGTGTGTACCCAATAAACATTACGACGAACGTTCGAAAATGATCTTCGTTATCCAATATGCATATCAAACTGAGAACAAACTGGTTAAACATTAGATTTCCAATGTTCATAGTATACTGGAAATTCACTCGAAATGGGTTCGAAAAAAAATTATAATTATAGTAAAATCCAGCTCATTCTCAAGCGGAAATATAAGACAAACGCTTTCCTTTATTAAAATTTTAATTCGATAATGTTCTCGATTTCGAATTCATAACGAAGGGAAAATACAATGAATAACGAAGATTTCATTTTGCTGGAGAATGGCCTAGTTCTCAAATCGAATACTATTTTATGTCCAATTCGTTATCGAAGGTGAGAATCGAAAACAAGATTAGTTTTCCAGTCATTTTCAATTTGTTAACCAAACCCAGTGCTTATTGGGTAGCTTTACCCGTTGTTATTTAGTATTCATGTGCTGTAGAGTATATTTTATTAGATATTACGATATATGTACATATGTATGTATATGTAGGTACGTATGTACCAACCAACCAACAGTTAAACCCATTTTTTCATCAGCTAATAAATTAAAATGTGTGATAAATGCCTCTCTTTTTTTGTAATTTTTTTCTGGGTTACATAAGTTTTTGCTTTGCCCGAATATAGGCCAATGTCAGAGAAGTGAATTGAGTGCTTCACGTCATTATACTTAAATATTTAGTAGTATATAGACCGCAGAAAAATTGGCTGCTGAATTAAATTATCTCAATTGTGCTGTTGTGCTATACCTATACCTACGGTGACCATATTTGCAAGAGCCGAATACGGAATAAAAAATAATTTTGCAAATTTTTTCCACAACAGCTTACAGTTCTTAAAACCATCTCCAATGATCCTAGTTGTATTAGCCCTGAAACAGTATCCCTATAGAAACATCACATATTTGTAGGATACTTTTCTCGAGATTATTACCCCGTAAAATTTGTTAAAAAAACTCGTTAAATTTTAGTATAATAAAGTGTAATTTTAAGTCGCAAAGGCTTACAATTAATTTTTGGAATTTTTTTTTTATTCACGGTGTTACGCAAATATGTTCTACCATTTTTATTTGAAAGGGAAGCAAATGAACCGCACTTTCCACTTGCCATCAAATTTTTTTTCTAAAGATTCTAATTAAAATTTTGAAATTTTGGAGAAATATTGCAGAATTAATTTTTATAGTGTTTTGCACAAAGCTGGAAATTTGGTATTATATGGTTTTTGTTAGGAAAAGAGCTTTACTTTCATAAAATAAATAATAAACATTAAATAAACTAAGGACAAATAGCCAAAGCTCACTGTATGTATTCTTCGATTCGAATCACAAGCATTCCGATTAGAAAATAATAACTGTTTATGGAGAAAATTACGATCGTATACCAACATCACTTAAAACTCGTTCATAGGCATGCCATTTTAATGAGCTGTTAAGGCGTCGAAACACCGAATACGGAACAAATACAGGACATTAAAAGAAATACAAAACATTTGGCGTCTCGTATAAAATGAATAAACTACCAGGACAATGGGTCAAATAAGAGAACTGTCCCGTATAATAGAGGACGGATGGTGACTGTACCTCTACCCTTGTGCTCAATCATCGGCGTAGCGAGAATGAAATTTAGGGAGCCTCCCCCTATTAAGCTAACACTTCAGGGTACCATTATATTTATATATAGGGAAAACTTGAATGTTTTGGGTGCGGGGGGAGGGCGGTGGTCTGGCAGCATTTGAAAGACGATAGAAAGACTTTTGGAACGAAGGCATGATGGGTGATTAATGAAAAATTTAAAATTGAACAGCTTCCCTGCAAACCAAAGTTCCCGAAATCTTAACGAAATCTTTAGGAG
>NW_023458566.1:19486757-19489675 GCF_013731165.1 Rhagoletis pomonella | reverse complement strand
AAAAAAAAACAGCGGCATTTGAAAGGATATACACTTACAAATATATTAGAAGAAAAAATAATAATTTTATTTCATCAAACAATTTGTAGCCACGGCCGAGGACAGGGAACCAGATTTGATTTCGGTTACGAGCAAAATCAAAAACGATTTTTTTTTCATACATCAGTCACAACTTCGCGGTTAAAGGCAATCTCTGCGGGTATTTATGACATGAAAAAACTTGCCATAAAAAAAACACGCCCTATTTAAAGTATGCGTTAAACTTTAAGCTCCCCCATTTGTATGAAAACATCAGAGCATGCACCTCAAAGGAGAAGGAAGAACGAGATGCCAAGCATATTTTTAAGTTTTCGTATTATTTAGTCACCCGTTATATAGCTTTGGGCTTTCGAACTTTCGCCCACACCTCCATTTACCGTTTGAAACACTTACCGGCCGGCAATACATATTCAGCCGATAACCGACATGAGCAAAGGTTGCATGCATACATACCCTGGGACTTTGCATCGTCATTATAAAGTAATTAACACAAAAGAAATAAACAAAAAACCTGAATATTGCAGATTGCAAAAAGGCATTAAAAGGCTGCGAGTAGTAATAAAAAGAGCTTATCGAAAATTCTGTTGATAAGTTAGTACAATACATCAGAAATAACCAATTATGCGTATAAAGTAGATAAGTGAACGGAAGTCAAATTTAGTAACATTTTGGAGGTGTTACCGAGACGATCAGAGCGAGCTCTTTACACATCATGGATGTGAGTAACTTTAAGGCAACTATTTTACACATGCCATGCAAAATTATTGAACTTTATCCTTATTCACAGTTCAACGCGGCCTGCGAAAAAGCCAAAGCCTTCAGCAAGCGCCCTACCGATGAGGAATTCTTGGAATTTTACGGCCTCTTCAAACAATCTACAATTGGTGATGTTAATGTAGAGAGGCCCGGCGCTTTGGATCTGAAAGGCAAAGCCAAGTGGGACGCATGGAACAAACACAAGGGTCTGTCCAAGGATGAGGCACAAAAGGCTTATATTGCTACCTACGAGAAATATGCACCCAAATATGCCTAAATCGAACAATAAAATATTTACATATGTAATTTAAGAAGTGAACAGAACATTAATTTGAATAGTATGCTGACTACATATGTATGTAGGTGTGTATTTTTTCCTAGCCGAGGCATTCGAAATGTGAAAAATTAAAATATGGTGCAGCGAAATCGGAACGTTTTTCGAGTAAGCTATTACTTTTCGACGGTTCTATTAAAAAAAAAACGCTTGTCGCAGCCATAAAGAGCTTGCAAGTTAGTAGAATGAAATTCCCATCGGACAATAGATCTCACATCACTTTTGCTCGAAGGGAAATCACATGCATTACCAGATTTATTCATCAGCCAAACACTTATTTTACAATTTCATATTAATGGTTCGAAATCCAAGGATGTGTAGAATAATAAAAATAAGCTGTGAAGAATACAACAAACATACATTATCTCAGATAGCCAACCTGCACTTTTGATCAATTCCAAGGTAATTAGAGATTGCAGTTGTATGTTTAGTTCGACGGCAGAATAGGGTAATATATGTGGTGATAAAATCGATGAGGAATGTACTATAGTGCTGGTGTGTTTTTTAACTCATCCGTGGGGGAAAAGGTCAAGAGAAGAATAGGCATGCCACATCTGGACTATAGCAAATCAAAAACAAAAAAAGCATACGCGATTACGTTCTAAATAGATCTTGGCGAACACTTAGCTCAAAAAGCTTTTCCGTATAACCCTCGATGCCATGACTAGTATCAAGAAAAGTATCGAAACAGGCTTATACATATCTAAATAGCATCTTTAAGCTCAACTTTCGCCGCAATAGTAGATAGCAGACAGTCGGAACATACTTTATGCCAATTCTCATAAAGATTTAAAGATCCTTAATTGCCAATGTAAGTAAATTCAATGTCAAGTCAAAGGAAAAGCCAATCGTGATAGCTTACTAGACTACTAAAAAATTTAATATTCGCTTGGCAATGACAAGAAACAATCTTTTTCTAAAAGGATATTTCAATGTTCTCTTAATAACACTGCAGCAATTGTATATCCTCAATCTCGGATTTTCCCTCATAAAAATCCCCGCACAACTTCAAACAGACCCTCTAAAATAATTACTAGACTCTGGTGGAGAAAGATCCAGCTCCAAACAAAGAAAGTAAATAACGAATGATAGCTTTGAATTCGTTAGTTTAAAGTTTTTTTAAGCTTTCTCTACGTTTTGTATAGACGCGTGCAGAGTAAAAGCCCATCGCTGGTGTAAAGGTATAAGTCGGTTGGGAATATTAAACCCCTTCTGTGTCTTTCCTTGAATTGAATAAATCTTTGTCTTTTCACATCGTCGATAATAAAAATTTTAACCCTCACTTACCGCGACATTTCGCCTTTGCTTTTGCTTTTGGCAAGTCCCTCTTTGGCTTTCGATATGAGACCCGACATATCGCCGACAATGCGATTCTGCAACTTCTCCTCATGCGTCGGACTCATCGGCATGTTGCTCAGTTTTTGCGTCAGATCCTTCACTGTGTGGTCTCGTTTCAGCTGCTGCAGCAGTTTCTTATCCTCATTGTCAGATTCTAAATATATTTGAAAAGCAGCGAAGGGATTAGATACAACCCAATGCATAATGAATCAAAGAATATTAGAAAAACGCATAGTTGAAACACCAAACAGATAGGCTGAGAAACAGCAATTAGAAAGAAGGCATCAAAAACCAAAACAAAGGTGTGAAATTTGAGGGGGCGGGCGGGAATCGTGGATGAACCGCAAAAGCTGCTCTTCAGCACGAATAAAATGAAAAAAGTTACTATGATTGGAGCTAAAAAGGAGGCTGTGGACCAACTTTTAAACACTCACCTGTTATAGCTAATACA
>NW_023458566.1:19485271-19486657 GCF_013731165.1 Rhagoletis pomonella | reverse complement strand
AAAATGCAATCATCACACATGCGCTTGCATCAATCATTCTCATTTCTTTGTCATTGCCACTCCTCCCCATTCATTGTGCCAATGTGCAGGACAAATCGTCACCGCCATTCCCGTCACCGCCAAAATGGGCGACAGTCCACCAGAGTCATTAAATTTAACCGGTGACACTACAATTGGCTTAAATCAAAACAAAAACAGCAGCAACAACATCATTCATGGCAATCATACCTCAAACACGGCTAGCAGCCAGATCACAGCCAATGCCACTAACAACATGAATCCCATCAATGCCACAACCACCTGCAACACCCCCACAAACATCACTGGCAGTACAACAACCAACAACAACAGCAACAACAACAGCAATTTGATCAACATCAACAACAACAATACAAATAACAGCAACAGCTTGTTGAGTCCCACGCGACATTTGTTGGGCAGCAACACCATCTCCATCATCAACAACAACATCACGAACACCAACCCAGTGAACAATAACAACAACGCCAACATTAAGTTGCAAAGTGCACCGGAGTTTTTGACCAAAAAGAATTTATTAATGGAACGTAATGCCACTGTGATTAACGGTATAATGAAGAATATTCAACGCGGCGGCGGCGAACAGTTGGATAACAATCACAACAACAACAACAGCCACGCTTATAAGAAATTCGAAAATGACGCGAATCGACTGAACAGCTACTACAATCAGCTGAGTACACCAAAGAACCAAAATCAACAACAACTGTATCAGCAGCAACAACAACAGCCGATAGTCGCACCTCAGCTGCAACATCAGAATTCAATACAAAGTCCTACCATTCAGACGGCTCACAATGCCCTGGCGGCCGTGCTGAGTCCCAAAAAGACGCTGAATGGCTTTGACTTTACCCAATCGACGCCGAAGACGCCACCCAACACATACGAATACAATCTGCGACATAATATGAGTCCATTGACCAGCCCTGCACCTACACTGCCAAGTCAAGAGCCACTGGCAATGGACACTGGCCTCTATGAAGTGCCCCCCAGTACACCCATCCCCTTGAGTCATGCGAGTCCCATAACTCCATCATCTACCCCTAGCAAACTCACACTATCCACACCGCTAACACCAATGTCGAGCGATTTCACACCGGACACCCCACTCTCGCCGCCGACGAAATTTAATGCGCGTGCGGCACCGCCACCACCTCCTCCACCGCCGCCACCACCCGACTTGTTGGGCCACTACTTTGTGATGCCTCCACCGCAATATCGTTTGTTGCCGTCGCCACCAAATACTGCAACCATTACAACAACAGCGGCTAGAGCGCTTGACAGCCCCACCGGGATGAATTCTCCAACTTTCTCGGGTGATGTATTAGCTATAACAGGTGAGTGTTT
>NW_023458566.1:19483901-19485171 GCF_013731165.1 Rhagoletis pomonella | reverse complement strand
CTGCGGCGGAGGCATCACAAAGTAGTGGCCCAACAAGTCGGGTGGTGGCGGCGGTGGAGGAGGTGGTGGCGGTGCCGCTCGCGCATTAAATTTCGTCGGCGGCGAGAGTGGGGTGTCCGGTGTGATATCGCTCGACATTGGTGTTAGCGGTGTGGATAGTGTGAGTTTGCTAGGGCTAGATGGAGTTATGGGACTCGCATGACTCAAGGGGATGGGTGTACTGGGCACTTCATAGAGGCCAGTGTCCATTGCCAGTGGCTCTTGACTTGGCAGTGTAGGCGCAGGGCTGGTCAATGGACTCATATTATGTCGCAGATTGTATTCGTATGTGTTGGGTGGCGTCTTCGGGGTCGATTGGGTAAAGTCAAAGCCATTCAGCGTCTTTTTGGGACTCAGCACGGCCGCCAGGGCATTGTGAGCCGTCTGAATGGTAGGACTTTGTATTGAATTTTGATGTTGCAGCTGAGGTGCGACTATCGGCTGTTGTTGTTGTTGTGGTTGTTGTTGCTGCTGCTGATGCAGTTGTGGTTGTTGATTTTGGTTCTTTGGTGTACTCAGCTGATTGTAGTAGCTGTTCAGTCGATTTGCGTCATTTTCGAATTTCTTATAAGCGTGGCTGTTGTTGTTGCGATTGTTATCCAACTGATCACCGCCGCGTTGAATATTCTTCATTATACCGTTAATCACAGTGGCATTGCGTTCCATTAATAAATTCTTTTTGGTCAAAAACTCCGGTGCACTTTGCAACTTAATGTTGGCGTTGTTGTTATTGTTCACTGGGTTGGTGTTCGTGATGTTGTTGTTGATGATGGAGATGGTGTTGCTGCCCAACAAATGTCGCGTGGGACTCAACAAGCTGTTGCTGTTATTTGTATTGTTGTTGTTGATGTTGCTCAAATTGCTGTTGCTGTTGTTGTTGTTGTTGTTGGTTGTTGTACTGCCAGTGATGTTTGTGGGGGTGTTGCAGGTGGTGGTGACATTGATGGGATTCATGTTGTTAGTGGCATTGGCTGTGATCTGACTGCTAGCCGTGTTTGAGGTATGATTGCCATGAATGATGTTGTTGTTGCTGCTATTTTTGTTTTGATTTAAGCCAATTGTAGTGTCACCGGTTAAATTTAATGACTCTGGTGGACTGTCGCCCATTTTGGCGGTGACGGGAATGGCGGTGACGATTTGTCCTGCACATTGGCACAATGAATGGGGAGGAGTGGCAATGACAGAGAAATGAGAATGATTGATGCAAGCGCATGTGTGATGATTGCATTTT
>NW_023458566.1:19459256-19483801 GCF_013731165.1 Rhagoletis pomonella | reverse complement strand
AGCGCATATTATATTTTACATATTTAATTTAAGGCGATTTATGGCGCAAAACACATTTGTTTATGTTGTTGTTAATCGAGACAGGCGAACAATTGGAAAGTTAGAAAAAAAAATAAATGTTGTAAAAATTGGTTAGTGTGCGCAAAAACTTAATTTGGGAACAACTTTACAGTTATTCAACCAAATCGATTGAGCCAAAAAAAACTTCAAAAACACTTTCGCTCTTTCCCTTTTAAATTCGGTGTACTCACCTATTTCCTCACGTCGCTCCAAAGCGGCGAATATGCCATTCGCTGCAGCCTCCTGTTGCTCCTTGAGAAAGCTCTTATGCCGCTCGGCACGTTCGCGCCTCCTACGCAAGCCGGGTGTGACGCCGACGCCATCGCGCGCTGCATGATTTACAAAAAAAAAACACGTAAACTTATATTAGCATTTATTATTCGTTGGAAAGAAAATGTCTTCTACACACCTTTCTCGCCATTGAAAACGCCATTTGCGTACTCAGCTGAATTCGTCGAACTGGAGCTGTCCTCGTCCAGCACGCCGTGTGTTGGCGTGATTCTCTTTGGTGACGGTATCACTTTGTTGACATGCGGACTGGTGCCAGTGCTGTGACGTCGCGACTTGCGTCGTTCCGCTGTGTCTGTGCTCTGGCGATGGCGTTGCGTTTTGCGCAGCGAGTTCTCCGGCAAGCGTATGCCCTCCGCTTCGCCATCTTCGAATCTATAAATGAAAAGCAAAATTTAGACAACAGGCTTAGGAGTGGCGATAGGTTACTCACTTCAATACTGCTTCGTAGAGCTGCAGTTGATCTAGTAGATCGAGATCGGTACCAGGCTTGGATATATAGCGCTGTATCACCGATTCCATGCCTTGCTGCTCCAGCAGATCACTCTCATCGTAGAAGCTGTCCTGATCGTTTAGACCAGCCAAGGTTTTGTTAATCAACGATGTGGCATAGATGACTAGCTCGGCATCAGCGTTGTCGTAGTCTTTTAGAAGTCTGTTGTACGGTGCGAAAAAAATTGTTAAAATTCAAAATAGGTAAAATAAAAAAATTAAAAACCAAGAGAGTTGAATAAACCCTGCAGGAAAAAAATTATCAACTGATAAAAAATAACCAACTGGTAGTTAGGATTTTTGCGGGATTTCTATAAAATATATAACTCCTAGTTAGCTACAAAAAGCTAACTTGAAACTAGTTGACAAATGATGCAGGAGTAATGCAGACATAATGGGGAGATTGTTTTCTTTAAACTAGTTTCTATTTAAATATCCTCATACAAATTTTATTTTGAATACAATTTCTTCCTGCCCTGCATAAATATTTTTTCGAATTGGAGACAAATAAAAGGAGGACCGAAATTGTATATTATCATTTTGAAGTTATGTCTGACGGAGTTTGGATATGGGACCACCTACAGCAGTATATGTAAACAAATATGAAATTTAATAAAATGAAGTAAATAAGTAAATCATTAAAAAAAAAAAAAAAAAAAAAAATATTTTTCTTTTTTATTGATATTTTATGCCCAAAAGTAGTTAGGTACAAGTTAGTTGACATCTAATGCAGAGGTAACCACCCTTGACTATTTCACGGCCATCCCCAATGAACTATAGATAGCTTGCCTCAAAGAAAATATACAAATAATAGTGACATTTAGTTCTTTCCTAATCAACTTCAAGTTAACTTATAGTTAGATACATTTCCCGCAGGGAAGTTCGGCAGATACACAAATACACACACACACATTCAAGACATTTACCACTCACACGTAAACGAGAGGCCGAGTATAGTTGAGTATAGCCTAAAAGTATGCTGCTTTCGAATATTTGGTTGCAAACGCTGATAGTGTGGTGAGCTATTTGCACCACAAACATTTTAAGGAGAAATATGTTGAATTAAAAAGGCGCATTCAAGATGAGAGGGTACGTGAAATTTACGATCAGCGAATGTATGATCGGAAATGCAATACATATTTGAAGCACATACATACATACATTTTTTGTTGGTGCTTATCCGCTTGCTATTCGAATAAAAACGGTATTCGCGCAAACTCGAATATGCATACTTAAGTATCTAAATACATAAAAAATATGAAATCTCTGTGAGTTTGCTTATTACATAGACGCATAAGCCGCATTCATTCATACATACATGTGTACATATAAGAACGTACCCCAGTGGTAAAGTAGTAAGGCATTACATGCGTGATAAATATTTAATGTAAAATCCGCTGTTTTACTGATTATTTTTCCGACTACCATACAACACATTTTCCCACTGGGACCTTACACAAAGGTATTAAAATTTATCTGGCCTTTCAAAATATTTTTTCCGAAAAAAAATTTGTGTTTAAAGAGCAGATAAGTTTTAAAACCTACTTGAGAAAACAAACCTAAGACTCTTTATTTTGGCGGGCAATTTTTTTCAGGAGGAGAATTTCCTTTAACTCGTAAAGTCTTAAAGTGTTTAAAATTCGTAATTTTACGAGGCTGCTGCAGGAACGCCCCAATTTCCAAATGTGTAAATCGGTGCGTAAAATTACTGTTTGGCAGGTTAGCCAGGGTTTTGTGAACACCTTTTTGTTTCGTAGTACTTTTCATAACACCCTGTCAGCTCGAATGAAAGTTAAAAATATAATTAAAAATGCCCAAATTGGCACAAAACCCAAGTTAATACAAATTCAAAGTTCACGAAAAATCATTGAATGGGCGTGAAGTGACATGTTAAAACTTTTCCTAAAAATGGTATGTCCTGCGGAATGGTGGTGCGCAGCATAATAAAATATAAATGAGTAGTAAAAAGCGAAAATGTAACGCATTGGATCGCTCCTCAAAACAGTCCGGTCTTTAGTTCGGAAAAAGTAAACTTTTGAGCTCTCCCGCAATTTAGAGAAACGGTAAATGCCAAAAAATGGAGAAAACGCAGTTAAAAGATTCCGCCTTTCAAAATTTTTGCTCGAGGCACAGCTATTTTAGAAAGCTCAGTAATTTTGGAAAAATGCGGAACTGGACTTTCTTACTTTATGTGTTTTTTTTTTAATTCTTTTTTAATATCTTAGAAATGGACCTTTAAAGCAGAATCGCATGTAACACGGAATATGATCCAATTCTTGTAAAAAGTTATCGAAATGACAAAAAGGGCCGAAAATTATTTAAAAACATATAACGGGGTCGGGTCGGATATAAAATTGAAATTAGGAAATTTTGAAAAGAAAGTTTTGGTTGAGCTGTTGAGTTTTTAACTTTAATACATATGTATACATATATGTATGTGTGTACATATGTAAGTATGATTATATTGAATACGCTTACCTCATTAGATTCGACCATGGCAGTGTGCCCTGTGACTTATCCACCGAGTGAATGGCATTCACCAGGACATAGCAATTTGTTTCGGCATATTCGACAAACACCAACAACAACTTGAGTGCCGTTTTCACCACAGAACGATAATTCGAAGCGATCAACGAGTACAGCCATTGCATTGTGGGCTCATGTTTCATCACGCCATTCATGCCGTCCACATAAAGCATCACCTGTTATTGGCACAATAACCACAAATGAATGTAAATATATATGTATACATATGTCTGTGTATAATGGTTTATTATGGGGGGAAAACAAAAACAAAAAATAATAAACGCATAAATGTGGTTAATTGACATTGCCAAGCAAATAAAATGCAATCTATTAAATGCTGAGCAATCTATAAGTAGTTAAACGCTTCAAAGTAAACGCTTTACGCCAAATTGAAAAGTAAACGAATAGTTGTCTTTCGATACATTTTTTGTATTTATCTGTATGTACACATACATATATGTATTTAGGAATGTCTACACACCTGACCCAAGGCACGCAGAATGTAATTTTGATAATTCTGATCGGCTCCATTACCGACACGCACAAGACAATTGAGTCCGCCCAATGCCACAAAGGCATGCACCAAGTCTTTATCCTCCTGGAAGACTTGCTTCAATGAGAAGAGTGCACGTCGCAATTCGCTGCCCTCGGAGGAGAGGAGTTTCTCTGTGAAAGAAAGGAGGGAAAAATAAAAATGGCATATGCATTAAATTAATTTAAAAAGTTTTTTTTTTTTAGCGGCATAGCGTACTAAAATTTTAGATTTTTTTGGCGAACAAATAAAGCATAGACCAAATAGATATTTCGATGTCCAATTTAAGAGTTCTGGTTATTTATGGAGATAGTAAGTTCTGGCGATCACCTCTTTGCAAAGTGTTTGGCTGAGACACTTTCCAAAAAAAATAAATAAAAATTGGAAGAAAAATGCATTTGTGCATTATATGAGTTCGGGAAAAGCAATCGATCTTTGGCATAAGTGGCCTTGAAGAAATTGTAGCATTCCAGAAACGTCGGAAAATGGTTCTTAACAGCGCCAAGCCATTTCATTGCCAAAAGTCTAAGATCATTCATCACAATGGAAATGGAGTTTCTAACACACTCGCTTAAATATCTCTTTAAGTCTTAGACAGCGAAGACATCGATCTGGTGAGCCATTCACCTTACAGACTTGATTTGCCTCCCACTATATCATTTTTACTCCCATAAATCAAGAAAAAAGGTAATAAAAATTGCGCGATCACGCTTTGGAGCTACCTCAACGAAAGCAAAAGTGTAGATGATACCAAATTTGAATTTTTCATTAGGTGCAAAGTTTATACATACATATCGTTATCTTAATTCACAAAGACCCTAATGAAAAAATGTTTTTATTTTACAGGAGAGGCAAAACACATTTTAAATAGAGTATCAAAAACAGGTACGACTTTTTAAAAAGTAGCATGCAACTCCGTTTTTTTTTTTTGGTACTCAAACTTTAAAATTGGTTGGTGTTGGTTACGGCCTTTGTGAATTAAGGTAACGATATGTATGTACACTAGGGAGGGTAAATTTTTTTGACTATGCTCGTATAGAATAGAAGGATTCTACGTGTATTTCTAAGCAAATTTTCCAAAGAAACCATCGGTCTAAAATCAATTTGAAGTTCGCCAAATTGCGGAAATAGGTTTCGAAGAAGATGGGAAAATTTTCACTGTTGTGCCCTCTGTATGAAGTTTTAAGAAAAAGATAAGTGCATATATTTTATACAAAATTTAAGCCGTTCTTTACGACACTACAGCAAAAAGCTAAGAAAGCCATTTTCCCAATTTGGCAAACTCCAAATGGATTTTAGACCCATGGTTTAGACGGAAGATTTGCTTATAATTATTGATTATATAATTATTGCTTATAATTATACGCGCATAGCCGAAAAAATCATAATAACAATATACACCCTGTGTCAACATTATATGTGTACCTCAAGTTCACAAGTTATAACAATTTATCTTGTGTTTTTTTTTTTAAGTAAATTCAGTTGTTTTTAATAAAAATATAGCTTAATCTTCAACTAAATTCGTATAAGCCCAAATTTCAAACTTTGCGCAATATTTAAAACAATTTAACAACCTTTCTTTAAAATTCCAAGCTTTTAAATTAGAATTACTCAGAAAGATTTTGAATATGCGATTTTGTAGACCATTCAATTTAAGTACAATAAAGTGCAAGTTTGAAGTAGCTGGGACATAACGTTGTTTTGGCAATTTTTTTCCTGTCAGTGTTGTACATTTTTTTCCATACAAAGTACATACATATATATAAAAATATAAATAAACTTGGCAAAAACCAACGGTAAGTCCTACCTACTTTTAACTTGCGTATTCAAAATCTTTCTAAGAAATCTAATTAAAAAACTACAAATTTTTACGAAAACTTTTTTAATTTTTAAAATAATGCGCAGAGTTTCAAATTTAGGCCTATACGGTTTCATTTGAAAATTAAACTTTATTCTTAGTCGACATCAAAAAAGTCGGAGGTTATCAATTCGACGAAATATGTTTTTTAATATATTACCGCATAACTCTGGACCACGTCAATCGATTTCGATAATTCTTTCTCTATTGGAAAGGCAAATAAATTAAAGGTACTCCTAAATTTTTATATGAGAATTCAAGTCGGTTATTTTTTTTTTGCTTAAAACTTACGTGTTATAAGAAATGCCCGAAGGAAAGAAACAAAAAAAGAAATCGTTACAACTTAAGGTGCGCTCATAATTTTGTCACAGGGTGTAAATGTATGTACAAACTGTGCACGTACTGAAAAATACACATTTTGTATCATCTATACTAACTAAAATAAAATAAAAATCAATAAATGGTTAAAATTTGTCTATTTGTAATGCGCTTTTAATTTGGCACGGGGAGTATATATATAAGGCCAATCGAAACATGCAAATATGCAGAAAGTGAAGGCACACTACACGCCGTTTGGGAATGGACCATTCTTTTTCCTAGAGACATGATCACGAGGTATTAATTCAAACTAACCAGTCTGAGATGTTTATGAACTGAGTGCTCTCTTTCGCTCTTACGCGCTGTATCTTTGAGGCTGCCAAGGGCTTTAGGATAACTTCCGTAAATCTGACTTCTTGAATGTACCCTTTCCTCGTCGCTCTCTCCCCTACAAGCTTCGAGTTGCCGCAACAAAAGTTTCCGTGTCTGAACATCGACTTATGATGAAAAGGTGAAACTAGTCTTTGAACCACCCTACTTTCAACAGAAATTCTGAGCAAATTTTCAACAGATGCTAGTGTGAAATTTATTGTTAACAGACAATTTCTTTACTGTTATTCAATAAATAAATAATACTTCTTAGCTCATCAAATTCTTTGCGCTTATTTTATTTTCCATTCAATTTTCATTCCAGTTGGCCGGAAATTCACTCGGTGGCCCGTTGTTAAGCGCAGCACGCCGCTCTTTTAATAAGATTACGGTATTTTCAAAAGAACAAACCGTACTCATAGGCATTACGGATATACATAGACGTAATCTATTTATAACTAGTATATCTCGATCCATACATGCATACATACATATGCAGATACATATATAAGTATCTGCATATGTTTGCTTCTATTTATGACCGAAACAAATCAAGGCCAAATAAAAGTGTCATGTTGACAGATTAACATTGTTTGTATGGCAAGAAGGTGGCCGAGATGATTATTGCCGATCAAAGCCAAAACAAATGCTAGCCCACCAACAAACATATTCATGTATGTATGTATGTATGTCCATATATACATATCTGTCTGACTGCGTGTTTGTTGTCAATTACTATGACTAAATTGTCGGCCGAATGAATTGATTTGTGAATGTGATGCCTTGACTGCCGCCTGAGTGGTGGTTGTTGTCGGCGGCCATGGCTGATGGCTGCCAGCTCACCGGCAGTTAATAGCTGGAAATGTTTATTGTTTTGCATTAAACAACACAACAACAAATAAACAGTTGGAAGTATTTAATGAATGAGTGTGGGAATTTCTGCAGACGACCGCCGCTATTTCGCTGAATTGTTTTTTGTGTTGTTTTTGTGGTTGCGTTTTTTTTTTACAATTTTCTGTGACTTAAATATACTATTTACTAGGCATACCTACACAACAATTCCAGGTAGTTTTACTTACCAATAATGGCATGTACCCGCACACTCAGCTGTGTTCGCACTACCAATGAGTTTTTGCGACTGTAAATAAATAGAGAAAAGAGGAAGAGTTAAGAAAAAAAAACGATGATAGTGTTAATTAAAAATGTAAGCAAATTACTCAAAAGAAAATAAAATTTAAAAAATAGAGGTAGGTAAGAAACTTTGTTAGAGGCGTCAATTGCCGTAAAATTCACCAATACAACTACAATAAGAGTTCATTACAAATTTACAGGTGTGTCCGTTTCTGGTCCAACCACAAAATAAATCTGCCCAGAGCTGTACGGTTATAAATCAACCAGTATAATAGTTAATTGGCAATTGCTCAGCGACTCGTTTCGTCTCACCGTTCCCCCCTACACTTCGATTGATTTTGGTTCAATGACCATTTAAGAACATCGATTGCTGAATAATAATTCTACTTGGTGCCGCATACACCGCTATTTATATACATACATACATACAAACATATAAGCTATGGAAAGGCGATATAAGAGAATTCAAGAAAGAAGTTAATAATACCCAGAGGAATATGAAATCAGTTAAGTAAACACACGTACCATGGCTTGCTAAGTTTTTGATTTTTTTTTGTTTGCATATACTATAGATGCAAATGCATATAAAAACCATATTTTTTAGACCATTTGGAACACATTTAGTCTATGGTCTGTGGCCAAGGTTCTCCTCCAATTTGTGGTGTGAGTCTTGATGTTGTTACGCAAATCTCCATTCTCGTAGAGTTTAATGTCGCCTCCGAACGGCAAATGGAAAGCTTTTTCAAGGCAGAAATAGGCTCGAAGGTTAGCCATTGCCTGCAGAGGGGCGACCTCTGTGGGTAGAAAAAACATTTCTGTAATTTGTTGCGATGTTGCTTTGACCAGGGATCGAATGTGGCTTCTATTAAATAGTAGTACGCACCTTTAATGACTCCGCTGCAGGTGGTGAAACAAATATTTGGGCTCTACAAATTTTGCTTAATGGTTGGCCGATCTTCTCGAAGAGAACCTAAAGAAAGGCCTGGCAGCATAGTAAGCCTATAAAAAATGCATTCGGGCTTGTTAGCGCACGTAATTCGCAGTATGTGCACAACATCCGACCAAACATTAAATCTTAGGTGAACTTAATGGAGGGGATACAACGGGGTGCATTACACTATTCGGTGGTTTATACCAACGGAAAATTTTGGTAAGTTTTTCCCTAAACACTGACGGCTCAAAAGAGGTAAGAGATGTTTGCACGGGTGTCTATGTATTCGGAGGATCTGCATATCAGGAAATTCTATCTATTGCCGGAAGCCTACCGTGTATTTCAAGCGAAGATCTTTGCCATAGAAAAGGCTGCCTATCTAGTCTCTACTAGAGAAGCGCACTCTATTCGTTGACGTTAGACTCCAAACTAGTGAAGTCATGAATTTTCCGCGAATGTCGCTCATTTTTAGTATCACTGAGTCAGGTCAAAATTACTATTTGTTAGTCATCTTGGACAAAGTAATATTTGAAAGAAAGAAATAGTCGATTTGGATAAGTAAGTCAGCTAACTGCGATGACTATGAAATCTTAAGGTTTAGATCGGCGTTCGGCAGTCCATAGATCGCTAAGCGTTCTCTGAGCACATGTGTATTTCACACGCATACGAAGAGCGCCAGCTGAGCAGTGCATTTAACGCACACAGTCTCACATATTGAATCGTTTGAATGTGTTAGAATGCCGACCACTGGTTTGGATGGCCTAAGCTTAACAAATAAGGAACTGAACAACCTTTGGAGTTAAACATAAATAATTCTTGCCGGCGTCATCACAGCATATTGGAGAAACAATTTCTCTGCATATCTCTCTCTCCCTTTATCCCTTTTTACACAGTTTATAACTTACATCTTTTAAGCTTAAAGATGAGGAGAAATTAATTAACCAAATCTTATGTCAAGATAGTGGTGTTACATAAACTATTCGGCTTTGGAATAACCTCGGTTGGAGGGACGTGCCTCTTCTTGGCTTTCATAGAGACCGACTAGAAGCACGAAGACACGGTTTCCTAACCTACCCTAACCATTTATGAATCAGATCTATTGATTAGCAAGACATGGGGTTTATATGAAAGAAGTTATCCCAAAGTAACATTGACTTTATAATCGAGCCCTAACCGCCAAAAGGTAAGAGAAATTGTTTATAACATTTTATTTTTGATGCAGAAATGCATCCAGATGCTCCAGGAACATTTCATAGGTTAGGGCTCGATATGTAAATTCGCCTTTTTGTTTAATAAACATTAAAAATATGTTGTCATATTTCCAAATTAACTAAACCAAAGAGTTTATGAAAGCATCAGAGTTGCAATTACTCGCACTAAATGTTGCATGCAACTCAATGCAAAACTATTCACTACTCGTTCAAAACGCTCCTTACGTGTCTCTATTTGTGGCTCGTCTCGTTGTGCGGAATGCATTTTCCAATTTGCATGGCGGCAACGTCTACAGAAATGTTGTCCCTGTGGTATGTGATAATGGCGTAGCAGCGTTTGCACCAACTACAATGTGCAACGCGGCTAATCGCAAGTCGCGTTCCACTCCAACTGGTGCCCACCATCATTACCGGACAAGCCTTTGGTATGAATGTAGTTATGTGGCACTAAGCTGGTTTGTTTTAGCCCTTTCCTGTACCAGCTCATAGCACTTTGCATGCCACCGACTTGTTACTATTTATGCATCTCTGCGATTTCATTTCAGACTCAATTCTCGCAAAATACTCGGCATTTTTCGCCTTTAGCTTTTAGCGGCAATTAGCTCAAATTAGTTGCATTTTTGCAATGTTGTCATATTGGGTATTATTTAACACAGCAATAACTAGTTACGCGGAAAATAGAAGAACTAAAGATTTCATTAGAAAACACTAAATAAGCTAAAGAATTTCACTGCAAAGCGCACTCCCGCCGCTCAAGCTCTAAATCTTCCGTTACTCTCGCAAAACTCGAAAGGAAGTGAAAAGTGTGCCATCGATAATATATTCCGAACGTAAACACTTTCATCAACTAATTATTATTCTGCAGTCACTCGAGGCAGTTATTAAAAAACGATCGCTTTTCTCAGCCACTTATTACCAGCATCGCTGCCTCCTTCTTGCCACTTTTTTGTTCGCAATAAATAATCAAGTGAAAGGCCAAGAAAATGGCGAACTTCGAATGTCCACATGCAACATGCGGCCGCATCAGCATCGTCTGCAGTTAGCCGCTTCAATGTAGAGAGCACCCACACATGAATGTGTATCTATGTAAACACTCTACAAGTTTCGAAAAAAAGCGAAGAGAAGAAAAAAGTGTTTAATGTGCCCCAGAAACCCAGTGAAACCCAACAACGCAACAGCCTCGCTGGCTGCTCATCGTCAATTGTCAACTTGAAACCGCAGCCACCAACGCCATGAGACCCACTCGACGGTATCGAGTGGCGGGAACACACACAGGTAGCCAGCCAATCGGACGGACCTCGCCTCCGCTGTGCCCGGTCTGCGCTTACAGCAGCCCACGAAAGCTTTGTTGTAAAGCTGCACAGCTGCACAGCTGCTCCTCTTGCTGCTGTTGCTGTTGTTGTTGCTGTTGATATGCAATGTTGCAAAACCCGAAACGGGCGCTTCCTGCTTCAGCCTACCACCGAAGTTTCAGCACCCAACTCCAACTTCCCACTGCATGTGTGCGCATTTTTTATGTTTGGCCGTCCAACTGGCAGCGAGCAGCGAGCAGCCACAGCCAGCGCAGCATAATGGGTTCAAGGTAAATTGTATTCGCCACTGTGTCCGTCTTGCCCCTGACAGTCGCTGTAAGTAACTCTTTTCGGTTGTCCGTCCGTTCGTCCGTCCATAAAGTTTGTCTGCTTTCAAAAGCCAAGAGAACGGAAAGTGAAATTTAGCCATTCAAAGCGGCGTACTGGCTAAGTGGCTTGCGGCAGCGATGGCGTGCACATTGAAACGTGTATGTGCATGTGTGTGTGTAGATCTTTTATCGCCAACTTTCGACAGTTCTGGCAAATTTCTTCGCCGTTCCTTAAACCATAAAATCAAAATAAAAATCGAATAGAAGCAGGCGAGACAAGCAAATGCGTCCAGAGAAGAGGCGGCAGTGAAGTCAGAGGAGCGTAGAGTTTATGCATAAACGAAAAACGAGAACAAAAAACCAACAGTCAATGCAATAAATACGAGTACGCAAGCGTTGGTTGGCATTGACTTTCATCAAAACAAAGAAACTAAAATAAAAAAATTAAAACAAAAAAACCAAAAAAAAATTTCCAGCGCCATAACTGCACACATTCACCAAATAATACCTGCGGGCTATGAACAATAAATCTATTTTTGTTGCACACTTTCTAACTTTACCGGCCAGACGCATTGGCTGTTTCATAGAAAATGCTGCGTTAATCATGAAAATAATCAAAGCTGATTGCGTTTAGCACTCGTCGCAAAGTGGGCATGGTCATCCATCCACTCACTCAGCTGTACACAAAGTGCATTGAATCATTGCTATTTGCGGCTGCACAAGCCATTCGTTCTCCATTCTACGCTTGCTTATCTATCTAATGCCTTTTAGCTTTCACATCGCAAACCATAACTTTTATTTACACATTTTAGGTATACGAAATGTAATCTTACTCGTTATGTGTGTATGTTTGTAGATTCACGGGTATTTGAATGAGAAAATTCGCAATATTCCTTAACTTGATCTTTTTGCGCAGTTTGGTAAACAAATTCTTATCAGTAGATAAACAAGCTAGCCCACAATCTAAATTCCTTCTATTCTATGTTTGTATGTAGTTACTTTTGATCATCGTTCGTGCATTCGTACAGTCATGAATGTGCGAGTATTCGTTTACGAAAACCACAAAGCATTTGTTGATTGATTGTGGTGACGATGACGGTTGCAGTGACTGTGCTGGCAGTGATGGTGGCCATACATGATTCAATAATACAAGGTTAGATAATTATTGACAGTTGCGGTTTGACACTCCCTTACAAAAGGTTGCATTTACGGAGGACAGAGAAAGGGCAAGAATGCAATCCCTTGTTTCGAAAATGGTAGTAGAAAAGTACGAAAAGTAGGCAATTAGTAGTGAAATTCCTTTCGTAAATTCTAATGTATTTGCAGGAAATCTGGCATTTTAAACGAAATGTTGAACGTAATATTGATATATCTACGTGAATTATGTAATTTATATGCTATTTAGCCGTATAAAAACTGCAAAATGACTCAAAATTTAAATAAGACTACTATGAGACTGATGTAAACATCCAATGCATATGTTTTCATCAGTTAAATATGCTTCATATGCATATACAAATAAAGATATTGCACAAAAGCTTATACTTTTATTTCACACCAAAGCTACACTGTTTCCATGTAAAATTGCAAAGAAGCAACACGGTGCCACTGCTAAGGGAGCGGTGCGAGAGAGACAACTGTCAGTTTATCGAACCTTGTATTATTGAATCATGGTGGCCATACTGTCTAACGCCATTCATTTGATACTCAAATGTGAAGTGGCCTTCGTATTCTTAGAATTCATATCAATATATGCATGTATGTATGTATGTTTGAGTATATTTGAGTAACATTGCAAGCAAGCTGTCAAATGCAGATTCCAGGAAAAACTATATGTACGAGTACATACAATAACTAACAAAATAATTTTCTTCTTCCTATTTGGCGTTGTAACCGCCGGAGCGATTTTGGCCGAGTTCAACAAAGCCAACTGACGCTAAGTGGAAAAGCCAAGTGAGCCAAGTCCTTCTCCACTTGGCCTTTCCAATGCAGTGGGGGCCTTCCTCTTCCTGTGCTACCACCAGCGGGCTCCGAGTTGAATACTTTCAGAGTAGCGTCGAATAGCGAATGCATTGGCTGCCTGTTGTGACTGCAGCTTTTCGACGTTAAGCTTTACTTGAATTTTTGGGCGCACATTTTTTTGTGCACAGAGGCTGGTATATAGTGGTCCGAGTAAATGTTTGGGCCTCGGAGTGTACGTACGTCTAAAACACTGGAAGCAATCCTTCCGTCTGTCACAACATGATCGATTTGATTTCTCGTTTTTTGATCCGGAGGCAGTGATGGATCTTTTTATGCTTAAACCTAGTACCGCATACTACCATGTTTCGGACCCCGGCAAAGTCGATTAGCCTCAGTCCGTTATCGGACGTTTCGTCGTAGAGGCTGAATTTTCCGACGGTGGTTCCAAAGATCCCTTTCCTTGACCACCCTGGCATTCAAGTCGCTCGTATGTGGGCTCCAAGTGCTCACAGAAAAGATCATTGCACGCATCATCCTTCTCTTCCGTTGGGGCATGGACGCAGATTAGCAAGATGTTTAAGAGTTTCGCTTTGATGCAGATTGTGGCTACAGTCTCTCTCCCACCACAAGCGCTCCTTTACATGGCAGCTGTAGTAGACGTTGCAAGGTCTCGGACATTTTTTGCCACTGACATTATTGCACGCCATCTCAAATGTGTATGCTCCTTCTGGTCGGCTCTCACAGGAGTTAGTGACCAAGCACCAACTCTCGGTGCTGGCAACACAGTGCATGAATCACGTACGGCGTCAATTGTCTGGACGATGTCATGTGGATATTATCTTGCTTCATGAAAACCGAAAATTGTTTCATCGTTTGTGCGAAATCGTCAACTCGGTTCCAAATTGGTTCGCGTAAGAGTAGGAGGAACATGTAACAGCAAGAAAAATCCCTGAATCTGTGTTTTGACGACATCGTTTTGTCAGTATCGTTGGAACGACTATCATTTCAAAGTTACGTGGTTCAGTCCCAGGTCACTGTCCAATAGAAACTCAATGCGCTACAACTTCACAATGCCTTCGATTGTTACAGTCGTAGTTGTTCCGAGGACGACGCGGGTGAACCTTAGCTAGGCTTTGGGAACTTAAATTACTCGCGTTGTTTCGGGTTTTCTTGCTGACGGTTAGTTCTATCTTAGCCGAAATCTATTTAAAGGGTGCTTGACGTACTTAAAAGACAAATTCCGTTTCAAAGAGAAGAATGTCGAAACAACTTTAGCAAAGTGAGTATTGCAGCATTTACTCGAAGAGATGCTCACATTTAACTATGTACATACATATGTATGTATTTGGAGATTTCAGTACATAACAGATATTTCACTTTTTTTTTTTTAATAAGCTATGATTTGATGCAAAAGTTACAAATGAAATTTACGCAAGGTGAGCATCTGCAGCATTTGCGTTAGCAAATGACTTCATAGATACTCCTGAAGTTACACCGCACATTGCGCTTTGCATTTAACTTAGCAAATTGAAAGGTGTTTACACCACATGTTTGTGAGTAATCACGCCAACAACAACTAGTTTTGGCATTGTTTTCACAAAACTAAAAAAAAAAAAAAAAAAAAATAGACAGACATTTGAAAGTGTGGGTGAGTAATGACTGCTCTTAATTAAATAATTCTAATAAAGCACTTTATTCATTGCTTCTACAGAGAGAGTTTTTTGTCGTTGATTGTTGTTGTTAACCACAAATGACTTAATCTCAAAGAAAAGTTGTAGGTGTGAAACTTACAAAGCTCAAATAACACAACACCTTCTACTCGAATGCCAACATGAATGCTCATTTGTGAGGAAATTTTTACAAGCAATTGCAATAATATTTACATAAAAATATTAAATAATTCATAACAATGCGCATTGGGTGCTCAAGTTTCACCAATGTTGCTCAAGTGCGCAACTGGCATACTTCGCTCTGCATAAGCAACTTTTGTCCACTTAAATTAAATTTAAACTACTCGCTAGCGAACTCACCTAGAATTAAGACCTTCAATTTCTTCCGCTTGTTCAGCAAGCGAGGACTCCAAATCCAAATAGGCGCCATAGTCACCATCTTTGTACACCTGTATGGCTGCGTCGTCGATCTGCAATGAAGAGTGGAAAAGAGAGAGAGAGAGAGAGAGAGAGAAGAAAATTGATCGATTAGTACCAGGAATGCTGTTAATGGAGCGAAGAGATAAGAAAATCTATGTACTAATGCACTCGCAAGCAGATGAAGTGCCAGCAGCGTAAAGAAGAAAATGCTTATAAATAATAAAAATAAAATAAATCAACTGCCATTCCCCCCAACGCGTTGATGCGTTAATTACGACTACGATTCGACGACGAAAGTAAGTTATAGACTGGTTTTTGCCTAAGAAGATTGCTGGTTATTCTGCGCATATTTGTTGCAGACAGACATCCTTTAGAAGACGATCATTGGACAACCGGTGGTCTGTGGCTGGTGGCTGGGCAGGCCGCTGGCAATGCCATTCACATTCGTATTCGCATTCTCATTAAGTAAAAGTGGCGCAAGTGCCAGTGGCCGAGAGTCTGTCGTAAGTTGGTGGCACAGCTGGTCGCAAGCGACCATACATTTCATCGCCACTTTGTGCATACATATCTAAATACATGCGCGTCCATCGTCCATACATCGATTGGTGGCTGATTAGCTAGTCAGTCCATTGTGTTTTATGGAATGTTTGCAGCGTCATGCTGGCGTGGACTGGCGCACGATTGATGTAATGTTGACTGGCCGCTGCTGATGCGATGGTTGTGCACGCATTTTGAAAATCATGTCTGCTGCTGCTGCTGCGGCGGTTGCATGCCACAGCCACTTTTATGATGCAGCTGCTGGCTTTGCTGCTGCCCCAATCACTAGATTCGCATTGAAAGCTTTGCTTCATCGATGCTACAGATGGCTGGCAGCAGCTCACTCACGGCTTGTCGATTGTTGATGAAGCTTAATGATGGTGATGGGTCACCTACTTTTCTCTTCTGCCGCTGGCGGGCTACGAGATGCAGCGTTTCGTCGTGCATTGCATTTTTAATTGAAGACATCAATTAATTGCAGGAGAAATGAGAATTGCTGACACGTTTCTTCGTTGCCTATCACCAGCTTGACTGACTGCTGCCCTGCAGCCACAACTGCGGCATAGTGCCAGCTTCGTGGCAAAAGGCTTTCGGATTTCTCGATTGGAAATTCTTGCCTTTCCTTTCATTTTTGTTCGTATGTATATACATGTATTTATTCACAATAAGTTTGTACTGCTTCCATCTGAAGCTTCTCTTTTCTTGCATTTATTTCAATTCACTACTTCACTTATGTACGCCTTTGTATCAGCGTTGCTGTGCTGGTGCCTGCTGCTGCGGATGGGCAGCCGTTAAAACTAATGCTGATTGCCACGTTTTTATTTGCAGTACTACATACAGCAGAATAATCAGAATAATCGCTTAGTTGCAGTACAAATTACTAACAACGCTTGGCGATCCGTTGCAATGAGGCGCGACTTTACAACTCACTAATGTGTGAAAAATTCTGACCATTAGGTGGATATTTTCATGGTGCATACTCCAGATTACGTGCATGACGGCACTCCACATGCCAACATACATACATATATACATATGTGCAACACTTGTTTCAGAACATCCGATTGCACCACAAAAAAATTAAATAGAAGGGGAAAAGCTGTAATGGTTCGGTGCCTTCGGTAGCTCAGTGAATAAAAAAAAACGATTTGTTTTGTTCTAGCCAAAGTGTTGGGCAGCACCATTAAGCCAGTTTAGAGGTGCTAATGTGCTCTAATGAACTAACTACTCGCACCATTATTAATGTACTAAAAACTATAGCAATAAAACTTGAAGGTCACTAACTTTTAAAGTGGAGAAGGGCATGTAAGTACATACATATGTGATAGTGCTCGGATAGCTAAGATGTATTTTGCTGTTTTGATTTTATTTCCAATGAGTTGTAATTCTGATAAAGAGTATCTTTATGAAACACATCCAAGTTGTAGTTATCTCATTTTCTACCATCATATCCGGTTCTAAAATTAAAAATGAATCTACTAAAATCAAGTTGGAGTTGAGAATAGATCACATGCCGCGAAAGCTCCCACAGAGATCTTAAGAACCCTTGATTGTAAATTTTTCGCCATATTGAGTCCGCCATTTTTAAGTTTTCCAACCTGACCTCAGATTTGTAATAAGCGGCCCCAAGAGCCCCAGAGGAAAACGTTTCAAACGGACCGAATCGATTTTAGTTTTTTGGCCGCCATATTGGATTCGCCATTATGAATTTTTAAAATCATGCTCTAGGTTCGAAATCGGCAAACTCAAAAACAAAAGAAAGGCCACACTGTTTTCAATAGGAGACGTCTATGTGATAATTTTAAGACCTTAATCTTTGTAATCCGTCCTATAGAATTTTGGCCAACGTACTGTACTGCTTGACGTGATGTGGAATTGAGTTTTACGCCGCTTTTACGTCCCTTTTACAAAAAAAAAATTTTCGTAAATATTTTTCAAAAAGGGCGAAAACCGTGACAGTTTTTGCTAATTATTTACAATAAAAAATGTTTTTTTTTCAACCTTCTATAAGAAACATGTCGGAAATTAAATTCTCTACAAATTTGATTGAACCGTTTTTTACGAAAAATTAAAAATAAGCTTGCATATCGCACAAAAAATCCAAAAAACCTAAAATCCAAGATGGCGGAATGTTGCCATCTGGAATCTGCAAGACTGTGGATCCATGATCTACATGTCAAATAGAAGTAAACTGCATCAAACATTCGCTACTACAATTTTTTCTTAGAAAAATTCTAATTTTACTCAGCTAGAATGGTGGCATTTTATTTTATATCTAAAGGCATTGGCCCAATGCACGCTTGCTTTGCTTGCTTCGCTTTGAGAACTGTCAAACATTTTTTGTACTCTACTAAAATGTATGAAAGTTGGCCAAATGGCAGCTTTACTTCACTTGCTTTAAGCGCCTTAAAGTTTGAAATAGGCAAATGCTTTATTTGAAAGCGTTTTGTAGGCTTTTGACAAAAAGGTATGTTCCCATTTTAAATAAATTCAAATAAACTGCTGCACGTATTTATGACCAAAAATTTGTTTGCGCAATTAAAAAAACAATATATAATATAAGTACATATTTAATTCAAAGTTTGACAAAAATTATTCTGTGTTTAAATATTTATGTTTAATATATCGCTGGCTGAAAAGTTGCTAAGTCCATTTTTACAAATTTTAGAGGAACCTTGAATACAAGATTTTGCGTGTTTAAAGCAAAGCAAAGCTCCATACGAATCAGAATGATTGGATCTTTATTAAAAGATTTCGTATTATTTTGGCCTTATCGGATTTCTGGACCCTCTTTTGGATAAAATTTCCCTCTCATTGAGTATAAACGAGAAAATATAAAAGAAATACCTTAATCCTTAATTTCTCTTGCTTTCTATATCAAAATATGAAGATTCACAAAATGTGGGCTTAGCAGTTTTTTACACAAAGCTAGCGATATTTATGATGGCAAACTACTGGTCAGTAGTCTTTTGAAAAATTGAATATGCAAAAATTAATTCGCCATAATATAAAAATAAATTTGAAAAGGTTGTTTTGTATTTATTTTTTTTTTTTTTGTTAATTTTCTGTCATTTTGTGGGAAAATTATTTTTAGTGTAAGGGAACAGACCTTGACTTTTTAACTAAACAACTGGTAGCTTTGACAGCGTTCCAAGCCTCCATTTGGCCAAAGGAATTTTGAAGTAAATCAAAGCAAATTAAAGTAAGTAAGGCGTGCAAAGCAAGCCTGCATTGGGCCAGCGCCTTAAGAAAATGCGATACCAAAAAATAATTGCCAAAAATTAAAGATAATTTGTAGCCATTTCTAACTTACACTATAAAAAGTGCTAAATTTTGATGTAGCTGGTTATATCTTTATAAAGAAAGTATTTAAATTAGTCAGGTGACCTTATCAATATGTCAGGCACTATATTTTTTATTTGTTGTTTTAAGTTTTTATTACGTATTTTCTTTGCTACGCAGCATTATTGTTATTCCAACGATTACATGCACTAAACATAGTCATATTCTACGCAACAATTATCAAAAGGACATTCGCTGTTGGCAAATAGCAAAAGGTACCATTATAATAATTCACTTCCTCTTGAACTTTGGCTGCTAGGCCTCATACAAGCACTCGCCGAGCCTTCCTATACCACACCCACTTTGCATTTAGGTTGAAGGTAATTAGAATACGAAAATTATTCAACGACTAGCTCATCACATTGTCTGATATAGTTAAGGCACACCCTGACTCTCCCATCAAGCAAACTACTACGCTAGAATTATAGCACATACTATGAAGGACTGCGCATAACTAAATATGTGGCCATGTACATACTGCTATGCCGTCCCACTTATCGACTTTCTGTTTAGCTACATATGTATCATGTTTGTATGCATGTACACCAATGCACTATGGGTAATTCAAGCCATTTTTGTGGTCAGAACTAATTACGAATAAATATTTTTTATATTTTTTTTATTGACATACGATTTCCCCCATTTTTGCAAAAAACCCTTAACCCTTGACAAGCGATATGTCAAAAAGGGTAACTTTTTATTTGTGGTCCTATTGAAAAAGTTTAAATGCAGTTTTTTTCACCAAATATTTATACTAAAGAAAAAAAATTCAACTTAGTTACAAAAACAATTCATACGGTAGCTAATTTAAAAGAATATTGTAAAATTATATTAATTTCAATTGAAAACCTGAAAGCTCTAAATTTCCTACTTTTTCTGCTGAGAAGTTAAAACGAGCAGCCTTTGCAACAACAAAATTGTAAACCGCCTTTTTTGCTCTCTTAAATGAGTTCTCCTCTCCAAGTTGTAAATAATTCACTACTGAAATTATAAGGAATACATAAGAAATACCATTTTCTTTAAAAACGCGCAAATAATCGCAACAAGAAATTGACACATAAACTCAAAACTTTTCATTTTACACGTTTTTGATAGTCGAAACCCGGCCAAGTACGGTCAATACTTTAATAGATTAATCACGTATCACTTAAAAAAGAAACACAAAATGCAACTAAAAATTTTACGAGCAAAAATAAAACCTTTCTTATCTAAATTTTAGAATCGTGAATTACTTTATTCTCAGGTCTCACAGACATACATACATATGATAGATGGTTGTGGCGGCAATGAATTTTGGGAGGTAGCTAAGGGTTAAATTGTAATTGATGTAGAATTTATTTCTCTTCAAAATATTTTTTTCTCTCCCCAGAACTCAAAGTCGTTTCCTCCTATAGAGCTACAGAAAGTATGCCGAACTGATGGACGATACTACTCCCTAATCTTGTAGCTAGATGACTTGTGATGTGTTCGTAAGTGCTGGTACGATTTTGCCATCACCAAATGCAAGCAAACGTTTCCGCATTTCTTTTCTAAAGCTTCCCTTTTTCACATAAATCTAACTTCTAATCTGCTTCTTCTGCTATGTACAAAAAGTCAATATGTCGTAATTAACTTCTTATTGACATCTTTTCCTACGAATGCGCTCCCCTATATGGTTATTTTACGTTTCCTGCTAATTTGCAAAAAAGGGAACCCATCTACATTTGCAAATGCCTACAATAACATATTTGCATAGCAATTGAACTTGACAAACAAACGCCAACGAAATAGCAACATTTTGCCAACATTTGCCATTTGCTGATCTCTTGTCTTGTCGTTTCCTGCAAACTGCAGATGCCATAACAACAACAACAACAAAAACACCAGTAAAAGTAGCGAAAAGCACCAGCCAAATAACCAATTTGTACTCGGCTTGACGCTCATAACTCTTCAATGCAAATGCGCTCGCGCTATTAGCCGACTGACTGTTAGAATTTATGACCGCTTCGCAGGATTTACGTATCCTTTTGTGACGCAATGTTCGATTGGAGAAGGATTGGAGGGAGGAAAATTTACGAAAGCAATTGCACATTTCATCTGCTCCGTGTAGTAAATGTTTGTATGATTGTGTGAATGTGTGTGTGTGTGTGAAAACCTGCTGGGCCATTAGCGGCAGAGGTGTGTTCGCAGTTTTCCGCATAGCGGTTGGCGGTTGGCGGCTAGAGGATGGCAGATGTCAGTTAATGGCACCCCAATGGCAGTTGGAACAGTGCGAATTAGTTAACAATGCAGTAAAAGTTGACTCAAATGGTAATTGCTGCCCTCAGGCCAGAACAATAACTACAAATAAACATAAAGAGGCAAGTTTGTTAAGTAAAGGCTTAGAGACTTTGCACTACAATTGCATTAGGGGTGTTCATTTGGAAAGCAGTTTTAGAATTTCAATGAATGTTATATATAAAAAACAAAAAAAAAAATCTAAAAATGTGGTTGGGAATGTCGAAACCGCACACTTAACAAACGAGCGTGGCTGATCCGGGGTATCATCGCATAAGGGTTCTCTATGTGGAGATTCCACAACTGGTAAATCAACATAAGTGAGCGAAATGGGAAGTAAGCTTTGGTCTACACTCCCGGTTTTGCCCAACCCAACGAAGTACAATGACCGCGTGCTTATCATATTACGTCCGACAATTCACACTGCATCCTCCATCGAAAAGTTCCCAAAGGCGTGTCACCACGCGGCTGCGAAAACTCCCGCCAACGACGACGTTCGCGTGGTCATTGGGAAGGCTAAAATCTCCAACGCATGTTCTCTCAGAGCAGTGAGAGTAAAAAAACAGCGAGTATAAACCTCCAGAGAACAGTTTTAGGAGCAGAGAAACCCACATCGTTAGTGGTGAGATTTCCACGCTTCAATCCGAAATTTCTCTCGGGCCACCCAGTCGAAATAATGGATCTTTAAAACCAGGTTCAGCCATCCGTACTTCATGTTCTAAATCAGACAGACTATGCATTGACAAGCCTTAAACAGTATACATCAAAATTAAATCAATGAGTAAACGGAGACCAACCAATATCAGATTGTCGCTAACACCTAGGGGATTCATTAATTTGACAGGGCTGCTACTGAACAACAAAATCTGCCGGCAATGCTAAAACTAATTTCTGCCCCGAAAAGGCTTCTGTTGGAAAACCTTCTGCCATTCGGATGCGTCATGAAATTTTAACTGCTTCCGATTATGTGACAACATCAAGAAGGATGCTGCAAATTAAAAGAGCAGTTCGGAAGTTCGCCTAGCAAAAAATGTAAGTGTAGATTTTTTTAAATTTAAGTTTGCTAAACTCTACTAACTTTCAGGACATCCCTAAAGCGCAAGTAAACGTTGAGCCAGGTTGAACCTGTCTCGTTGCCGACGCCTGTACGCGTATTAGGACAGAGAAAACTCAATTTCGTTGAACATTCTAATAGGCGTTTTTTTTACGATACGAAACCATAAAAAAAGTCAAAGTAAACTGACCATTCCGATTGTCCACTTTAACTTCGTTTGCTGTTAAAGCAGATGCGCTTGTTATTTTTTTATTTTTATTTTTCCTTTGGCAACACTAAAGTTCAAAGTTTGTTGTACCAGCATTGTGTAATACATCACTTATGCAAATAGCAAAAAAAAAAAAGGTAAATTTAAACGTGAAAATAATAAATCTTTAACTATCTGCACATTCCGCCCTAAAAATGGTGGTAAGGAAGACTTTACCAGACCCTATTGTTGAACTGTCGAACCACCAAAGGCACACCTACGACTCTCGAGTTTCTTTGTGCGGCTGTTTACCTTATCCTCAGCCAAGGAAATTGCGCAGCTACCAGCTGTAGCTGCCGTGTCTGAGTGTCTCAGGCAAAACCGTCGGACGTCGGTCGGCCTTCATGCGCCCGCATGGCTCCAGCAGAACCGTGAACACTATCGAAACGATTCATCGCTCAGCTTTTGCTCTGATGCATCTAAAATGCTTTTCTATATTCATATGCAATCATTGCTGGCACTATGTACTAGGGATGTATGTTTGTAAGCTGGTGAGGCGTATCCGTGTTAACGTTTTCGTTTACAATTGCATTGTTTCGTCTGCCAATGAACTTATTTGCCAATGCGCCTATTGTACGGCTAGTAATAAAATGGACCTTTGTACATACGTGTGTTTGCTTGTGCAACATGCCAGCTTGCGGTGGTTCTAGCTTCGTTGTCGCCGCCGTCACCAATGCTCTCATTGTTTGCACTTCACTTTAGTTTTCTTTTGTAAAGTATGTAGTTCGGCTCAGCTTAAGCTTAGTTAGCTTAGCTCAGATCTACTCAATTCAGCTGTGTCTGTCTGGCCGGGCCCATCGCCAATTGCTCGCATTGTTGCTCGAGTTTTATGCCAACAGTTGTTGTTGCTACTCTTCCAACAACTTCCCAACAACGTTTTGTTAGCGTTTTGCTCAACACAATGGGAGTTTTCACATTTTTGTTTTCATTTTCTTTTAAGCTGGATTTTACATGGGCGTACAACTGCAATTACTGCCCAGTTGAAAGCGAATAAACAAAGCAACAACCAAATGATCTCATCCGAATAAATCCGATATGAGTCTTGGTCGGCTGTAGTGATGAAGGCTTTCGGTTTATGCCAAGTCAGAGCAGAATATCGACTTTTATAGGATTTTGATGACTTTTCGGATTAATTGCAGCTCTTATGCGATTAATTTATGTTTGTATATGTAATATATCTACACCAACCACTAGGCGAATAAGTGCCCATATTTTTATGAACTCGCTTAATGAATTTGAAACGTCGACTAAATGCTTCTGAGAGCAGTTATCGTATCGACACTTGTGATAAGAAGCACCACACGAAAAAAAAAACTAAAAACATCTTCGCAATAGTCCCTTTCGTTATACGTTCGAGCTGCTAAGTCCCATTTTAAAAATTTTGCAGGGGAGTAAAAAAATATTTCCTTTCATTGAATATAAACGAAAAAAAATAAAAATAAAACACGTACCTTTATACTTTTCGAAACGATGCAATTTTAGTTGCTGTAACCTACTGTATCAAAATATGAATTTGCATAAAAAGTGGACTTAGCAACTTTTCACTCTAAGCTAGCGATATGTATTTTTGATTGAAGTATGGTCAGATTTACCTACCCTACAGCTGACCGTTTTTTCTGTTTTTTTTTTTTGGGGAGGTAATTACTTTCCTAGTCGCTTAGTAGATAGAGTCTGAGTTCTTCTCCATGCTCTTTAAGGTCGCTGTTTTAGGTTCCGCTGC
>NW_023458566.1:19456593-19459156 GCF_013731165.1 Rhagoletis pomonella | reverse complement strand
TAGCTTTCCCTGATTCCATATATACACATTTGAAGTTGCCTTTTTTTGCCTTTTTTAAGATATTTGCCTTTTTTTTGCCTTTTTTAAGATATTTGCCTTTTTTTGCCTTTTCTACCTTTAAAAAAGTGATTATAGCATTTACAATTTTTTTTTTTTAAGATTGAAAAATATACACATTGCCCATGCGGCTTATAGAAGCACAGAGACCTCTTGCCAAATTGGTGTTGAAAAAATTCAAACCCGTTTTCTCAGCTAACGTAGGCTTGGAGACAATAAGGGGTGTGTATAAAATTGTAAAGGGCGAGGAAAACGCCCTTATTCCTGATAATATGAACGTTTCAAACGGTCCATATTTAAATTGGGCTCCACTTGTATCAACTTACGTCGAGCGCACATTTAGTACATTCAAGGCTTTTCTTCGCGAAAATCTAATGAAAATGCTGCCAGAAAACTTCAAAATGCATCTTGTAGTTCAATGTTACTACAACTATACAGATTAAAGTTGTATGAGTTAGAAACTCGAAAGGATAAAATAGTCAAAGATTCAAAGTACAAATTTTTCATACAATGAAACTAGTTCATAGTTTTTCTCTTTTTACTTGTAATATAAGCATTTCTAAAATAAATATATTTTTTGATTGTTCTTCGTATTTTCTGTCCTTTTTAGTGCCTTATTTTGCTTTTTTTGCAATACCTTTTTTTTGCCTTTTTCGCTATTTTGTTTTGCCTTTTTTTGCCTTTTTTGCACTACCTAGTGCCTTTTCCTGCCTTTTTCACTATTTTATTTTGCCTTTTCCAGCCTATTTCGTTACTTTATTTTGCCTTTTTTATAGGTTTTTAGGTCCTAAAAATCCGTTCCCTGCTGATTACCTATTCTAGTATGCGCAAATTTAAACAAAATTTTTTTAGAGCGTAGGTAAATGAATTTAGGGCAATGTGATCGGTAAGTAAAATTTACTTAGATTAATGGTGCAACAATTAGTCACGGCTAGGGGATAGGTTTTCTATTGAATTTGGAAAACAAAACGGCACAGCAAGTTGTTCCAGCTTGCCAATGCTGCTATTTGGATATGTTCTTTAAACATTGCTGCTCGTTGTAGGGATTAGCTGAGTAATCTAGTTGTGATTTTTCTGGCAACACCATGGGCCTAATTTGTCTCCACGACGCACAGTGGTTCGGATAGCAGATCTAGCTGGACGAAAGTCAAAATTTTTTTTGTTTTTAAAATACTTAATGGTACTTGGAATACATTCCTGACAATACATTCAAATATAAATTGCATTTATTAAAGCATTAACATATGAAAACAAACAAAAAAAGGTAAGTCAACGGCGCCTATTTGATAACTCTATTTTAAAAGCTAAAATTTAACTTAAAAGATTGCTAATTGCACTCACAAATATTTGCATAATTGCAAATTGACTTTATAAACAAAAAATTACACTTATTCCGCTATAGATTCAGAGGTCATAACGCAATTTATGTCCACATTGGTATAAGCAAATTTATTCTGAAAAATCGTCGTTTTGATTAATTAAAAAAATAAATTAAAGAGTAGGAAAAGTAAAGGCCGCCGAAGTCCGTTATAAAACCACTTGCATATTATTCTTTACACCTTCGCAAATGCAGAGGGTAAGTTCGACAACCAAGTCTAACCAATTGGCTTAGATATTTACATTTTAGTGACAGTATGTCAAATCTCAAAATTCAAAAGTAATTATTAACAGGAATGTATCTGAATATAAATATAAGATCAGTGGCGGATCCACGGGAAAGAGGGGGGGCGGGGGGGGGGAGGGGTTGTGTGTTAAAACAGAAAAATACTTGGAGTTATAAAACCTTTGGTTATGAAAGAGTTAAAAAAATTAGTACCCAGTTATATAGAAATCTACCGATTTTTTTTTAATTTTCGTCCGCCATATTGGATCCGCCGTTTTGAATTTTTGGTAAATGACTTCAGATATGTAATCAGCGACCCAGAAAACCCCCAGATACCCAGTTTCATAGAAATCTACCGATTTTTTTAAATTTTCGTCCGCCATATTGGATCCGCCATTTTGAATTTTTGATAAGTGACTTCAGATTCGTAATTAGCGACTCAAAAATCCCCTAGGTAAGAAGAGGTGTAAAGATCCATCAACCAGTATTTGTTTAAATAGTTTCGTCCAGCTAGATTTGCGATCCGAACCACTGTGCGATGTGGCTAGTCAGCCTAACTTAACCTTTACCTTTGATAGACATAATTTGAAAGGTTATGTAAGTAGAATATTGTATGATGTATTTTGGAACGATTTTCCGTCATCCCCTGCCAAATTTGGTTTTACGTTCGAAGTTCAAATTGTGTCGTATATATTGAAACATAAGTGATTGCAAGAAAGCGATTATTTTCATTGCTACCTGCAAGGCAGCAATAGGTAGAAGATACATCTTTGCACCTATGCTTCCGGGATGAGCCCAGAAATATACTGTGGTTTAATGTGGTTATATAACAGTTTTTGCTAGATGAAAGATATCTGCAGCGGAACCTAAAACAGCGACCTTAAAGAGCATGGAGAAGAACTC
>NW_023458566.1:19448313-19456493 GCF_013731165.1 Rhagoletis pomonella | reverse complement strand
AAAAAAACAACCGAAAGGATGTACTCAGCGGAGCAGTGTAACATACGCTAACACTCCATAGCTGCAGGTTTTCTGAAAAAGTGAAGTGGTTGAAGATGCAAAGCCAGTCTGAGAGCCTTTGTTGGGTGGGCTAAGCATTGGGGCTGACCGATACCTTCGAATCATTTTGTTGCCGTGTTCTTTTTTTTTCAATTTTGCGCACTAACTACGAATGCGATGAGCGCAGAGAAAAGAAGGTTTCCTTTGCGCTTTTGCCTTGGCAAGTGTTCCTACTTTCTCCGGAGTGATATACAAACTTATATACTGCCAGCATGCTGATTGATACTCGTTTAATTGGGTCATCTCCCTAAAATCTATAGCAAATCACTTTACCACAGCTTCAATGATGATGTATTGAGAAAGAAACGCATCTAAACTTTGCAAGTCATAATGACATTCACTTTAATTTTAGACCATAAAAAGGAATCGAGATGAAAAAATACTCGTAGAGGGCAGTTTATTGTTCCGTACAGCAGAAAATGTAAATTAATAAATTAAGAAAAAAAAATCAAAAGAATGAGAGCAGCCTTCGGGCTTTCTTTATCTGAAGCTTGTACTTATCTCGAAGATTATACAAAGTTTCATTGGCGAAAGCCAGAAAAAATTTGCACTACTTTTTGTTTAGCAAAGTAAAAATAAACAAAAATTTGTTTAATTACTTTTGAGATAAAAAAACTGGTTTTAAATAAGAACAAGGTACGAATACATACATATATATGTATGTGTGTACCTATAAATCGTGTCGTACCAAAAATGAGTTATGCCTCCTAGACTAAAACCAGCTTTTTCGGCTAGGAGAAGCGAAATTTTACCTGAACAAATTAATATGCAATAAGGCGCTAAACTACCAAGGTTACTGTGATTATCAAAAATTCAATCGCTGTTATCAATTCCATTTCCATTTGTCCAGCATTGTTACATAGTATTGTTTATGTTTTTTTTTTTTTTGTTCTATTAAGGCATCATAATTGCCCATTCAAATAGAAACATGAAATATCAAAACAAAAATAATTCAACAAGCGGATATGAAAACGAGATCGTTCGGCTGAATGGCTAGCAAACTTCTTGAGTGACCGCGAATACACGCTGATTCGCCCCTCACTGCTGCTAGAGAAGTAGAAAATCTCGTTCCATGTAGATTTATGCGCGCTTACCGCCCTATAATCGCACGTATCGCAGCAGCGGACACGTCCGCATACGCTTTTGGCTCTTTGGCAAAGCGCTTAGGCCGACAGCGCTGCCTGGTTTTTAAAGTCAGCCAGCCAGCCTACAGCAATGGGCGGGGGTAGGTGTGGGGTGGGGTGGGGTGTTGCGGCATTTGGCATGGAATCAATTTCGGTCAGATCGCGGCAAGCATGCGCGGCGTGCTGCTGAGCTTTTTATGAGCGTTAAACACAGTTATGAACATTCATGTGCTTGCTGTACATATTGATATGTATGCATGTACATACACATATGTATGTATGGATTTATGTGCATTGCTAATAGAAAATGTATGTAAATATCCGGACGTATTTTCGTATTATAATAATTCTTATTATTATACTATACACAGTTCGCAATAAATTCTAAGTCGCCGTGCTGTGCCAGTTTGCTTTTTTTTCAAAGAGTCTTCTGATTTCTTTCATATGCAAATCACGCGTGGCAGGCAAAGAGGGCGTAGGGGGGGGGAGTTGGTTGCTTTTAAGTCGGCAGCGCGCGGTGTGGTCGCGGTTTTTTTCAACTTTTGTGTGGCGATAACTTTTGTGTGGCTTTCAGCGCCATAACAATTCGGCAATTCATATTTGGCAGCGACTTTTGTTTTTGTTCTTGCATACATTTGTTTAAGTGAGTCGGGCGTTCATTCACACCAGCCCAGCGTTGAAAAGTAGGTTTGGGCGGGTGATCGGCTATTAGTGGAAGCAATTGTTGGTCGTATTGTTCGCAACAATTTTTGACACATTTATTGACGAAACGCAGAGTCAGTCATACATCCGTGGCGCCTATGTGCAAATTTCGAATGTAAAGAACGATAGCTACCCTGCTGCGTTTTCTATTTACTTTAAGTATTGTAGTTTTACTGAATTTAGAACTTGGCCCAAATCGCCTTACTTATCTTTTTTTTTATTAAACAAGTGACTGGGTAGGAACTTTCATTTGTTTATTATGCTCCTTTTCAATAAGAGATAGTTGCGAAGTCGGTGAAACATCCAATATGTGCACTTAAGGGCACATCACCAAACAAATGGCGCTTTTTGCACCAAAATTATAAATGTGTTAGAGTTTAAGACTTTCGCCAAAAATATTTCGGAAAAATATTAAGATTTAAGTGAGTTGATTCAATACTACATATTTTGATTCCGTATATAAAAGTTTTAATTATTTTTATGCAGACCTTTAAAGCTTAAACTCTTCTATCATCTGAGGTGATTTTTTTCGGAAAAAATAATTATATAGTTTTAAATTTGTTTCATTAAAAAAATAGATTTTTTTAGTATTTTCAAATCGGTCCACCTCTTATAATAAAATAAAGCCGTGAGATATAATAAATTGTGTAATTCCGAAGGAAAAACGTTACCGATTTTTTTTTTTGCATGGAGGTTGATGCACCCTAATGTACATACGAATGTTTCATCGAAAAGCATATTAAGATATATTTAGGGGATTCACAAGACGTGTTAACCGTCGTAAAAACTTAAGCTTAACATTTTTTGTGCGGAATAAGGTTAAAATGGTTTTAGGGGACTAATAATATATTTGTTTTTTTTATCAAAATTAAAAACATTTCGGTGTAATTAGAAACCCTCTAAAGTAAAAAAAATTTTCAAATTCAAGATTTTACCACATTTACCACGCGTAATTCATAAGCTCATTCGAGAAATTTCAAAAAAAAAATTTAAATAAAAAAAATTTTAATGTGTTTCACAAGCTACAACTATTGACGTTGAGCATATCTATGGAACCATGTTCATAAAAAAAAATAATACTTTTCACTCATTTTAACACATTTGCGTGCATTAAATCATTTTCACCTTCAAAGGCGTAACTGATTAATCATCTGCGGGAAAATTGCTATAAAAACAAGCAAAGCATTGTTTTTTTTTTTGGAAATCTCTTTCGGCTTTTTTTTTTCATGAATGCTGCTTTAGCATTGCGGCTGGAATTTTCTTCATACGCAAATGCGGACCAAAAGTCAACGGTGCGTATAATTTGAGGTGGGCATCAATTGAAAATTTATTCCAAAATATTTAGCTCCAAAATGATTAAATCACAGTTTATTTGGTTAACCGATGAACGTCAATCGGTAATCGGTTTATACTTTTATATATATTTGTATGTATGTATGTCTATATACCTATTTCCATTGAAGTATAGCGAAACAGATATCCGATTTAATTGTAACAACAACAGCTTCGGCAACACGCAATTATTAGCAAATTTAAAAAAAAAAAAAAATTTGTGATAGCTGCAATACAAATGTCTATGGCTATGTATGTATGTATGTTTGTAGCCTATGTATATATGTTTTTCAGTAGGTGCTTTCAGGTAGCTGAAGCTATTCGTATCTACGCGCAACTGACGCTTTGTTCAATGTCCAGCAAGCTGATGTCATAATTTACTTTTACCAAACTTGTTTCTTTGCTTATTTTCATATTCTCTGTTTGTTTATTTAGCATTTCCTATTTCTTACTCGTTTTCTTCCTCGTCATTGGATTTATTTGCCGCTTAATTGCCGAAATTTATAAATTTGTGACCAAAACGTCATTGTTGAGTGGAACAAAAAGTTGGTGGCGAAATTCAAGTCGAAATTTCTGTTATAAAATCTAGTCAAATATCTTCGTTACTTGGTAAGTAAGTAGGTAAGTAGAGCTGTATTGTCCTGTATGTATGTATATTCATAACCACTATAAGCCTAGAGAAGTGGATAGAAAATCAAAAAAATATCGAAATTATTTTAAAGTGGGCCTCGAAAGTGAATGAAGTGTTTTCGTTCTGAATGTTTACTAAATTGAAGACCTCGAACTTGCCAGGATTGGATAAAATCTTTCGTGAATGATAGGAATCGATGCATTACCTAGATTAGACTTACACTAGGGGGCCAATTTATGTTGCGACAGTTTGGTGTCACTGCTTAACATTCGAGTACTTAACAACCTTTTAAGGCAGTGAAGAAGAACTTCAATACTTTACGCTCATTTCCATTTGGTTTCGTAACTAAGGAGAGGTAAAAATTTAGGCGAAACGCGACTATCAGCATAGTAAAGCTCTGTACACATCGAAAACGACATCACCACATGACAGGGCATTAAGCTTCCATCAACATTATCTAAACGCTTTGTCGACGGAGGCATGAATTTTTTGAAAGCGGCAGCGACATCATGAATTTGTTTGATTTTGACATAAAAATAGGAGGAATCTTATCAGTCGCTAAAAAAATAGAAATAGGTCTAATCTGATTATATCTAAATTTTTGGCTAGTCGCGATGTTGCCGTGTTAAAATAATTTGACAGCTGTGGCCTGTAGCCCGTCATTTCTAATGTGTTTCAGACTTAAGACGATCCAATGTACTCATTTCATTTGACAGAATCCTCCAGCAATGATTAGTATTCCTTAGAATTATTTATTTTTGAGAATTTATTTAAGGACTTCGACGTATAGTTACAGTCGAAATTCGACCGTTCTTATAATTCTTTTAGGGATACCGAATTTTGAAATCAAAAAACTCTCTTGAAAGAGGCAGATACAAAAAAAAATTAACTAAAATTAAATTTTTTCTTTGCGTACGTATTCATTCCCTCCTTCGCCTTCGAATTAGTTTTCTTATTCGTATTCTCAGCCTTTTTCATAATCGCCTTAGTGTAAGTGTTCGTCCTTGTATTCGTTTTCGTTCACGTTTTCATATTCCTGTTCGCCTTCATATTCTTCGTCGTCTTTGTCTTCGTCTTTGCCAGCGCCCTAGCTTGGTCCTCATATTAGTTTCCGTCTTCGGATTCCCCTTCGTCTTAGTCCGAGTACCAAGGATTTGTCTTTGTCTTTGTCTTCGTACTACTGTTGGTATTCGTCTTCTCATTCTTGTTCGTCATCCTAGTTACTTTCTTATTCGTCTTAGTGTTCGCATTAATCACCGCGTTCGTTTAACTGCAAAAGCAAAATCCGTTCATTTCAGAGCAAATACCTATTAACTCGAAATTGCAATAAACATTACTAATAGCTTTTGCGAATTTTCATCTGTAAATGATTTTTTATTTTTTATATAAATTCCAGCTAAATAGCATTACATGATATCGCATTTTGCCCTAACAATGCATATGTATGTATTACATACTTATTTCTACGTAACATAATCCAAATTAATATTCCCAATCAAATACGTTTGCCATTCGTGGTATTTTACAAAGTATGGGAATAATATCTAGATAGTATATTCAAATACAATTTACATATGCCTACGTGAAGGTATTCCAATAATATGCCGACTAATTTATTTTAATGCAATGTCACATTTGGAGTGGCATTTAGTTTAGGAATTTTTATGACTAACGCTAGACAAATAAATAACTAAACTAAAGTTATAAATCTCTACAAATAGGTAATGTATAAGCAGTGTTTCGCTATAGTATATCAGTGGTTTAATGAAGAATGATGATAATGAAAAATACCTGCTTAAAGCTTAAATAAATATGCAAGCGACTAAAAGTCTAACGACCGACCATCAAATAAATACCAAGCATTATTAAATCAAATACAGATAAGAACCCCAAATGTGTTTCGGCTGTACCAACAGATAAACTGAAAAGATGCTCAGATAGTTGCGGAGATAAGACCACGTTTATACAAGGCACTTCTTTGCGTGTGTTTACCTATTAGGGGCATTCTTATTTACTACGAATAAGTAGCTTTGGATCCCTATATGTAAGTAATAGCAGCTAATGTGTCAAGAATTAAAAAAAGAGACTTAAAGTCTCTAGTAATATCTAGAACAAAATACACTTCGGTCTTTTTAGGCGGTTTATTATAAGGATTTGAATTTATGCGGTTTTTCAAACCATTTTTTCGCTTTAGCGATTTTGCTTTTTTGAGAGTTGTTATCAATTTTTTTTTAGTGTGTAAGAGACATTGTTTCTGTAAATTAATTCGTCTTTGTATTCTTATATAATTCATGTACTTGTTGTGGTATTTTTTTGTTTTTGGTTAAACTACAAATACAATTTTATCTATTTAATTAATGTTTATTTTTTTTGGCTTAATATTGCCTCACTGGATTTTGTATGCGGTTTTTTGGAATTTCTTACATGCGAGTATCTGAACGCATCTCCTGTTTTTGTATGCAAGTAAAGAGCTTTTTTTATGCGAATTTTATTCTGTGCGGCTTTCTGAGGAATGCCAGTACACCCCTAATGTTTATAAGTACTATGTATGGACGCATGCTATGCCTATTAGATAACAATGGCATTAAGAGCTGTTACTCAGTCCATTAAAGTTTACTACGGCAATTCAGTTAACTACGAATATTTACGTATGTATGTATCTATATGTAGTATGTACTATGTTCATATGTTAGTTGTTATCTTACCCGATGTGGCGCGCTAAGCAGACGTAGTATGGTGCCCAACTGTGTGGCCAGTGGCATGGTGGCGGCAAAGCCATAAGTTGGTGCACGCGTCGGTATCGGATACATGGCTGTACAATTAAGCGGATCAGTATCGACCAGATACTGCACCCGCAGTGTAATCAATTCGTCTGGATCCATTTTCACTATCATTTTCACTGCGTGTGTAGGTTTTGTTGTTGTTGCCGGTTGCCGGAGCGATTGTTTGCCAATACTCCCCCACCTAGCGTTCACTTGCTTTTATGCTGTTTCGTTGATTTTATTAAATTTTGCAATTATGTATCTTACTTTTTTACACAAACACACACACACACGCACACAGGCACACTAATTCACCACTAAATACAACACATACATTGATACGATGTGGACAGGTGTGTGAGAGTTTTTGCTTTCCGCCACTTGAGAACCGTTAAATAACATGTTAAACTGCTGGAAACTTGACTAACTTTGCTTTCGTTAAGTTCAACTCATATTTTAAGTTTTATGGCGCATTACCGCTTTTTTATTTATTTATGCAAGCATTTTAATTTCACATATGCATATTTGTATGTGTATGTGTTTCACTTTTCCCGAGTTAATTTAGCAAATCACTTTCATTATTACTTCGGCGCTTTCTGTTTTGGTTGTTGGAGTACTAAAAATGCCAGCAGATTATTTATAAATAATGCAAAACGCAATTGCAGGCGTTTTTTTTTCATAAAGACGGTGTTGCTTTGCTGTCGGCTGTTTGCAGAAATAATTATTGTACGTTTTAAACGCGTTGCAGGCGATTATTAAAAAAAAAAAAACATAAAAATGTTGGTAAAATTAATTTAAAAATTTTTGTAATTTACGCTGCTGCGCCGGTCTCATTTTGGTATGTTAAATATGTAAATATTCACTTACTATTTATTTTACAAGTAGTGGAATCTTGTTCAGTTAAGTAAGAAAAATATCTTCAATGGAAAAACGAATGAAAATCACGAAAACATCGCCATCTTCACTCATCATTCTTAATTTGTATGGAAAAATTCATTGTTGGCCATAGATTGGCCAAACAATCGGTGAAGTTTTAAAAAGATTTTGAGGACTCATTATTCCATTCATGAAATGCAAAAAATCTCTTGGCGCAAGCTTTAACCATTCGTCCTGAAATATATTAGCCAGAAATGTGAAAAAGAGAACCATTTTGAAATATGAGAGTTTTTACTGTCCACAAAATAATTTATGCAACCTCACATGCGCGGTTTTGCATTGACGATGTGTATAGATAGATGTGTATAGGTACTTATACATGCATACATATGTAAACCAAAAACTACATATCGTCACCTGAAGTGTAAAAAGGCGTAACAAAAATCGTCGCTGAAATGCTAAAAGTCGCAAGTAATTAAAAATTCAAAATTCACTTTTTGATTGATATGATAGATTTCGAATTGCAACTCCCTATATCGCTTTAGGAAAAAAAATGTTCTTTTTAGTCAGCACTTTTTCCATTTCAGAGTTTGTTACGGCTCTTAGCATTTCAGGTGACGATGTGTATATCCAGTTTCTTATGTATTACACTGA
>NW_023458566.1:19439912-19448213 GCF_013731165.1 Rhagoletis pomonella | reverse complement strand
TCAGTGTAATACATAAGAAACTGGATATACACATCGTCACCTGAAATACAAAAAACCGTAACAAACGTTGAAATGTAAAAAGTCCTAACTAAAGATAATAATTTTTTTTCATAAAGCGATCTAGGGAGTTGTAATTCAATGAAATCCATCATATCTATCAAAAAGTGAATTTTGAATTTTTAATTACTTGCGACTTTTTGCATTTCAGCGACGATTTTTGTTACGCCTTTTTACACTTCAGGTGACGATATATAGTTTTTGGTCTACATATGTATATATGTATAAGTACCTATACACATCGTCAATGCAAAACCGCGTATGTGAGGTTGCATAAATTATTTTATGGATAGTAAAAAACACTCATATTTCAAAATGGTTCTCTTTCTCGCATTTCTGGCTAATATATTTAAGGACGAATGGTTAAAGCTTGCGCCAAGAGCTTTTTTGCATTTCAGCGACTATATGAATTAGGGCCTTTCTATATTAAGGTAACGATATGCAGTATATCTCTACACAACAAAAGCGAACTCGAAGCAATATTCTTCCGATCGGGTATCTGGTTCTCTTTATCTTGTCATCGTCCGCACAAGTTGGAATAATAAGTCCTCAAAATCTTTTTAAAACTTCACCGATTGTGTTTGGTCAATCTATGGCCAACAATGAAATTTTTTCATACAAATTAAGAATAATGAGTGAAGTTGGCGATGTTTTCGTGATTTTCATTCGTTTTTCCATTGAAGATGTTTTTCTTACTTAACTGAACAAGATTCCACTACTTGCAAAATAAATAGTAAGTGAATATTTACATATTTAACATACCAAAATGAGACCGGCGCAGCAGCGTAAATTACAAAAATTTTCAAAATTAATTTAACCAACATTTTTCTGTTTTTTTTTTTGTTTTTTTTTAATAATCACCTGCAACGCATTTAAAACGTACAATAATTATTTCTGCAAACAGCCGACAGCAAAGCAACACCGTCTTTACCAAAAAAAAAAAACGCCTGCAATTGCGTTTTGCATTGTTTATAAATAATTTGCTGGCATTTTTAGTACCTACTCCAACAACCAAAACAGAAAGCGCCGAAGTAATAATGAAAGTGATTTGCTAAATTAACTCGGGAAAAGTGAAACACATACACATACAAATATGCATATGTGAAATTAAAAATAATAAAAATAAATAAAAAAAGGCGGTAATGCGCGATAAAACTTAAAATATGAGTTAAACTTAACGAAAGCAAAGTTAGTCAAGTTTCCAGCAGTTTAACATGTTATTTAACGGTTCACAAGTGGCGGAAAGCAAAAACTCTCACACACCTGTCCACATCGTATCAATGTATGTGTTGTATTAAGTGGTGAATTAGTGTGCCTCTCTGTGTGTGTGTGCGTGTGTGTGTTTGTGTAAAAAAGTAAGAGATAATTGCAAAATTTAAAAGGAGTGAACGCTAGGTGGGAGTATTGGCAAACAATCGCTCCGGCAACCGGCAACAACAAAACCTACACACGCAGCGAAAATGATAGTGAAAATGGATCCAGACGAATTGATTACACTGCGGGTGCAGTATCTGGTCGATACTGATCCGCTTAATTGTACAGCCATGTATCCGATACCGACGCGTGCACCAACTTATGGCTTTGCCGCCACCATGCCACTGGCCACACAGTTGGGCACCATACTACGTCTGCTTAGCGCGCCACATCGGGTAAGATAACAACTAACATATGAACATAGTACATACTACATACACATACATACATACGTAAATATTCGTAGTTAACTGAATTGCCGTAGTAAACTTTAATGAACTGAGTAACAGCTCTTAATGCCATTGTTATCTAATAGGCATAGCATGCGTCCATACATAGTACTTATAAACATTAGGGGTGTACTTGCATTCCTCAGAAATATACGCATAAAAAAGCTCTTTACTTGCATACAAAAACAGGAGATGCGTTCAAATACTCGCATGTAAGAAATTACAAAAAACCGCATACAAAATCAAGTGAGGCAATATTAAGCAAAAAAAACATTAATGAAATAGATAAAATTGTATTTGTAGTTTAACCAAAAACAAAAAAATACCACGACAAGTACATGAATTATATAAAAATACAAGGATAATTAATTTTCCGAAACATTGTCTCTTACACTTTAAAAAAAAGTTATAACAACTCTCAAAAAAGCAAAATCGCTAAAGCGAAAAAATGGTTTGAAAAACCACAAAAATTCAAATCCTTATAAAAAACCGCCTAAAAAGACCGAAGTGTATTTTGTTTTAGATATAAATACTTTAAGCCCCTTTTTTTAATTCTTGACACATTAGCTGCTACATATAAGAATTCAAAGTAAGCTACTTTTTCGTACTAAATAAGAATGCCCCTAATACGTAAATACACGCAAAGAAGTGCCTTGTATAAACGAGGTCTTATCTCCGCAACTATCTTAGCATCTACTCAGTTCATCTGTTGGTACAGCCGAAACACATTTGGGTTCTTATCTGTATTTGATTTAATAATGCTTGGTATTTATTTGATGGTCGGTCGTTAGACTTTTAGTCGCTTGCATATTTATTTAAGCTTTAAGCAGGTATTTTCATTATCATCATTCTTCATTAAACTACTGATATACTAAAGCGAAACACATGGATACCTACTTTCAGCACCGCTTATACATTACCTATTTGTAGAGATTTATAACTTTAGTTTAGTTATTTATTTGTCTAGCGTTAGTCATAAAAATTCCTAAACTAAATGCCACTCCAAATGTGACATTCACATTGCATTAAAATAAATTAGTCGGCATATTATTGGAATACTTTCACGTAGGCATATGTAAATTGTATTTGCATATACATGCTATCTATTATTCCCATACTTTGTAAAATACCACGAATATCAAACGTATTTGATTTTGAATATTAATTTAGATTATGTTACGTAGAAATAAGTATGTACAAGTATACATACATATGCATTTTTAGGGCAAAGTGCGATATCATGTAATGCTATTTGGCTGGAATTTATCAAAAAAAAAAAATCATTTACAGATGAAAATTCGCAAAAACTATTAGGAATGTTTATTGCAATTTCGAGTTAATAGGTATTTGCTCTGAAAGGAACGGATTTTGCTATTGCAGTTAAACGAACGCGGTGATTAATGAGAACACTAAGATGAATAAGAAAGTAAGTAGGATGACGAACAAGAATGAGAAGACGAATACCAACAATAGTACGAAGACAAAGACAAAGACAAATCCTTGGTACTCGGACTAAGACGAAGGGGAATCCGAAGACGGAAACTAATATGAGGACCAAGCTAGGGCGGTGGCGAAGACGAAGATAAAGACGACGAAGAAGGCGAACAGTCATATTCCTGTTACGGGGACGAATGCGAATACAAGGACGAATACTTACACTGAGGTGATTATGAAGAAGACTGAGAATACGAATATGAAAACTAATTCGAAGGCGAAGGAGGGAATGAATACGTACGCAAAGAAAAAATTTAATTTTTGTTTTTTTTTTTGTATCTGTCTCTTTCAAGAGAGTTTTTTGATTTCAAAATTCGGTATCCTTAAAATTAGAAATAATATTAGAAAATAGAATTAAAAGAACGGTCGAATTTCGACTGTAACTATGCGTCGAAGTCCTTAAATAAATTCTCAAAAATAAATAATTCTCAGGAATACGAATCATTGCTGGAGGATTCTGTCAAATGAAACGCGAACATTGGATCGTCTTAAGCCTGAAACACATTGGAAATGACGGGCTACAGACCACAGCTGTCAAATTATTTTAACACGGCAACATCGCGACTAGCCAAAAATTTAGATATAATCAGATTAGACCTATTTCTATTTTTTAGCGACTGATAAGATTCCTCCTATTTTTATGTCAAACTCAAAAAAATGCATGATGTCGCTGCCGCTTTAAAAAAAATGCATGTCTCCGTCCACAAAGCGTTTAGATAATGTTGATGAAAGCTTAATGTCCTGTCATGTGGTGATGTCGTTTCCGATGTATACAGAGCTTTACTATGCTGATAGGAATTCCTAGGCACGTTTCGCCTAAATTTCTACCTCTCCTTAGTTACGAAACCAAATGGAAATTTAAATTCTTCTTCATTGCTTTAAAAGGTTCTTAAGTACTCGAATGTTAAGCAGTGACACCAAACTGTCGCAACATAAATCGGCGCCCTAGTGTTAGTCTAATTTAGGTAATGCATCGATCACTATCATTCTTAACTTAGTAAACATTCAGAAGGAAAACACTTCATTCACTTCCAATTCCCAGTTTAAAATAATTCCGATATTTATTAGATTTTCTATCCACTTCTCTAGACTTATAGTGGTTAGGAATATACATACAGGACAATACAGCTCTACTTACCTACTTATTTACCAAGTAACGAAGATATTTGACTAGATTTTATAACAGACATTTTGACTTGAATTTCGCCACCAAGCTTTTGTTCCACTCAACAATGACGTTTTGGTCACAAATTTATAAATTTGGCAATTAAGCGGCAAATAAATCCAATGACGAGGAAGAAAACGAGTAAGAAATAGGAAATGCTAAATAAACAAACAGAGAATATGAAAATAAGCAAAGAAACAAGTTTGGTAAAAGTAAATTATGACATCAGCTTGCTGGACATTGAACAAAGCGGCAGTTGCGCGTAGATACGAATAGCTTCAGCTACCTGAAAGCACCTACTGAAATACTACATATGTACATACATACATACATAGATATACGTACATTTGTATGTACGTTGAATTGCAGCTATCACAAAGTTTTTTTTTTTTCTCAGTTTGCTAATAATTGCGTGTTGCCGAAGCTGTTGTTGTTACAATTAAATCGGATATCTGTTTCGCTATACTTCAATGGAAATAGGTATATAGATATACATACATACAAATATATATAAAAGTATAAACCGATTACCGATTGACGTTCATCGGTTAACCAAACAAACTGTGATTTAATCATTTTGGAGCTATTTTGGAATAAATTTTCAATTGATGCCCACCTCAAATTATACGCACCGTTGACTTTTGGTCCGCATTTGCGTATGAAGAAAATTCCAGCCGCAGTGCTAAAGCAGCTTTCATGAAAAAAAAAGCCGAAAGAGATTTCCAAAAAAAAAACAATGCTTTGCTTGTTTTTATAGCAATTTTCCCGCAGATGATTAATCAGTTACGCCTTGGAAGGTGAAAATGATTTTATGCACGCAAATGTGTTAAAATGAGTGAAAAGTATTATTTTTTTTATGAACATGGTTCCATAGATCTGCTCAACGTCAACAGTTGTAGCATGTGAAACACATTAAAATTTTTTTTATTTAATTTTTTTTTTTTAAATTTCTCGAATGAGCTTATGAATTACGCGTGGTAAACGTCGTAAAATCTTAGGCTTATTTTTTTAATTTAGAGGGTTTCTAATTACACCGAAATGTTTTTAATTTTGATCAAAAAAATATATACATAATTAGCCCCCCTAGAACCATTTTAACCGCTATTTCACATAAAAAAATGTTAAGCTTAAGTTTTTACGACGGTTAACACGTCTTGTGAATCCCCTAAATATAGCTTAATATGCTTTTCGATGAAACATTCGTATGTACATTAGGGTGTATCACTCGCCATGCAAAAAATAAAAAAAAATTGGTACCGTTTTTCCTTCGGAATTATACAATTTATTATATCTCACGGCTTTATTTTATTATAAGAGGTGGCCCGATATGAAAACATTTCACAAAATTGAGTTTTTATGAAAAAAATTAGTTTTAACAAATATTTTGTTTCAACAAAATTACTTCAGATGATAGAAGAGTTTAAGCTTTAAAGGTCTGCATAAAAATAATTAAAATTTTTATATACGGAATCAAAATATGTAGTAATGAATCAACTCACTTAAATCTTAATATTTTTCCGAAATATTTTGGCGAAAATCTTAAACTCTAATACATTTATAATTTCGGTGCAAAAAGCGCCACTTTTTTGGTGATGTGAGCTAACGTACACATGTTGGATATTTCAACGACTTCGAAACTATCTCTTATTGAAAAAGAGCATAATAGACACTTGTTTAATAAAAAAAGATAAGTAAGGCGATTTGGGCCAAGTTCTAAATTCAGTAAAACTACAATACTTAAAGTAAATAGAAAACGCAGCAGGGTTGCTATCGTTCTTTACATTCGAAATTCGCACATAGACGCCACGGATGTATAACTGACTCTGCGTTTCGTCAATAAATGTGTCAAAAATTGTTGCGAACAATTGCTTCCACTAATAGCCGATCACCCGCCCAAACCTACTTTTCAACGCTGGGCTGGTGTGAATGAACGCCCGACTCACTTAAACAAATGTATGTAGGTACATTAGCAAGAACAAAAACAAAAGTCACTGCCAAATATGAATTGCCGAATTGTTATGGCGCTGAAAGCCACACAAAAGTTATCGCGCGTTTGAAAATAAAACCGCGACCACACCGCGCGCTGCCGACTTAAAAGCAACCAACTCCCCCCCTACGCCCTCTTTGCCTGCCACGCGTGATTTGCATATGAAAGAAATCTGAAGACTCTTTGAAAAAAAGCAAACTGGCACAGCACGGCGACTTAGAATTAATTGCGAACTGTGTATAGTATAATAATAAGAATTATTATAATACGAAAATACGTCCGGATATTTACATACATACATACATTTTCTATTAGCAATGCGCATAAATCCATACATACATATGTATGTACAAATGTTCATAATTGTGTTTAACACTCATAAAAAGCTCAGCAGCACGCCGCGCATGCTTGCCGCGATCTGACCGAAATTGATTCCATGCCAAATGCCGCAACACCCCACCCCACCCCACACCTACCCCCGCCCATTGCTGTAGGCTGGCTGGCTGACTTTAAAAACCAGGCAGCGCTGTCGGCCTAAGCGCTTTGCCAAAGTGCCAAAAGCGTATGCGGACGTGTCCGCTGCTCCGATACGTGCGATTATAGGGCGGTAAGCGCGCATAAATCTACATGGAACGAGATTTTCTACTTCTCTAGCAGCAGTGAGGGGCGAATCGGCGTGTATTCGCGGTCACTCAAGAAGTTTGCTAGCCATTCAGCTGAACGATCTCGTTTTCACATCCGCTGCTGTTGAATTATTTTCGTTTTGATATTTCATGTTTCTATTCGAATGGGCAATTATGATGCCTTAATAGAACAAAACAAAAAAACAACCATGAACAATACTATGTAACAATGCTGGACAAATGAGTAAACATAGATTTGTTGATAGCTTCACAATTTGTTGTTTGAAGTTTTCATTCGAAGGGAGCTTTTTAAGAAACAACTAAAATGGAAATGATAACAGCGTTTGAATCTTTGATAATCACAGTAACCTTGGAAGTTTAGCGCCATATTACATTTTATTTTGTTCAGGTAAAATTTCGCTTCTCCTAGTCGAAAAAGCTGGTTTTAGTCTAGACTCTAGAGGCATAACTCATTTTTGGTACGACACGATTTATACAAACATACATATGTATGTACATATGTATGTATTCGTACCTTGTTCTTATTTAAAACCAGTTTTTTTTTTATCTCAAAAGTAATTAAACAAATTTTTGTTTATTTTTACTTTGCTAAACAAAAAGTAGTGCAAATTTTTTCTGGCTTTCGCCAATAACACTTTGTATAATCTTCGAGCTAAGTAGAAGCTTGAGATAAAGAAAGCCCGAAGGCTGCTCTCATTCTTTTTTTTTTCTTAATTTATTAATTTACATTTTCTGCTGTACGGAACAATACACTGCCCTCTACGAGTATTTTTTCATCTCGATTCCTTTTTATGGCCTAAAATTAAAGTGAATGTCATTATGACTTGCAAAGTTTAGATGCGTTTCTTTCTCAATACACCATAATTGAAGCTGTGGTGATTTGCTATAGATTTTAGGGAGATGACCTAATTAAACGAGTATCAATCAGCATGCTGGCAGTCTATAAGTTTGTATATCTCTCCGGAGAAAGTAGGAATACTTGCCAAGGCAAAAGCGCAAAGGAAACCTTCTTTTCTCTGCGCTCATTGCATTCGTAGTTAGTGCGCAAAATTAAAAAAAAAAAAACACGGCAACAAAATGAAACGAAGGTATTGGTCAGCCCCAATGCTTAGCCCACCCAACAAAGGCTCTCAGACTGGTTTTACATCTTCAACCAGGTCACTTTTTCAGAAAAGCTGCAACTATGGAGTGTCAGCGTATGTTGCACTGCTCCGCTGAGTACATCCTTTCGGTTGTTTTTTTTGCCTACAC
>NW_023458566.1:19430113-19439812 GCF_013731165.1 Rhagoletis pomonella | reverse complement strand
ACAATTTATACCAACCCGCACAATTGATGCATTAGGGTCTGAAAGGGTTATTGTAAATAAATGCAACAAGGTAGATATGCGATTCGCTGGTATGTACATATGTATGTTTGTGCTCTGTTCGGCACCCTCTGCTGGCATAAATTTTGAAACATTTTCAGGCCGCTGTATGTTTGTACGTATGTATGTATGTATGTAGTTGTACGCATGTTTGTGCAGCCCAACAACGAAAGCACTTATGCATACACACGCACACCTGTTGCCCGGCCGAAGTACGTGTGGGCACTCTCAGACGCACACAACAAACAGGCACAGCAAATGTGCAAATGCGGAGGGTTGCTCTCGCTCTCTCTATTTAAAGTGTTTCATCGAATTATTGTTTTTTGTTTGAGAAGCGAGTTAATAAAAATTAGTTAATTTGGTCTAATTTCAGAGATTAGATTTGTGTTCGAGTGGGAACCTTTAGCGGTCTTTGGTAAAATTTCGATGAAAAACGAGTGGTGCTTAAAGATCGATAGATTAGAATTTTACAGGTGAAGATATTCGTAAAATTAGGTATTCCGTACCGTAAAAAAGTAATTTATATTTGAGTGTGATCCATAGGCCGCGAACTTACAAATTATAGACCAAAACATAAAGATGGCCAAAACAGATCTAACGCCAACAAAGGTAAGGTCGTTGAAGTTGTAGCCTGGTTACACTAAAATTATATGGATATTATCTTCACCCCCTGGTTAATCGATAAACCCACAATTTATGGGGAAAGTGCTGTCGAAACGAAACGAACGCCGAAGTAATGCGAAAATTGAATGCAGACAGCTCTTTAGCTGATTACAAAGTTTGAGGCAGTGCCCGGTCGAGGCCAGAACCGAGAGTTGGCGCTTAGTAAGTCGAAGAGGTAAAAACGATTTTACTGTAAGTTACTATTGTGAAAACGGAAGGAAACATAAATTAGAAATACTAGACGTACGTATTAACAATCCCAGGATAATTTAGAGCAGATTGTGTGATCATCAGATCAGGGCCTGATTAGTATTAAAAATTCTTGGACCTCCTAAACAGGGATCTAAGTTGAAGCTAAATTTCTGTTGCATGAATAATTGACGTTTATCTCCCTTGGAATACTATCTGAAAACAAGTTATAGAAAGTATTGACCAAGAAGAGACCATCTCCAACAAAGCCATCACATGTCTTTTCACAGGCCTTTCAGTTTCATAAATGCCCCAGCGAGGATTAAAGAAGAAAAATCCCCTCTTCGCAGGCCTTAAATATAATGAAAAGTATGCCGAAGTGAAAGTATGAAAATCAATCCTAAATTCCCTTCCTATCCAAGTCCATCCAGCCGATCAGTCTTCGCATGAAATATTTTCTGAAAATCTCATATCAAAAATTAAAAATATTCGCTGAAAACTGCGCAGCCAAGTGCTCTCTCCTCTCCTGCATCCAACTAAGTGTGGCCTCACTACCCACTCGCGGCATCCATTCGCCTATAAGCGGTGAAATGTTGTGCCGCGGAGGGAAGTACGCACACTCTCCTCAGCACACACAGATTTTTTTGCAATCTCTCTCTCGTTTTTCGTACTTTTGAATACCGTATCGTATCTCACCGATTCTAATCGTATTAAATCGCAACCAGAAGCTGCCGGCGCACGTCTGCTGCCGCTATGCGCCGCGAGTGTAAATTGCCTGCAACGCTGCGCGCCGCATTGCTTTTTGTGGCGAGTCAGTCAGTAGTCGGAAGCTGATTTCGGTTTCAGTCGTTTGACAACGCGCCGTGCAAGCGAAACGTACGCGCAACAGCCACCACATCGATAGGCAAGCAGCCAATATTATAGAAGAATATCTAATACGCGCGACACTTTTCCACATTTTCCGATTTGCACTGAGTTGTAAGAAGAAAAGTGAGAGAAAACTGAAAGCAGAAATTCCGTGTCAGAAGCTCAACAATTTTTTTTTTCGCTCGTTGATTTTTAAAAATACATTGGAACGCGCGTGTGGCGTGCGCTGAGTGGTGGCTGCGAAAATAACAACAACGAAACAAAAATCACAATAAAAAGCAAAAAGTATCTACGGGGAAACGAGGAGAAAAGTGAATTCGATGTGTCTTTTAAATAAATATACTGCAGCTGCACAAATATAAATGACGTGACAAGTTAGGCCGCATTCGCGTTCGCCTCCGCGCCCTCATTTCGGCTACGCTGTGTAGCTCCTCTTTCGCAACGCGTGCATTGCGCTGCGCGCTGCGTTCAAACTAAATATACCTACGTTTTTTGTTGTTGTTGTATTTGGTGCATTTTTTGCCGGCATGCACTAGGCCGCTGTGCGCCAATAAGCGAATGAGTTTTTAATTTGTTAAGTTCTACCGGCAGCATAGCTAAGGGATCGACTGGTGCGTTGAGAGACTGAAAGGTATGCGCGGCAAAGAACGCAACGAGAATTGGGCCCATACGAAAAAATAAAAAATAAAATAAAAAGTGTGCGCACGTATTGCAAGTGTTGCATTTTGGTGTGCTTTCGTGTGTGCGCGTCTGAGTGCAAATCTATTCGCGCGCTGGATTGGTGCAAGTGCAATGCACTGACTGAGTGTCTGCAGGAAAGCGCGCTGGGTCTGGCGGTGCCAGCAACATTTGTAACTTGCAATTCGAAAAGCATTTATTTCTATTATTTGAGACCCTTAAGTGCCTTTCGATTGATTGCGGTTAGTTGCGGCAAAATGCAAAAATAAAGAAATTGAAAATCACACACAAAAAGTAATCATTAGCAAGCGCGCGTTGCAAACGAGTTCGAGTAGCGAGCAGAACTATTGTCGAGTGGCGACAGCGCCCTGCCGCCAGATACACGACACTCATCAATTGGGGCGCGCACAAGTGATTGAACGGTAGTGGCCCAGCGCGAACTGGTCGAAGGCAACGCCAATGCACAGCGATGCAATCAAAAATGTAATTAATAATTGATTGAAGTGTGACAGCTAACGCGCTTCATGCAACCAGTTCTATATAGCAAAAAAAATAAAGCGGAAAAATCGCATAATCTGAGACAAAAATCACGAAATAAATTAAAAAAAAAAATATACAAGTGCAAACGAGAAATTAATGTGTGACAATAAAAGAAGATTCAGCATAGAAATTGACATTTATTAAGTGCGCTTATCTCCGCAATTGGCGCGGTGGTTTTCCATTATGCGAAATCACTCGCAATTGCCATCGCGCTCGCACGCCAATAAAACTTTCAAAGAGCACTGAAATGCAAAAAGCCGGGTGCGCCGAGTTAAATTAGCTAACAATAACTGCCAAGTTAAAATAGCAAAGAAAAAAATTAAGAAAAAAATTATACATAAAGTATTATAATCAGTTTGCACTAAGCAGACAAGTGCTGAGTAAATTGCGAAATAAACGAGTAGACGCAAAAAATATATAAAAAAAAAAGAAATATAAAATAGCGCAACGGGTGGTGTGAAAAGGTTTTGCAGAGTTCACGGCTGGCTTTTGTGCCAAATACGAAATCATGTCTTCCTACCGCAGTAGTTATGTAAGTAAAAATAATTATCTACAGAGAAAACGTGTATAAGTATATAGTAAATATATAGTATATATAAATACAAAATGCTAGGTGTAAATTTGAGTTGGCGTCTAACGGTTGTTTAGATGTTTTTAATTGTCAGCTGAAAGACTATTTAAACGTTTGAATCGAGATCACCATTTTGTTGACGGCAACGCATCGAGGACGTCATTGCTTTAGCTTTTGTTAAAAGAAATTTCCTTTTCTATGCACTTCCAAAGGCAGTCGTAAGAAGTCATTTTTATCTAAATATATGTACACTGAGTTTTTCCCATGATTTCGCCGGGACCGACAATTGAAATAAATTTCAGTGTAAATCAAATTTTAAGCTTTAAGAAAAAGTCAAGTAAGGTGCTGTTCCTAATAAATAAGAAAGTATATAGAATTTGTATTTGCTTAATTCCGAAGTACCATACAGTGAAAGCGCTGTAGCACTTTTCCGCTCAGACATATAACCTGGCGCAGTAACCCATGTTTACTTACTTAAATAACTTCCCGCTTCCTAAACCTCAGTATTCTTTTATCTTTATTATAAATAATAAATGCCAGGTAAAAAGTGGGGTATACGGCCTAACCGAATGCCATGGATAAGGCGTCGACTATGGCTTACAGCTCGCTGGTTTGGTGGAGAGCCGTGGCGTCTGTCCTATGCTTTTGCTTCGAAAGAAAAAGCGAAGGAAATGCTTCGGAGACTTAATTTTTTGCGAAGCCTTAAATTGGAGTGTGGCATAGAGGCGGTGACTATTTTAACTGATCTCCAAATATAAAAATCCATTCCAACAACAGATTCTGCCAGCGCTTTTAAAACAGAAATCTTTGCTATTATGAGAGGCGTTCAAAACACTGTTAGGCTTAATAAAAAAAACAGGACAAGCAGTGCCATTTTCTCGGGTAGTCAGGCGGCCATTAAGGCACTCGCATCCCTAAGTATCCCCTCTGGCATAATGCATCATTTTATGTTGCGGCTGCATGGGTTGGCTTTGAATATTCCAGGGGTAGAGAGGTTTTTACACCTATAAACCTAATCTCTTGGCCTTGGAAAAATATGGCGAATCATAGGCGGATTCCTGTAGGGTCTGTAAAAGTTTGTGGTCCGTCTACCTATTGAGCAAAACGGACTTTAGTTATCATCATATCGGGCAGAAAGGATTTGCTTTGACTACTTAACTTCATAGTACAATGGACACTGGATGATCATGTTTCAAGAGTGTATCTGAAATACAACACTTCTTTTCGTTGCAGTTAGATACTTCCCAGATGAAGTTCATAGGCAATCCATTTTTGTGTTTTAACAGATTTAACTGATATTAACCCACTGAGTCTCATTGGGTTCTTAAACCTCTCGTGGACAACTATAGCTTATTCCAATAGTATTAACATAGCGAAGCTAGTGAAGTTGTATTAGAGGAAAAGTTTCATCTAATTCTTTTTATAATTACTGCAGCGTTCACACTTGACGTCAACAGTTTTAAAGGAGCTTTAAGCCATTTTTCTTTTTGAAGGCAAAATTTTAGGCTAAGCCTCTATTGAAGTCATAAGGCTTACCTTCCTCCCCTAGGGGAAGTGATTTGTCCTACTCAGGATCTGTAACCTTCATTTTTTTGTTGCCACGATGCCCAGGTATTTAAAAAAACGTTTTCTAAAATCTGTCTTTTTTTAGCAGACCTTCTGAGCGTTTTACTTTTGATTAGCACAAAAATCATTTCCACACTGCCTTATTTCACCACTGTTTGTATGTATGTATGTATATTAGTGCACATAAATTTTAACACATAATTATTACATGCAACAGTTTATGAAGCCAACTTAAAATTTATGAATTTTTTTCTTCTATTAACTCGAATTATACGCTTACATACCTATGTATGTTTGCTCTCTATGCGTTTGTTTGGTCTTTCCTATGTACATATGTATGTATGTTGAATGCATACAATTCCAAGACTTTCATTAGCTGTTTGCTTTTCGTTTGCGATTTGCTTCCTGTCCATTAATTTTCTTATCCAAATAGTTAAGTTCGAATCTCTTTTCAAATAGCTCAACATGTTGCCGCATTGCCTATTGGCTATTGTTTGCTTTATGCATCTATAAATACACAAACATACATACATATTCATTGTTCAGTTCGCGTCACGGCAGGTATTCTGCTGTTCTAAAATCTGAATATTTCGATCTATGCTTTGTTAATGGCACAAATTTCTAGCTGAAATTTTCTGAAAAGCACACTTGTTTTTTTTTGTTGTTTTAAGAAAATTTGTTTTTGCGTAAACATTTTTTGTGTATTTTTGTATGTATTGGAGTTCGGTTTCATCAAGTGTGTGTGTGTGTGACTATCGAAATCACCCACTTAATTTCTGTGATTTTTTTTTCGCTTTGGTCATCTCTCAGTTTTTTTTTTTATTTTCAACTAAACAATTTACTTGTACCATTTTTTGGGGTTTTGCTTGGCTTAGATTTTCTTTTAGTTATTTGTATTGCTACATTTCGCTATTCTTAAATGAAAGTCAATAGATATATTGGGCTTTTTATGCTTCGTATTTGTTTATTTGTTGAAGATTTATTTACGTTTCGCGTTGACTTTAATTGATAAAATCAAGGTTCTGCCTGTTTGGTGGAGGTCTGATTAGCTCAGATGTTTCGAAAGATAGAAATTTAGTAGAAGTAAATATTTGTTTGAAGGCTACACTATTCGCCATTAAATGTACATAAAAGTACCAGATGTTTGAAAACAAGTGCAATTTTTCGGGTATGCATATTAGGGTGGTCCAAAATAAGTAAAGTCGTAATTTTAATGCTCTCACCCCCTAGGGTGGTTCTATATCGAAAAAAGTATACCCGTTTAATTTTTGATTTTGAAATTAAAAAATATTTAGAAGTCGCTCAAAGCACTCAAAGTATTCCATATATTTTATGTGGGAAATAAACAACTTTTCGTATAATGGTATGGTTTAGAATTCTCGAAAGTCAATATATTTCGATCGGAAAACTGTGTTCTCTTCAGGAGGCTTCCAATAACAATATCCAATTATTTATTTAACCATTTTTTAATGCATTTCCTGGAATTTTCTAGGGGTTTTGGCGGACCTATAAAATATAGTTACTATGGAAATATGGTTAAAAAATAATTGTATATTATTGTTGGAGGTCTCCTGAAAAGAGCCAGAGTTTCTCGATCGAAAAATATTGATTTTCAAGAATTCTATACCATCTCTCCGAAAAGTGTTTTTCCCCATATAAAATACATGGAAAACTTTGACCGCTTTGAACGTGTTGTAAATATTTTTTGATTTCAAAATAAAAAGTATAGTAAAGTTCGGTATAGAACAATCCTATAAAAATTCTTTTTCACATGCATTTTTGGACCACCCTAAGTTACATATCAAAATATGAATGGGAATAATTTTCCTTGGTACAGAACTCACTATGTGGCTATTTGCTATTTTAAAAATTAAATTTAGTTTCGTGAGCTGCTAGAACAGCCCGCTTTTCGTAATCATCACAAGCAGCTTGTGTGAAATATAAAATCTATTACGTCGCCACCGCGTATGAGTGACCTCAGACGGTAGTTAGACATTGTTAAAAAAGCTGTAATGTGCTCGGCGCTTAAAAGGCTGGAAACAGTTTGTCCGCTGTCAGATTGAAAGCAGCATTCATCAAGTGTAATTTTTGATAACATTTTTCTAATACAAAATCATCATACAGCCTCCTAAGTAAAGACACTATCTATCAGCTGTTTTTCAAAAAGTGTCTGCAGCTGAGATCACTTGTTTTTTTTATCAGTTCCTTTTATCTATTACAATTTCATTAGTTTTTATTTCGATTTCTTCCAAATACAAAAAATGCTGACCTGCAAAGGTATGAAGAAGAGTTACATTACAATAGACCCACTAGGCCGCGGTGCATAATCTTCAGATATCTATCTATCTACGTTACTTAAGGAACTGTACGATGTGCAAAATTTCTTAATAGAAGAAAGTGCAGAGAAAGTAAGAATTTGGAAGAAAATCGATTCTCCTGTTCCTGTAAATTAATGTATGTGGGTATTTTCTAAACAAATATTATAAGCTTTCGTTAAGAAAAAATATTCATAAAATTGGTTGAGAAATGAAGGCCCTGTACTCACTCCAGCCACTCGTCGCCAGAGCGTAGCCCTTATCTAAGCTGCACACGAGATGCCATTTTGTTACAATTCCTATTTCCATATGTCTTTTAAGCAGCTCCTCTCTCCTCCTAGGCGTGCGCCTAGATGTTATGACACAAAGAGGAGGGACTTTAAGGTTTTATGTCGACTCCGAATGGCGTTTGTATTTTTATGAGCAGCTGTTTTTCATAGTTTGCCAATGACTGCCGAGGGGCGACCGCTTTAAGTAAAATACCCTTTTCTATATTTTTTGCGATGTTGCTTTAACCAGGGCTTGAACCCAGGCCCGGCGGAGTGGAAGCGCGTACTGCTTAACCCCTACACCACAGTGGCCGAACTCAATGCCACGTTCTAATCTTTGACCGTTTTGGAGCCACTTCTTCACCACTCATATCGGAAAAGATACATACCCGTTTTACCCTTTCGCAGTTTTTCTTCAAATATGTAACAACAGGTCTATTGTATACCTGGTACTTCTACTACCGTGAGCATCTATAGGAAAGGTTTAGTTTAATTCCTCAGTCCAGCGATCGTGTTCTAAAAATTAATACCCAAAATTTTCGACGGCGGAATTTTTTTTAGTAAAGAGAAGGGGTGCTAAAAATAAACAAAGTCACATTATGTAAGCCAATTTCTGCCAGGTTTGGCCGATTTCGCCTTGAAGATCTTACTTTCTATGGCGTATAAAAAATCGGGGGAGCCACCTGCGTCCAGAGTTTGTCAGAAATGAAAATTTAGCGTAGCGATTTTCATAAATACTTTGCAGATTTAAATCCAAGCTTCCTGCTCCACAAACATTTGGCCCAGTGATTCTATTGCCCAACGCCTGTGCAATATTTTTACAAAAACAGCAAATGCACTGCAGTGGGCGTGAAATTAATAATTCGCTTGTGGCGCATTTTAATTTCCCACCCCATCCATTATTCAATTCAACTCATTACAAGTGTAGAATTTGCACAAACTTTTCACATTTCATTGCTAATAAAATAAACATTAATTGCTGGCTTAATAAATGCACACAATAACAACTTATAACAACACAAAATGATGACAACAAAGACAACAAAAACCAACAAAGGAATTGAACGATCTTATTATTGTTTTAATGGTTGGCAATTTTCTTGGTTTTCAGTTTATTGGCGGCTGATGATACAACAACCGCCAACACTTAGGTACACTCATGCCCACATCTGCTTTTCTAATTAAGAGTAAAGATGCAAATTGTGCTGAAAAAAAAACGAGTCAAAAATTCTTCAAAAATTATATTTTCTCCACTTCACTCATTCACCGTACAACATTTTGCTGCTGCAAGTTAATCGCTCGTCCCTGTATCGCCGTGATGCAGCTGCGAATGAGGTTACAAATTTAGATATTACGCACACACTCACACACACACTATGCGTCAACGTTGCAACAAAAACGAAGACGGCAGATAATAGCCAATGTTTGCATGGATTTATTTGGCTGGCAGCCGCTTTACACGAAAATAGATTCCATTGCATGTTCTGTATAAAAATGTATTAATGTATGTGAGTATGTATACAACTTTATTCGGGCGATGCTCGCATTCAAGTTAAAAAAAAAAAATCTCCAATTAATTATTTGACTAAAAATAAATACGGTAGTTGGCTGAAAATAGTGTGAAGGCAAATACATAAATTTCACTGCAACTTTTATTGATTAAGTCGGCGACGGTCATAAAGTGCAGCCGTTGCCGTTGCCGTTGCCGCAGATGCAGCCCGGCTATTGTTAGAAGGTGTTGAAAGGCAAAACTGCAGCTCGGCGGCAGGCAGTAGGCAATCATTTATATATGGTTAAGTACTTCTGACGTTTAGTTTGTGAGCTGCAAATAATCGTAACAGCGTCGCACGTGTTGGAATATGAGATAATGTTTAGATATGGTGTGAAGTTGTTCGAAAAGTACTCGCCGATGCACAGTTGTAATTATATGTATGACGAAAATAAAATAAAATAAAATAAAATAAAATAAAATAAAATAAAATAA
>NW_023458566.1:19425952-19430013 GCF_013731165.1 Rhagoletis pomonella | reverse complement strand
AAAAAAAGCAGTGAAAACAACAACAAAAGCGTGTGCGTGTGTGTAAATATTGGGGCCATACGGGGCGTATGAGTGACCGCGGCTGAGTGGCATTTCTCGCTGCGCATTGTGGGATTAACATTAATTTGCTTGTTCCTGCTCGCTTTTAGTGCTGTTTCGTTTATTTGGTGTTATTGTTTCGTTGTTTTTGTTTTTTTTTTTTGGTTCTTATTTCTGCCTAATTGAAATTATAGAACTGACTGACAAGCTTTCGAATTGTTGTTTCTATTATAATTTTTGTCGCTGTTGCAGCAACACAACCACAAAGTTTTGTAAAAGAATTTCATTTTAGTTAGACGACTACTGGCTGGATATAAAGTTTTTAGTGCTCATGATGCATGTGTCATCCACGTTGGAATTTCGCTTTCAGCCGAAGACCAAGATTTATTGCCGTCGCCTTGGCTGGGTGTTATTTAGTCAGCTAGCTGAATGCTGAGCATCTTCATTTACATACATACATACTTATGTAGATGTGACTAACGATGTAAATCTCGTAGGCTTAACTTGAGGATTAATGAGTAATTATTTAATTTTGCAAAGGTGTTTGTGGGAAGGCCAAAGGGTGTTTCCGAATATTTAAATAACTTAATTTTAAAATAGATTCCAAATACATACAAAATTTGTAACAATTTTCTGGTGAAAAAAAAACTAGTTTAGGCGTATGTCTTGTCTATTCATAGGCGTATGTACTTATGGGCGAAAAATCGGCATATATTTTTGACAATTTAAAATTTGAACATATTCTTGCTTTTTCAAAGAAGAATTTATTAACAAAAAATATTTATATCACATCATTAATGTGCATTTAGAATTCGGTTTATATCGCTTGCTTTATTAGGTTCTCAAAAAGTTTGACAGCAAGTGACGTCCATGTCTTGAATTTTCCATGTTGGCACACGACAGACTTTTTTCATTTTCACTTATTACTTGACACACTTTTAAGTACTTATCTTTAAAAGATTAATTGCCTATTCGACCTTCACGTTCTAACACAGAAACAAACTAACAACACTTGGTAAAAAAAATAAGAAATACATAAACATACATATCGCTCATTTGCTCAAAAAACGTCATAAATAAAACAAAAAAAAAATATTTATTTTTTTTTTTAATCTTTTTTGTAGCTAAGTGTGCAAAACTCGCCGCCAGCTCTTATTATATCTTTTGTTTAAGATATTGGTATTGGATTTTTTCTAGTTTATCGCTTTGATACTTTCTACTTTGGTTAGCGACTGATATTAGATATTTAACTATAATTTTTTGATAAAATTTGTCTGGCTTAAATTATGCAACTACGTTTTTTTTCTTTGGTTTTAATATATGTTTTCGTTGGGATATAAAAAAATTATTAACGTTTTTTGCATTTCAGGTTTTTTGAGCTAAGCTTTTTTTCCAGCTCTCAAGAAAAATCACAGGGAAGGGATTTTTTGTCCAGGTAATTAGATCTCAACCGTTCGTTCGATTTTCGCAAATAAGGTATAAGGTGTCAAATTAAGGGCCTTGGGCTGTAGATGTGCAATAAGGTTTTACTTTTTCGAAAAGAGTTGCCACCTTTAAAAAATTAAATAAAAATTATTTGAAAGAATAATCGAGAAGGTTTTGAATAACTTTTTTTTCAACTTAACTGTAAGCAGGTTGCCACCTGTTTAAAAAATCAAATGCAATTTAAATTAAGGGAATTAGGCACTATAAATATGTATAACCGTACGGGCGCGTAATGAATAAAAGGTGTTTGAGAAGGTAGTAGTTTGTAAATATTTTGAAGAGGGTTGCCACCTGTTTGAAAAATTGAATTTGGTATACTTACATACAAGCTATTTTAAATATGAAAATACGGGTGTCAAATCAAAGAGCGTTAAAAAATATTTTGTTTGAAGACTTTGAAGATGGCTGCCACACGTGTTTAAAAAATATTCAATGTATTCAACAAGTTGGACGAATTATTAAAAGATGCGTATAATTCGTAATGGGTTTCTAAAGGCTTTATTTCTAAAATATATTTAGAAGGGTGGCCACCTGTTTAAAAAATTAAACTCAACTTAAAATAAGGCAATTAGGTAATAGGAATATGTAACTTTATTTGGGTGTCGGGCGAAAGAGATTGAAAACGGTTTTAGTTTGAAAGTATTTTCAAAAGAGTTCCCACCTGTTTGTAATTTCGAATTTAGTTATTTTATTAAAAATATTAAAGGGTCTTAAAAAAACTCTAGTTTCAAAGCTAGTAATATTTTTAAGTGTTCGAAAAGGGTTGCCACCTCTTTAGAAAATTAAATGAATTATTAAAATTAGGGTATCAATCGGAATGGGTTTCCAAAAGGATTTATATCTTATTTTTAAAAGCTCAAATTCAACTTAATTCATCAGTTAATCAAAACATGTATCAGCCGACAGAGGCTTATAAAAACTTTAGTTTGAAAATATTTTTATATATACGAGAAGAATGGAACTAGGATAAAAAGATAGACAAATATCTGTAAGCGCCCTTTGCCCCACGCCCGAAACGAAGACTTTTTACTTTAAGTCAGGTTCGTCGTGTAAATATGAATATATTTACATACAACGATTGTGAAAATCAGGGAAGGCCTAAATTGATTGATGGTTGCTAAACTGCTGTTTCCATTCGCATTCGTATTCACATTTATATTCGGTCTCGTTTTCGTGGTCGCACTCGTACACGTATTTGTATTTGTGGCCTATTAAAGATTTTTCAATGGTTACATAAGAACAATCGATACAACAGCGCGTATACGTAACCTCAAATATACCAGAGTAAGTTTACGAATCAACTAATATTTCATACCACCAAACCAAAACTACCTCTTTTCTATTCAAAATCAGTTATCTTATACTTCCAACTTGTGAAGACATTTTTAATTCATGTACTGTGTAAATGTAGGCGCAAAGTTTGATTCCCATGGCTAAGTAAATATGCGACAGCATTTACCCGTCCTTCTTGCACAATTTCCGGTTTTCAGATTTCATTCGATCGAAAGTGGCACAAATCTATTTATGTAAACCAGCAGCTTCTCCACTGTCGTCTTATTCGTCGCCGTCGCCGTCACCGTCTTCGTCATCATCATCATCTTACGCAGCCAGAGGCAGATGAGACGATGCACTTTCATAAAAAAAAAGAAGAAATACAAAAAGCAAAAAAAACTGTCATAAATTAGAAATTCAGCCCGACCAAATAGACGATCAGCGCTGAAAAGACGCCACAGTTTTTTTCGATTCCGCCAAATATGTATGTAGGCGTCGCTTACGATTGAGAGCGTGACATCACTAGCGATGGCAGTGGCAGAAGCGATGGCGTTGGGGTGGCAAAACTTGCAAAACTTTTGTGCATATTTTTCAAGCAACTAAAACACTTACACAGTAGCAGGCGAAGTAGGGAAAGTGCAATAATTTAAATGGAAGCCACACTAGCGCGAATAAAACAAAATGTTTTGCAATCGACTACAGACACACAGCACGCACACATACTAAAATCGCGCTCTTACCACTCTGCATATTTGCACACAAAACCCTGACGGAAACAAGTGATTTCTTTTTTTTTAATCAACTAATTGAAAGACTACTTTAAATAAAATGCAATGAGTAAATCTTTCGAATTTTTATACACTTTTTGCTAAAAAAAAAAAGAAAAAACAACTTGCGTCTTGGAAGTATGAAAAAGCATCTGTGAAGTGCAAAACGATAGCGCATTCAAACGAAACATACTGACTCTGAAGTTGTTTAAACCAAATTCATTCTAGAGTAGTTGAAATTAAATGCAGGAGAAGGCAATTGACTGCTTCCTAGGACATCGCCATGTTAAATAAATGAGTTCGTTGCAGGTGAAATAGTGAGAATTTCAATTAGTTATCATTGAAGATAGAGTAGTTTATAAACTATTTCCAAACTAATTCAATTTCCTGCATGGGAGGTACAACAAGAACAACGATAGCCAGCTAATTGTTGCAACCAAGTAAAGTCTATTATCCCTTTCAGACCCATGGCTAAACTACTTGTGCAATTTTTTAAAT
>NW_023458566.1:19371596-19425852 GCF_013731165.1 Rhagoletis pomonella | reverse complement strand
AGATATTAAAATAATTCAACGATATTAATAGAAAGGTGCACACACATTCATTTACATATGTATGTACATACAAACGAGCACCAATTAATTTTATTTAAAGAAATGGCGTGTCGTCTATTTCCGCTGCAGCAAACGTAGTACATAGGGCGACATCTAGATGTCATCTACCTCGCCCTATTCACTACAGCTGTCGCCCTATGCACTATGCTTTTTTATAGGAACTTTTCAAAGCTTTGCTGTGGTGTCGGACACACAACATTGAAAGTTTCTGGATCCACAACATTGAAAGTTTCTGGACGCACAACATTGCAAGTTGATAAAAGCGTTGTAATAAAAAGTCACTAATTAGTCAGCTAGCTCTGAGCTGGTCACAAAAAGAAAAATATGGAGGAAAAGATAATTGCTTTCTGTTTTATTTTAAGAAACGCGAAAATTAAGGGAATAATTATTTGTTCAACAACAATTTCATTAGGAAATAAACCAAAATGCTTTACTATTATAAAAATGGTTTCCAAAAAAAGTACTATTTTTTTCTTTTAAAAATCTAAAGATTATATAGAAAAAATAAAATTAAACTAACCAAAAAAACTAAATAAAAAAATAAAGCATCCTCTGCGCCCGAGGAGGACCCGAACTCGGTCTCTCTCGAGCGGCAGTTTAATGCTTTGACCATTCGGCCATTACAACTTTTCAATTGACTATCTGCGTTTGTCTTCACCACACATTTTTGGTGCACTTTTTGTGACTCTCCCCTACTGAATACCCAAATCATCTCAAGTCACTAGCTAATAGCTGGTCTCAAATGAGACTGAATTACTGAGTACCAGGGTAAGTCTTTTACACAAACTAAGCTAATAGCTTTAATTTATGATAAAATAAAACACGTAATGAAGCGAATGAAAAATATTTCCGCACCATGCTGTTGCACACTCAAGGCCCGTTGTAGGGTTAATGAAAATTTGAATAAGCGTACTCACTGCGAAAGCTTTTTAGTTAATACACAAACCCAAATGCGGCTCTCCGTTGCGGCAAGATGGCGCTGCTAACAGCAGACGAGAGCAAAAACTTAGCAGTTGTTATGTGGAAAAGCCACTCAGCGTTATAGACGGAACGAATGACGAGGCTAATCACATCCAAAACGTTGCAGTCCAATAAATTGATCGGAGTAGTCGGACATTTGCCAATTATGCCTTTGCTAGTACCAGAGGCGTGCGATTTTTGTTTAAAATTTAAAAATTTTTAGAATTTGATAAATTACTTACAGAGCTAGGGAACTTTAACTAAGAAGTGGGGCTACAATTCTTCACAATATTTAAATGCCAGTATTTATCTATCAAATTTAAGTATTTGTGGCAAATATTTTAATTTTGATTAGTTTTTTTTTTGAACTGATAAATTTTTGTATTTATGAATCGCGTTTCTATATATTCCATAAGGGACATTTAATTTAATTTAATCTAATTTAATTTCATTTAATTTTATTTAGTTTCATTTCGTTCAAATACAAATACTCATCTCTACAAAATAGTCCACTAAAATTTACAACTCCCTCCAAAATCCGCTGCACTTGATTAACTTTAATCAGGTGAGAAAAAATTCCAACATGTTGGTGAGTCGCCTCACACTCACATAGTTAATCAAGACCACATAGGCGTAGGCGGTGTAAATATAGGCCCACGCCTGGAAGTGAAGATGCCGGGCGGCAAACGTTTTGCCATTGATGTGTTGCAAGTGGATGTGCCGCGATTCGCTCAGCAGGCGTCGCATCACCGCGCCGCTCAAGTAGACGATGCTCAACAAAAGAATGAGGCGCCGAAGATGAACCAGCAAAATTGCCATCTGCTCAGCAGCGCACCACACACACAAAGTACCGATGAGTGAGAAGATAAATCGCACACAACACAGAAGCAGAGAGGATGAGAACAGCGGCAACGCAGATTTTTGGCTAAAAATATAAACAAAACAAAATTAAATGAACTCAGTTGCTGAAATCGAACAGAAAGGAAAAAGATGAGAAAGTTCGAAATGAATGGCGACCGAATAATATTGCGACAATCGGATGAAGGCAATAGCACAGCAGGGAGACTAAGTGTAAGTAATTTTTCACCGTTAGAATAAACATACATACATACATACATACATGTGTATGAGTTTTTGTCACATAATATCTTTACGGAAAATTTTCAACTGCTAATTGGAAATTTTGCAATAAGTAAACAATTTACACGCACATATAAAACAGATAAAACAAAGGCGAAAGCAAATTCAAAAATCACGAAAGCCAAAAGCCAAAAGCCAAATACGTGGCAACTGATTTGCTTTGATTTCATCCGCCATGCTGGCTGTTGGCTGCTGGCTACTCGTTGCTGCCTTTGTGGTGGTGTGTGGGCTGCTCGCAACTACTTTACAACTTTTTTTTTTTAATGGCAAACGTATTTTTTCATCGTGTCAAATCGACTATTTTGCCGCTGCTACAATTTCACAATATTTTGCTGTGCTGCTATTATTGTTCTCATTGCGATTGTTTTATATACGGATAGCTAACTACATATATATATGTACATACTTGCACTAACGGGAAAATAATGAAAATTCTGAACTCTTTCGATGTTACTCTGAATTGTTTGCTGCTGCCGTTAGCCACAATTCGAAATAAACTGGCGCACAGGCGATCGTAAATCTAATTTGGCAACACTTTCGGTTTGGGCAGCTCGGCAGAGAATTTCAACAAGTTCATTGTGCGGATAATGCAAATGAGAAGAGGAGGAGGCGTTGGGATTTTGAATCCCACGGGGCTCTTGTCGGTATGTCTGTTTATAATCTACATAGAGGAGGGTTTTTATTGCGACTATGTATTCGTGCCGTAGGAGAGATTCGAGAGTTTTCTGCCTCGATGTACAAATCTTATGAATGGCACCCCTTTGAATGGAGTTGCAAAGACATAAGACGGTCAATATACATACGTGGATTACAGTCGGCGAGTTGAAAATGATCAAATGGTAGAAATTAGTCATAACCTGGGATCGAAAATAACCGTTAAATATCTGTTGTTATTTTTTATTCCTTATTTTCGATCCATAATAATCGTTAAATTTGGTTTTGTTTGATTACATTTAATCGTTATCTTATGGTCTCTATTTTTTCGATAATTTTTAACCGTTATAATGGAAATTCCGCTTTTATAACCATTTTAAATCTTTTATGATCCAATAAGGTAAATCTGAAAATAACTGTTACAATATGATCGAAAATATACAAATCAAAAATATATAAAAATAAAAAAAATAACCATTAAACTTTATCGAAAAAATATAAATCCATTTTTAACGGTTAAATTATGATTATTATTATAATGATTGTATCCGTTACCGTCCCTGTAAAAAATAGAAGTTTGGAATTTTTTCTTTTTACCTGAAACATTTTTGCTGAACTTACATCAAGGAAACCATATCCATGGTCACAAGAACTGAAAAATATATTTAATTTTTTTTTAAGTTAATTGCATGCATCCAAGACATGGTCGACAAAATAAAAAAAAAAGTAATACAAAAATTACTTTTGAAGGCGAGAATATTTTTTTTATTCAACGAGACTATTTTTATTTATTGGAATTCTCCATAACTTTAGCTGTAAAATATCGTTACATTTATTTCGCTTTATGTTCACTCATCGAAAAATTTTCTTGTTTTTAATTTTTCGTAGAAAAACATTTTTTAATCTCTTCTGTTTTAAACGTTTTAAAAATATCAATTTTCAGTCCCGCACTAATACTTTTGCCAGTGAAAGTTTTGATTTGGAATTGATTTAAGTATGTACAAAGATATTAGATTTTATCGCAAAAAAAGTTCATTTTCCCCACAGTGCTCCCGATATCGGAAGCACGCCGCGACTGGGCTTTATGAAGTCCCAGCTTGGCTTGAACTCAGTAGAGGCCTTGTTCAAGCCGGCACGGCAATGTAGGATCTTATATATAGATATCACTAAAAAATTATTTCTGGGGCACCCTTCTAAAAAATTTTATTAAAATGTACCATTTCTCATAGCACAAGTATAAGTTCCGGTTTGATTTTGTTTGAGAAAAGCCCTGTCTCTCCTCAAGCATAGCAGGTTGTATTAATTTTTTACTCCAAAAATGTGCGTCGAGCAGCCGTAAAGGCATATATGTATGTAGATCCCAATATTACAAGTTCGCGATTCATATTCAATGAAGTTGAAATAAAATGTCAATGCAATTAATTGTAGGGGGCTTCTTTTGTTGTTGTTGCATGTTTCTATCGAATATTTCTATATGAATTTGCTGGCTGCCTTTTCACATTTCGTTACAGCAACAACAGCAATAGGAATCAAAGCAGCACAGCTTTCTTATAAAAACAATAACAAGTACATTAACAACAATAAGCGGAAAACATCGAAATGTGGAACGACAACAAAAACTGCAATAAATACATCATACAAATAACTTGGAGTATATACACAAAAAATATATGTATGTACAATCCCTCTAGGGAAATGCAACTGGCGAATTTAACATTGCCATATTCTACAAACTGAACTGAAGAGTCAAGCGAGACGTATTTACCGCATTAAGAGAGAGAGAGGCCGAGATACGTGAGAGCGAAGAGCTTGAGATGCTGGCCGACAGGAAGAACGCCCGAAAATTTTATCAGAGAGTTAGGCGTCCTACTGAAGGCTTCAAGACCAAGGCGAACTCCTGTAAGAACAACCATGGCGACCTAGATACTGATGTCCAGAACGTACTTAAATTATGGAGGGAACACTTTTCCACCCTATTGAATGACAGCAGCTCTGAAAGTAGTGGAGAAGACGAACCCGACCCCCCGGTCGATGATGGAGTCGATGTCCCACCGCTTGACTATGACGAGGTACGAACAGCGATTACGCGGCTGAAAAACAACAAAGCTGCTGAAGCTGACGGCGGCGAGGTTAGAAAGACCAGGTGGAGAAGGACTTGGAAAAGGAAATGACTGGCGTGCTTTGTTGAACTCGGCCAAAATCGAAAAAGAAGAAGATGTTCTACAAAGTGTCAGCTGCCCCTGCAGTATCCAGTTTTCGCTAGTTCCGAACCAGTTCTAAATTCGTAATTTTAGATCTAAATTTTTAATGAGAAGTTTGGTACTCTCTTATCATATTTTCTGTGATTATTATGGACTTAGCGAATTGGCTTATCACTGAAGAGAACTCGTTCAAAATAAAATATGCAGTTATTAATTTCGATCTTTTAAAAAAACGATACATTTTTATTTGTTCTTGCTGCTTGCATCCAAATATATATTTAAAAAAAGCGGACTTATCGACTTTACACTCCAAGTTAGCTACATAAATATGTATGTACTTATACATATGTAGTTTTAAAAAGTAAAACAAACAAATTTTGTAAAAGGATCTTTTTTTGATTCACTACTTCGACTTTTCCCTGCGGGGATATCGAATAGTACGACCGAGTTTGTAAGTTTATTTAGATGCCTCGAAAGTATGTGCTGGGTCTGCTGCTAAATATTCACGCAAGTATACGGCACACATTTGTATGCAGTATGTATGTATGTATGTGTGTATGTGAGTCGGCTGACTTTTCAGCTGCACATGGCTGCAAGCATTTCTGGCTCTTATTTTTTGCTACTAAATAGTAAACAATGGAACGTCGAAATCAAATCAGTTATGGATTTTGGGCTTTGGCCGATTTCATCGATTCACATGGCACACACACACACACACACACACACATATACATATGTACAAATATACACTTGAATGCAAATGCTGTAAATCCATATTCATATAAAGCATTTGTGTGTGCGTAAATGAGCGCTGATTCATGTAGCGCAGCTATTAATTATATTAACTCGCGTTTGCTATTTTTATTGCATAATCTGTCGCTCATGTTTGTTGGCGCATAAATTATGCTGGCTGCCGAGCGTTTAGCAGCTGAATGGTGGATGCGGCGACAGCGCAACACGTGGGTAGGTGGGTGGGTGTTTGGCTTGGTGAAAAGCAACAACACAGCAGCAAAAAAAGCAGTGAAAACAACAACAAAAGCGTTTGTGTTTGTGTGTGAACATTGGGGCCATACGGGGCGTATGAGTGACCGCGACTGAGTGGCATTTCTCGCTGCGCATTGTGGGATTAACATTAATTTGCTTGTTCCTGCTCGCTTTTAGTGCTATTTCGTTTATTTGGTGTTATTGTTTCGTTCTTTTTTCTTCCTAATTGAAATTATAGACCTGACTGACAAGCTTTCGAATTGTTGTTTCTATTATAATTGTTGTCGCTGCTGCAGCAGCACAACCACAAAGTTTTGTAAAAGAATTTAATTTTAGTTAGACGACTACTGGCTGGATAAAAAGTTTTTAGTGCTCATGATGCATGTGTCATCCACGTTGGAATTTCGCTTTCAGCCGAAGACCAAGATTTATTGCCGTCGCCTTGGCTGGGTGTTAGTCAGCTAGCTGAATGCTGAGCATCTTCACTTACATACATACATACATGTGTAGATGTGACTAACGATGTAAATCTCGTAGGCTTAACTTGAGGATTAATGAGTAATTATTTAATTTTGCAAATGTGTTTGTGTGGGAAGGCCAAAGGGTGTTTCCGAATATTTAAATAACTTAATTTTAAAATAGATTCCAAATACAAAATTTTTAACAATTTTCTGGTGGAAAAAAACTAGTTTAGGCAAAATCGGTATATATTTTTGACAATATAAAATTTGAACATATTCTTGCTTTTTCAAAGAAGAATTTATTAACAAATGTTTATATCACATCATTAATGTAGGTATGTATGTATTTAGAATTCGGTTTATATCGCTTGCTTTATTAGGTTCTCAAAAAGTTTGACAGCAAGTGACGTCCATGTCTTGAATTTTCCATGTTGGCACACGACAGACTTTTTTCATTTTCACTTATTACTTGACACACTTTCAAGTACTTATCTTTAAAAGATTAATTGCCTATTCGACCTTCACGTTCTAACACAGAAACAAACTAACAACACTTGGTAAAAAAAAATAAGAAATACATGAACATACATATCGCTCATTTGCTCAAAACACGTCATAAATAAAACAAAAAAAAAATATTTTTTTTTTTTTTAAATCTTTTTTGTAGCTAAGTGTGCAAAACTCGCCGCCAGCTCTTATTATATCTTTTGCTTAAGATTCTGGTAAATTTTTCCTCATAAAAATGGATTTTTTCTAGTTTATCGTTCTAATCTCTTCTACTTTGGTTATCGACTGATATTAGATATTTAACTATAATTTTTTAATAAAATTTGTCTGGCTTAAATTATGCAACTACATTTTTATTTCTTTGGTTGCAATATATGCTTTCGTTGGAATATAAAAAAAATGATAGTTTTTTGCATTTCAGATTTTTTGAGCTAAGCTTTTTTACCAGCTCTCAAGAAAAATCACAAGAAATATCTCTATATATAATATGCGAAGGGATTTTTTGTCCAGGTAATCAGATCAGAACCGTTCGTTCGATTTTCGCAAATAAGGTATAAGGTGTCAAATTAAAGGCCTTGGGCTGTAGATGTGCAATAAGGTTTTACTTTTTCGAAAAGAGTTGCCACCTTTAAAAAATTAAATAAAAATTATATAAAAGATTAATCGAGAAGGTTTTGAATAACTTTTTTTTTCAACTTAACTGTAAGCAGGTTGCCATCTGTTTAAAAAATCAAATGCAATTTAAATTAAGGGAATTAGGCACTATAAATATGTATAACCGTACGGGCGCCTAATGATTAAAACAAGTTTGAGAAGGTAGTAATTTGTAAATATTTTGAAGAGGGTTGCCACCTGTTTGAAAACTTGAATTTGGTTAACTTACATACAAGCTATTTTAAATATGAAAATATGGGTTTCAAATCAAAGAGCGTTAAGAAATATTTTGTTTGAAGACTTTGAAGAGGGCTGCCACGTCTTTAAAAAATGATATTCAAATTATTCAACAAGTTGGATGAATTATTAAAAGATGGGTATAATTCGTAATGGGTTTGCAAAGTCGTAACTTCTAAAACATATTTAGAAGGGTAGCCACCTGTTTAAATTAAATTAAAATCAACTTAAAATAAGGCAATTAGGTAATAGGAATATGTAACACAATTTGGGTGTCAGGCGAAAGAGATTGAAAACGGTTTTAGTTTAAAAGTATTTTCAAAAGAGTTCCCACCTGTTTGAAATTTCGAATTTAGTTATTTTATTAAAAATATTAAAGGGTATCAAAAAAACTAGTTTCAAAGCTAGTAATATTTTTAGGTGTTCGAATAGGGTTGCCACCTCTTTAGAAAATTAAATGAATTATTAAAATTTGGGTATCAATCGGAATGGGATTCAAAAGGGATTTATATCTCATTTTTAAAAGCTGAAATTCAACTTAATTCATCAGTTAATCAAAACATGTATCAGCCGACAGAAGCTTTTAAAAATTTTAGTTTTAAAATATTTTTGATTAGGTACACGAGAAAGAATGGAACTAGGATAAAAAGATAGACAAAAATCGGTAAGCGCCCTTTGCCCCACGCCCGCATTGCCCTCAATGCGATCTTGTATATTCGTGGCGAAAATATAAATAGGGAAGATATTTTTGAGCATTCTTTGGCTACTTACCTTTCGCTTATTTAACGTTTATTATGTATTTTTATGAAGGTTTAGTTCGTTAAAAAATGTAAGTCAAAAAAATCTAACTCTGTAAAAAATTAGCAAAATTTTCACAAAGCTTCATCAAAACTTTGAGCATTTGATTAGATTTCTTAGATACATTCCGACTATGCAGTTTTGTAGCCCATTTAATTTTTGTATAACAAAGTGCTAAATTTCTGTATCTTGGTATTACCGTTGATTTTTGATATTTTTTTGCTCATTTTCTCTATACAACAAAATTGTCGAGCACACTTTGTATGGAAGAAAATGCGCAAACAAAAAATTGCAAAAAAGCAACGGTAAGTCCTAGCTACTTCCAACTTGCACTTTGTTGCACTAAAATTTAATGGGCTATAAAACCGCATACTCAAAAAATTAAAATAAAACACTTGTTGAAATTCGTCGAATATTTAAAAATGTTCTACAATGTTTGAAAATTTCATGTATATGGCTTCTTTTTTAGATAGTGAGCTTATCATAAAAAATTTAAAAACATTTTTAAATAAAGGAAATTAGGCAAAATATCCTAAAAATATCCCGTCCCTATTTACGTTCTCTCCACCGTATCTCCGTGGGATGAATTACTCGGCGGCGGTCGTTACAGCTACAACGAAACTTAAATCTCGGGCCATTCTACCGTCCTTGGCACATTGGAGGTGCGTATAAAGAAGAAATGTTCGTCATCCATTAGGCAGCACGGAGTCTTGCTCAGAGACCTGTTGAAAACAAACGAGCTTTTATATGTTGTGGCAATTAGGCAGCCTACACTCACATATAGTTAACGCAAAGTCTCTTACTAAATTGAGTAGCAATTCCTGGTCTATGTGGCGGGAGCGTTCTTCTCTCCAGTCATTTCAACTTAAACGAAGACTTTTTACTTAAAGTCAGGTTCGTCGTGTAACTATGATTGTATTTACATACAACGATTGTGAAAATCATGGAAGGCCTAAATTGATTGATGGTTGGTAAACTGCTGTTTCTATTCGCGTTCGTAATCAGATTTATATTCGGTCTCGTGTTCGTGTTCATTTTCGTGGTCGCACACGTAGACGTATTTGTATTTGTGGCCTATTAAAGTTTCTTCAATTGTTACATAAGAACAATCGGTACAACAGTGCGTATACGTAACTTCAAATATACCAGAGTAAGTTTAAGAATCAGCTAATATTTTATACCACCAAACCAAAACTACCTCTTTTCTATTCAAAATCAGTTATCTTATACTTCCAACTTGTGAAGGCATTTTTAATTCATGTACTGCGTAAATGTAGGCGCAAAGTTTGATTCCCATGGCTAAGTAAGTAAATATGCGACAGCATTTACCCGTCCTTCTTGCACAATTTCCGGTTTTCAGCTATCATTCGATCGAAAGTGGCACAAATCTATTTATGTAAACCAGCAGCTTCTCCACTGTCGTCGTCTTATTCGTCGCTGCCGTCACCGTCTTCGTCATCATCGTCATCTTACGCAGCCAGAGGCAGATGAGACGATGCACTTTCATAAAAAAAAAAAGAAATACAAAAAGCAAAAAAACTGTCATAAATTAGAAATTCAGCCCGACCAAATAGACGATCAGCGCTGAAAAGACGCCACAGTGTTTTTTTCGATTCTGCCAAATATGTATGCAGGCGTCGCTTACAATTGAGAGCGTGACATCACTAGCGATGGCAGTGGCAGAAGCGATGGCGTTGTGGTGGCAAAACTTGCAAAACTTTTGTGCATATTTTTCAAGCAACTAAAACACTCACACAGTAGCAGTCGAAGTAGGGAAAGTGCAATAATTTAAATGGAAGCCACACTAGCGCCAATAAAACAAAATGTTTTGCAATCGACTACAGGCACACAGCACGCACACATACCAAAACGCGCTCTCATCACTCTGCATATTTGCACACAAAACCCTGACGGAAACAAGTGATTTCTGTTTTTTTTTTTTAATCAACTAATTGAAAGACTACTTTAAAGGAAATGCAATGAGTAAATCTTTCGAATTTTTATACTCTTTTTGTTTAAAAAAAAAAAAAACAATTTGTGTCTTGGAAGTATGAAAAAGCATCTGTGAAGTGCAAAACGCAAGCGTATTCAAACGAAACATACTGACCGAGTTTGTTTTTGCCAAATTATTTTTAAAGTAGTTGCAAATACACGCAGGAAAAGGCAATTGACTGCTTCCTAGCACATCGCCATGTTAAATAAATGAGTTCGTTGCAGGTGAAATAGTGAGAATTTCAATTAGTTATCATTGAAGAAAAAGTAGTTTATAAATTATTTTCAAACTAATTCAATTTCCTGCATGGAAGTTACAACAAGAACAACGATAGCCAGCTAATTGTTGCAACCAAGTAAAGTCTATTATTGTAAATAAATGCAACAAGGTAGATATACGATTCGCTAGTATGTACATATGTATGCACTCTGCTCGGCACCCTCTGCTGGCATAAATTCTGAAACATTTTCAGGCCGCTGTATGTTTGATTGCATGTATGTATGTATGTATGTAGTTGTACGCAGCAACGAAAGCACTTATGCATACACACGCACACCTGTTGCCCGGCCGAGGTACGTGTGGGCACTCTCAGACGCACACAAACAGACACAGCAAATGTGCAAATGCGGAGGGTTGCTCTCGCTGTCTCTATTTAAAGTGTTTCATCGAATTATTGTTTTTTGTTTGAGAAGCGAGTTAATAAAAATTAGTTAATTTGGTATAATTTCAGAGATTAGATTTGTGTTCGAGTGGGAACCTTTAGCGGTCTTTGGGTAAAGTTTCGATAATTAAAGAAAAACGAGTGGTGCTAAAAGACCGATAACCGTATAACTGACATGGTGGAATTAGAATTTTACTGGTAATTTATACCAAAACATAAAGATGGCCAAAACAGATCTTAGATCAAAAAAAGTAAGGTCGTTGAAGTTGTAGCCTGGTTACACTAAAATTATATGGATATTATCTTCACCCCCTGGTTAATCTATAAACCCACAATTTATGGAGTGAGTGCCGTTGAAACTCCTGCTGGCTGCAGGTAATCCATATAAGTTTGTTAGAAAAATCAAAAGGAGCTCAAACTGAAGTTCTTTACGCAGCTGATATCCATCCCAGAAAATGCCTCAGAGTGTCGACGAAATACGGGCCGATATGTTTAATTCCTGGAAGCAACACATTCCTTTGAAAATGAAAAATATCTCTGAGAATTTTAGTTGTATTTGCAACAGCTAACCATGGAAGCGCGCTGAGATTTGCTTATTTTTTTGCCTTTTGTGGGTGTTAAAAAAATGTTATCGTAGGCAGCTGTCAAAACGAAAGGAACGCCAAAGTAATGCGAAAATGGAATGCAGACAGCTCTTTAGCTGATTACAAAGTTTGAGGCAGTGCCCGGTCGAGGCCAGAACTGAGAGTCGGCGCTTAGTAAGTCGAAGAGGTAAAAACAATTTTACTGCAAGTTACTATTGTGAAAACGGAAGGAAACATAAATTAGAAATACTAGACGTACGTATTAACAATCCCAGGATAATTTAGAGGAGATTGTGTGATCATTAGATCAGGCCCTGATTAGTATTAAAAATTCTTGGACATCCTAAACAGGGATCTAAGTTGAAGCTAAATTTCTGTTGCATGAATAATTTACCTTTATCTCCCTTGGAATACTATCTGAAAAAAAGTTGTAGAAAGTATTGACCAAGAAGAGACCATGTCCAACAAAGCCATCACATGTCTTTTCACAGGCCTTTCAGTTTCATAAATGCCCCAACGAGGATTAAAGAAGAAAAATCCTCCTCTTCGCAGGCCTTAAATACAATGACAAGTATGGCAAAGTGAAAGTATGAAAATCAATTCTAAATTTCCTTCCTATCTAAGTCCATCCAGCCGATCAGTCTTCGCATGAAATATTTTCTGAAAATCTCATATCAAAAATTAAAAATATTCGCTGAAAACTGCGCAGCCAAGTGCTCTCTCCTCTCCTGCATCCAACTAAGTGTGGCCTCACTACCCACTCGCGGCATCCCTTCGCCTATAAGCGATGAAATTTTGTGCCGCGGAGGAAAGTAAGCACACTCTCCTCAGCACACACAGATTTTTTTGCAATCTCTCTCTCGTTTTCGTACTTTTGAATACCGTATCGTATCTCACCGATTCTAATCGTATTAAATCGCAACCAGAATCTGCCGGCGCACGGCTGCTGCCGCTATGCGCCGCGAGTGTAAATTGCCTGCAACGCTGCGCGCCGCATTGCTTTTTGTGGCGAGTCAGTCAGTAGTCGGAAGCTGATTTCGGTTTCAGTCGTTTGACAACGCGCCGTGCAAGCGAAACGTACGCGCAACAGCCACCACCGATCGATAGGCAAGCAGCCAATATTATAGAAGAGTATCTAAAACGCGCGACACTTTTCCACATTTTCCGATTTGCACTGAGTTGTAAAAAGAAAGAAGTGAGAGAAAACTGAAAGCAGAAATTCCGTGCCAGAAGCTCAACAATTTTTTTTTTCGCTCGTTGATTTTTAAAAATACATTGGAACGCGCGTGTGGCGTGCGCTGAGTGGTGGCTGCAAAAATAACAACAACGAAACAAAAATCACAATAAAAAGCAAAAAGTATCTACGGTGAAACGAGGAGAAAAGTGAATTCGATGTGTCTTTTAAATAAATATACTGCAGCTGCATAAATATAAATGACGTGACAAGTTAGGCCGCGTTCGCGTTCGCCTCCGCGCCCTCATTTCGGCTACGCTGAGTGGCTCCTCTTTCGCAACGCGTGCATTGTGCTGCGCGCTGCGATACCTACGTTTTTTTTTTGTTGTATTTGGTGCATTTTTTTTTTGCCGGCTAGTGCATGCCGCTGTGCGCCAATAAGCGAATGAGTTTTTAATTTGTTAAGTTCTACCGGCAGCATAGCTAAGGGATCGACTGGTGCGTTGAGAGACTGTAAGGTACGCGCGGCAAAGAACGCAACAAGAATTGGGCCCGTACGAAAAAAAAATTAAATAAAAAGTGTGCGCACGTATTGCAAGTGTTGCATTTTTGTGTGCTTTCGTGTGTGCACGTCTGAGTGCAAATCTGTTCGCGCGCTGGATTGGTGCAAGTGCAATGCACTGACTGAGTGTCTGCAGGAAAGCGCGCTGGCTCTGGCGGTGCCAGCAACATTTGTAACTTGCAATTCGAAAAGCATTTATTTCTATTATTTGAGACCCTTAAGTGCCTTTCGATTGATTGCGGTTAGTTGCGGCAAAATGCAAAAATAAAGAAATTACAAATCACACACAAATAGTAATCATTAGCAAGCGCGCGTTGCGAACGAGTGCGAGTAGTGTGCAGAACTATTGTCGAGTGGCGACAGCGCCCTGCCGCCAGATACACGACACTCATCAATTGGGGCGCGCACAAGTGATTGAACGGTAGTGGCCTAGCGCGAACTCGTCGAAGGCAACGCCAATGCACAGCGATGCAATAAAAAAATGTAATTAATAATTGATTGAAGTGTGACAGCTAACGCGCTTCATGCAACCAGTTCTATATAGCAAAAAAAATAAAGCGGAAAAATCGCATAATCTGAGACAAAAATCACGAAATAAATTAAAAAAAAAAATATACAAGTGCAAACGAGAAATTAATGTGTGACAATAAAAGAAGATTCAGCATAGAAATTGACATTTATTAAGTGCGCTTATCTCCGCAATTGGCGCGGTGGTTTTCCATTATGCGAAATCACTCGCAATTAGCATCGCGTTCGCACGCCAATAAAAGTTTCAAAGAGCACTGAAATACAAAAAGCCGATGCGTCGAGTTAAATTAGCTAACAATAACTGCCAAGTTAAAATAGCAAAGAAAAAAATATAAAAAATCATACATAAAGTATTATAATCTTTTTTGCACTAAGCAGACAAGTGCTGAGTAAATTGCGAAATAAACGAGTAGACGCAATAAATATATAAAAAAAAAGAAATATAAAATAGCGCAACGGGTGGTGTGAAAAGGTTTTGCAGAGTTCACGGCTGGTTTTTGTGCCAAATACGAAATCATGTCTTCCTACCGCAGTAGTTATGTAAGTAAAAACAACAATTATCTACAGAGAAAACGTGTATAAGTATATAGTATATGTAAATTCAAAATGCTAGGTGTAAATTTTAGTTGGCGTCTAACGGTTGTTTAGATGCTTCTAATTGTCAGCTGAAAGATTGTTTAAACGTTTGAATCGAGATCACCATTTTGCTGACGGCAATGCATCGAGGACGTCATTGGACGTCATTGCTTTAGCTTTTGTTGAAAGAAATTTCTATTTCTATGCACTTCCAAAGGCAATCGTAAGAAGTCATTTTTATCTAAATATATGTACACTGAACTTTTCCCATGATTTCGTCGGGACCGAAAATTGAAAAAAAAAATGTCAGTGTAAATCAAATTTCAAGTTTTAAGAAAAAGTCAAGTAAGGTGCTGTCCCTAATAAATAAGTATTAAGAATTTGTATTTGCTTAATTCCGAAGTACCATACAGTGAAACCGCTGTAGCACTTTTCCGCTCAGATATATTACCTGGCGCAGTAACCCATGTTTACTTACTTAAATAACCTCCCGCTTCCTAAACCTCAGTATTCTTTTATCTCTAAATTATAAACGTTACCTACAGCACGCTGGTTTGGTGGAGAGCCGTGGCGTCTGTCCTATGCTTTTGCTTCGAAAGCAAAGTGAAGGAAATGCTTCGAAGACTTAATTTTTTGCGAGGGCTTAAATTGGGTTTGTATCATAGAGGCGGTGACTATTTTAACTGATCTCCAAATAGAAAAATCCATTACAACACCAGATTCTGCCAGCGCTTTTAAAGAAGAAATCTTTGCTATTATGAGAGGCGTTCAAAATACTGTGAGGCTTAAAAAAACAGGACAAGCATTGCCATTTATTCGGGTAGCCATAAGGCACTCGCATCGCCGCGGTACAGTTTCAAACCTAGCCAGAAACGGGTTGGCTCTGAATATTCCACGGGTAGAGAGGTTTATATACCTACAAACCTAATCTCTTGGCCCTGGAAAAATATGGCGAATCATAGGCGGATTCCTGTAGGGTCTGTAGAAGTTTGTGGTCCGTCTACCTATTGAGCAAAAGGGACTTTAGTTATCATCACATCGGGCAGAAAGGATTTGCTTTGACTACTTAACTTCATAGTACAATGGATACTGGATGATCATGTTTCAAGAGTGTAACTGAAATACAGCACTCCTTTTCGCTGCAGTTAGATACTTTCCAGATGAAGTTCATAGGCAATCCATTTTTGCGGTTTAACTGGTTTAACTGATATTAACCCACTGAGACTCATTGGGTTCTTAAACTTCACGTGGACAACCATAGCTTATTCCAATAGTATTAACATAGCGAAGCTAGTGAGGTTGTATTAGAGGAAAAGTTTAATTTAATTCTTTCTATAACTACTGCAGCGTTCACACTTGACGTCAACAGTTTTAAAGGAGCTTTAAGCCAGTTTTCTTTTTGAAGGCAAAGTTTTAAGCTAAGCCTCTATTAAAGTCATAAGGCTTACCTTCCACCCTTAGGGAAGTGGTTTGTCCTGCCCAGGATCTGTAACCTTCCTTTTTTTGTTACCACGATCCTCCAAGTATGTAAAAAACGTTTTCTAGAATCTGTCTTTTTATCAGACCTACTGAGCGTTTTACTTTTGATTAGCACAAAAATCATTTCCACACTGCCTTATTTCACCACTGTTTGTATGTATGTATGTATATTAGTGCACATAAATTTTAACACATAATTATTACATGCAACAGTTTATGAAGCCAACTTAAAATTTATGAATTTTTATCTTCTATTAACTCGAATTATACGCTTACATACCTATGTATGTATGTTTGCTTTCTATCAGTTTGTTTGGTCTTTCCTATGTACATATGTATGTATGTATGTATGTATGTATGTTGAATGCATACAATTCCAAGACTTTCATTAGCTGTTTGCTTTTCGTTTGCGATTTGCTTCCTGTCCATTAATTTTCTTATCCAAATAGTTAAGTTCGAATCTCTTTTCAAATAGCTCAACATGTTGCCGCATTGCCGTGGCTTTTGGTGTTTGCTTTATGCATCTATAAATACGCATACATACATACATATACATATTGTTCAGTTCGCGTCACGGCAGGTATTCTGGTATTCTAAAATCTGAATATTTCGATCTATGCTTTGTTAATGGCACAAATTTCTAGCTGAAATTTTCTGAAAAGCACACTTGTTTTTTTTTTGTTGTTTTAAGAAAATTTGTTTTTGCGTAAACATTTTTTGTGTATTTTTGTATGTATTGGAGTTCGGTTTCATCAAGTGTGTGTGTGTGACTATCGAAATCACACACTTAATTTCTGTGATTTTTTTTTCGCTTTGGTCATCTCTCAGTTTTTTTTTTTATTTTCAACTAAACAATTTACTTGTACCATTTTTTGGGGTTTTGCTTGGCTTAGATTTTCTTTTAGTTATTTGTATTGCTACATTTCGCTATTCTTAAATGAAAGTCAATAGATATTGGGCTTTTTATGCTTCGTATTTGTTTATTTGTTGAAGATTTATTTACGTTTCGCGTTGACTTTAATTGATAAAATCAAGGTTCTGCCTGTTTGGTGGAGGTCTGATTAGCTCAGATGTTTCGAAAGATAGAGATTTAGTAGAAGTAAATATTTGTTTGAAGGCTACACTATTCGCCATTAAATGTACATAAAAGTACCAGATGTTTTAAAACAAGTGCAATTTTTCGGGTATGCATATTAGGGTGGTCCAAAATAAGTAAAGTCGGAATTTTAATGCTCTCACCCCCTAGGATGGTTCTATATCGAAAAAAGTATACCCGTTTAATTTTTTCTTTTGAAATTAAAAAATATTTAGAAGTCGCTCAAAGCACTCAAAGTATTCCATATATTTTATGTGGGAAATAAACAACTTTTCGTATAATGGTATGGTTTAGAATTCTCGAAAGTCAATATATTTCGATCGGAAAACTGTGTTCTCTTCAGGAGGCTTCCAATAACAATATCCAATTATTTATTTAACCATTTTTTAATGCATTTCCTGGAATTTTCTAGGGGTTTTGGCGGACCTATAAAAGATAGTTACTATGGAAATATGGTTAAAAAATAATTGTATATTATTGTTGGAGGTCTCCTGAAAAGAGCCAGAGTTTCTCGATCGAAAAATATTGATTTTCAAGAATTCTATACCATCTCTCCGAAAAGTGTTTTTCCCCATATAAAATACATGGAAAACTTTGACCGCTTTGAACGTGTTGTAAATATTTTTTGATTTCAAAATAAAAAGTATAGTAAAGTTCGGTATAGAACAATCCTATAAAAATTCTTTTTCACATGCATTTTTGGACCACCCTAAGTTACATATCAAAAGATGAATGGTAATAATTTTCCTTGGTACAGAACTCACTATGTGGCTATTTGCTATTTTAAAAATTAAATTTAGTTTCGTGAGCTGCTAGAACAGCCCGCTTTTCGTAATCATCACAAGCAGCTTGTGTGAAATCGAACATCTATTAAGTCGCCACCGCGTATGAGTGACCTCAGACGGTAGTTAGACATTGTTAAAAAAGCTGTAATGTGCTCGGCGCTTAAAAGGCTGGAAACAGTTTGTTCGCTGTCAGATTGAAAGCAGCATTCATCAAGTGTAATTTTTGATAACATTTTTCTAATACAAAATCATCATACAGCCTCCTAAGTAAAGACACTATCTATCAGCTGTTTTTCAAAAAGTGTCTGCAGCTGGGATCACTTGTTTTTTATCAGTTCCTTTTATCTATTACAATTTCATTAGTTTCTATTATGATTTCTCCAAATAGACCAATACATTGAAAAAAAAGCTTACCTGCAAAGGTAAGAAGAAGAGTTACATTACAATAGACCCACTAGGTTGCGGTGCATAATCTTCAGATATCTATCTATCTACGTTACTTAAGGAATTGTACGATGTACAGAATATCTTAATAGAATTTGTGCTTGCGTTCGTGCCTAATTTTCTTTTCGATCTCTTTAATGTTATTGTCATTTTATTGCTTAAGCTGCAATTTGGAAGAAGATCGATTCTCCTGTTCCTGTAAATAAATGTTGCATAATAAAAACCAGTTGAATACAGTTTTATGTATGTGGGTTCCCCCAAAACTAAAAAATTGCAAATTTAATGTTTAATATTATACATACAATAATAAAAATTCTAAGAACTGGGCTCGATAAATAGAATTTTCTAAACAAATATTATTAGCTTTCGTTAAGAAAAAATATTAATAAAATTGGTTGAGAAATGAAGGTTCTGTACTTACTGTGCGTCGCCAGAGCGTAGCCCTTATCTAAGCTGCACGCGGGACGCCATTTTGTTACAGTTCCGGCGGAGTGGAAGCGCGCTCTGCTTACCACTGCACCACAGTGGCCTAACTCAATGCCACCCTATAATCTTTGGCCGTTTTGGAGCCACTTCCTCACCACTCATATTTGAAAAGAATTTTCCTGCTGAATTTTCTTAGTAAAGAGAAGGGGTGCTAAAAATATGCAAAATCACATAACTCGTGCCTATTTCTGCCAGATTTGGCCGATTTCCCCTTGAAGCTCTTACTTCCTATGGCGTATCGTAAAATCGGGGGAGCCACTTGCGTCCAGAATTTGTCAGAAATGAAAATTTCACGTAACGATTTCATAAATGCTTTGCAGATTTAAATCCAAGCTTCCTGCTCCACAAACATTTGGCCCAGTGATTCTATTGCCCAACGCCTGTGCAATATTTTTACAAAAACAGCAAATGCACTGCAGTGGGCGTCAAATTAATAATTCGCTTGTGGCGCATTTTAATTTCCCACCCCATCCATTATTCAATTCAACTCATTACAAGTGTAGAATTCGCACAAACTTTTCACATTTCACTGCTAATAAAATAAACATTAATTGCTGGCTTAATAAATGCACACAATAACAACTATAAAAACATAAAATGATGACAACAAAGACAGCAATTAATGTTTATTTTATTAGCAGTGAAATGTGAAAAGTTTGTGCGAATTCTACACTTGTAATGAGTTGAATTGAATAATGGATGGGGTGGGAAATTAAAATGCGCCACAAGCGAATTATTAATTTGACGCCCACTGCAGTGCATTTGCTGTTTTTGTAAAAATATTGCACAGGCGTTGGGCAATAGAATCACTGGGCCAAATGTTTGTGGAGCAGGAAGCTTGGATTTAAATCTGCAAAGCATTTATGAAATCGTTACGTGAAATTTTCATTTCTGACAAATTCTGGACGCAAGTGGCTCCCCCGATTTTACGATACGCCATAGGAAGTAAGAGCTTCAAGGGGAAATCGGCCAAATCTGGCAGAAATAGGCACGAGTTATGTGATTTTGCATATTTTTAGCACCCCTTCTCTTTACTAAGAAAATTCAGCAGGAAAATTCTTTTCAAATATGAGTGGTGAGGAAGTGGCTCCAAAACGGCCAAAGATTATAGGGTGGCATTGAGTTAGGCCACTGTGGTGCAGTGGTAAGCAGAGCGCGCTTCCACTCCGCCGGAACTGTAACAAAATGGCGTCCCGCGTGCAGCTTAGATAAGGGCTACGCTCTGGCGACGCACAGTAAGTACAGAACCTTCATTTCTCAACCAATTTTATTAATATTTTTTCTTAACGAAAGCTAATAATATTTGTTTAGAAAATTCTATTTATCGAGCCCAGTTCTTAGAATTTTTATTATTGTATGTATAATATTAAACATTAAATTTGCAATTTTTTAGTTTTGGGGGAACCCACATACATAAAACTGTATTCAACTGGTTTTTATTATGCAACATTTATTTACAGGAACAGGAGAATCGATCTTCTTCCAAATTGCAGCTTAAGCAATAAAATGACAATAACATTAAAGAGATCGAAAAGAAAATTAGGCACGAACGCAAGCACAAATTCTATTAAGATATTCTGTACATCGTACAATTCCTTAAGTAACGTAGATAGATAGATATCTGAAGATTATGCACCGCAACCTAGTGGGTCTATTGTAATGTAACTCTTCTTCTTACCTTTGCAGGTAAGCTTTTTTTTCAATGTATTGGTCTATTTGGAGAAATCATAATAGAAACTAATGAAATTGTAATAGATAAAAGGAACTGATAAAAAACAAGTGATCCCAGCTGCAGACACTTTTTGAAAAACAGCTGATAGATAGTGTCTTTACTTAGGAGGCTGTATGATGATTTTGTATTAGAAAAATGTTATCAAAAATTACACTTGATGAATGCTGCTTTCAATCTGACAGCGAACAAACTGTTTCCAGCCTTTTAAGCGCCGAGCACATTACAGCTTTTTTAACAATGTCTAACTACCGTCTGAGGTCACTCATACGCGGTGGCGACTTAATAGATGTTCGATTTCACACAAGCTGCTTGTGATGATTACGAAAAGCGGGCTGTTCTAGCAGCTCACGAAACTAAATTTAATTTTTAAAATAGCAAATAGCCACATAGTGAGTTCTGTACCAAGGAAAATTATTACCATTCATCTTTTGATATGTAACTTAGGGTGGTCCAAAAATGCATGTGAAAAAGAATTTTTATAGGATTGTTCTATACCGAACTTTACTATACTTTTTATTTTGAAATCAAAAAATATTTACAACACGTTCAAAGCGGTCAAAGTTTTCCATGTATTTTATATGGGGAAAAACACTTTTCGGAGAGATGGTATAGAATTCTTGAAAATCAATATTTTTCGATCGAGAAACTCTGGCTCTTTTCAGGAGACCTCCAACAATAATATACAATTATTTTTTAACCATATTTCCATAGTAACTATCTTTTATAGGTCCGCCAAAACCCCTAGAAAATTCCAGGAAATGCATTAAAAAATGGTTAAATAAATAATTGGATATTGTTATTGGAAGCCTCCTGAAGAGAACACAGTTTTCCGATCGAAATATATTGACTTTCGAGAATTCTAAACCATACCATTATACGAAAAGTTGTTTATTTCCCACATAAAATATATGGAATACTTTGAGTGCTTTGAGCGACTTCTAAATATTTTTTAATTTCAAAAGAAAAAATTAAACGGGTATACTTTTTTCGATATAGAACCATCCTAGGGGGTGAGAGCATTAAAATTCCGACTTTACTTATTTTGGACCACCCTAATATGCATACCCGAAAAATTGCACTTGTTTTAAAACATCTGGTACTTTTATGTACATTTAATGGCGAATAGTGTAGCCTTCAAACAAATATTTACTTCTACTAAATCTCTATCTTTCGAAACATCTGAGCTAATCAGACCTCCACCAAACAGGCAGAACCTTGATTTTATCAATTAAAGTCAACGCGAAACGTAAATAAATCTTCAACAAATAAACAAATACGAAGCATAAAAAGCCCAATATCTATTGACTTTCATTTAAGAATAGCGAAATGTAGCAATACAAATAACTAAAAGAAAATCTAAGCCAAGCAAAATGGTACAAGTAAATTGTTTTGTTGAAAAGAAAAAAAAAAACTGAGAGATGACCAAAGCGAAAAAAAAATCACAGAAATTAAGTGTGTGATTTCGATAGTCACACACACACACTTGATGAAACCGAACTCCAATACATACAAAAATACACAAAAAATGTTTACGCAAAAACAAATTTTCTTAAAACAACAAAAAAAAAACAAGTGTGCTTTTCAGAAAATTTCAGCTAGAAATTTGTGCCATTAACAAAGCATAGATCGAAATATTCAGATTTTAGAATACCAGAATACCTGCCGTGACGCGAACTGAACAATATGTATATGTATGTATGTATGCGTATTTATAGATGCATAAAGCAAACACCAAAAGCCACGGCAATGCGGCAACATGTTGAGCTATTTGAAAAGAGATTCGAACTTAACTATTTGGATAAGAAAATTAATGGACAGGAAGCAAATCGCAAACGAAAAGCAAACAGCTAATGAAAGTCTTGGAATTGTATGCATTCAACATACATACATACATACATACATACATATGTACATAGGAAAGACCAAACAAACTGATAGAAAGCAAACATACATACATAGGTATGTAAGCGTATAATTCGAGTTAATAGAAGATAAAAATTCATAAATTTTAAGTTGGCTTCATAAACTGTTGCATGTAATAATTATGTGTTAAAATTTATGTGCACTAATATACATACATACATACAAACAGTGGTGAAATAAGGCAGTGTGGAAATGATTTTTGTGCTAATCAAAAGTAAAACGCTCAGTAGGTCTGATAAAAAGACAGATTCTAGAAAACGTTTTTTACATACTTGGAGGATCGTGGTAACAAAAAAAGGAAGGTTACAGATCCTGGGCAGGACAAACCACTTCCCTAAGGGTGGAAGGTAAGCCTTATGACTTTAATAGAGGCTTAGCTTAAAACTTTGCCTTCAAAAAGAAAACTGGCTTAAAGCTCCTTTAAAACTGTTGACGTCAAGTGTGAACGCTGCAGTAGTTATAGAAAGAATTAAATTAAACTTTTCCTCTAATACAACCTCACTAGCTTCGCTATGTTAATACTATTGGAATAAGCTATGGTTGTCCACGTGAAGTTTAAGAACCCAATGAGTCTCAGTGGGTTAATATCAGTTAAACCAGTTAAACCGCAAAAATGGATTGCCTATGAACTTCATCTGGAAAGTATCTAACTGCAGCGAAAAGGAGTGCTGTATTTCAGTTACACTCTTGAAACATGATCATCCAGTATCCATTGTACTATGAAGTTAAGTAGTCAAAGCAAATCCTTTCTGCCCGATGTGATGATAACTAAAGTCCCTTTTGCTCAATAGGTAGACGGACCACAAACTTCTACAGACCCTACAGGAATCCGCCTATGATTCGCCATATTTTTCCAGGGCCAAGAGATTAGGTTTGTAGGTATATAAACCTCTCTACCCGTGGAATATTCAGAGCCAACCCGTTTCTGGCTAGGTTTGAAACTGTACCGCGGCGATGCGAGTGCCTTATGGCTACCCGAATAAATGGCAATGCTTGTCCTGTTTTTTTAAGCCTCACAGTATTTTGAACGCCTCTCATAATAGCAAAGATTTCTTCTTTAAAAGCGCTGGCAGAATCTGGTGTTGTAATGGATTTTTCTATTTGGAGATCAGTTAAAATAGTCACCGCCTCTATGATACAAACCCAATTTAAGCCCTCGCAAAAAATTAAGTCTTCGAAGCATTTCCTTCACTTTGCTTTCGAAGCAAAAGCATAGGACAGACGCCACGGCTCTCCACCAAACCAGCGTGCTGTAGGTAACGTTTATAATTTAGAGATAAAAGAATACTGAGGTTTAGGAAGCGGGAGGTTATTTAAGTAAGTAAACATGGGTTACTGCGCCAGGTAATATATCTGAGCGGAAAAGTGCTACAGCGGTTTCACTGTATGGTACTTCGGAATTAAGCAAATACAAATTCTTAATACTTATTTATTAGGGACAGCACCTTACTTGACTTTTTCTTAAAACTTGAAATTTGATTTACACTGACATTTTTTTTTTCAATTTTCGGTCCCGACGAAATCATGGGAAAAGTTCAGTGTACATATATTTAGATAAAAATGACTTCTTACGATTGCCTTTGGAAGTGCATAGAAATAGAAATTTCTTTCAACAAAAGCTAAAGCAATGACGTCCAATGACGTCCTCGATGCATTGCCGTCAGCAAAATGGTGATCTCGATTCAAACGTTTAAACAATCTTTCAGCTGACAATTAGAAGCATCTAAACAACCGTTAGACGCCAACTAAAATTTACACCTAGCATTTTGAATTTACATATACTATATACTTATACACGTTTTCTCTGTAGATAATTGTTGTTTTTACTTACATAACTACTGCGGTAGGAAGACATGATTTCGTATTTGGCACAAAAACCAGCCGTGAACTCTGCAAAACCTTTTCACACCACCCGTTGCGCTATTTTATATTTCTTTTTTTTTATATATTTATTGCGTCTACTCGTTTATTTCGCAATTTACTCAGCACTTGTCTGCTTAGTGCAAAAAAGATTATAATACTTTATGTATGATTTTTTATATTTTTTTCTTTGCTATTTTAACTTGGCAGTTATTGTTAGCTAATTTAACTCGACGCATCGGCTTTTTGTATTTCAGTGCTCTTTGAAACTTTTATTGGCGTGCGAACGCGATGCTAATTGCGAGTGATTTCGCATAATGGAAAACCACCGCGCCAATTGCGGAGATAAGCGCACTTAATAAATGTCAATTTCTATGCTGAATCTTCTTTTATTGCCACACATTAATTTCTCGTTTGCACTTGTATATATATTATTTTTTTTTTTTTCGTGATTTTTGTCTCAGATTATCCGATTTTTCCGTTTAATTTTTTTGCTATATAGAACTGGTTGCATGAAGCGCGTTAGCTGTCACACTTCAATCAATTATTAATTACATTTTTTTATTGCATCGCTGTGCATTGGCGTTGCCTTCGACGAGTTCGCGCTAGGCCACTACCGTTCAATCACTTGTGCGCGCCCCAATTGATGAGTGTCGTGTATCTGGCGGCAGGGCGCTGTCGCCACTCGACAATAGTTCTGCACACTACTCGCACTCGTTCGCAACGCGCGCTTGCTAATGATTACTATTTGTGTGTGATTTGTAATTTCTTTATTTTTGCATTTTGCCGCAACTAACCGCAATCAATCGAAAGGCACTTAAGGGTCTCAAATAATAGAAATAAATGCTTTTCGAATTGCAAGTTACAAATGTTGCTGGCACCGCCAGAGCCAGCGCGCTTTCCTGCAGACACTCAGTCAGTGCATTGCACTTGCACCAATCCAGCGCGCGAACAGATTTGCACTCAGACGTGCACACACGAAAGCACACAAAAATGCAACACTTGCAATACGTGCGCACACTTTTTATTTAATTTTTTTTTCGTACGGGCCCAATTCTTGTTGCGTTCTTTGCCGCGCGTACCTTACAGTCTCTCAACGCACCAGTCGATCCCTTAGCTATGCTGCCGGTAGAACTTAACAAATTAAAAACTCATTCGCTTATTGGCGCACAGCGGCATGCACTAGCCGGCAAAAAAAAAATGCACCAAATACAACAAAAAAAAAACGTAGGTATCGCAGCGCGCAGCACAATGCACGCGTTGCGAAAGAGGAGCCACTCAGCGTAGCCGAAATGAGGGCGCGGAGGCGAACGCGAACGCGGCCTAACTTGTCACGTCATTTATATTTATGCAGCTGCAGTATATTTATTTAAAAGACACATCGAATTCACTTTTCTCCTCGTTTCACCGTAGATACTTTTTGCTTTTTATTGTGATTTTTGTTTCGTTGTTGTTATTTTTGCAGCCACCACTCAGCGCACGCCACACGCGCGTTCCAATGTATTTTTAAAAATCAACGAGCGAAAAAAAAAATTGTTGAGCTTCTGGCACGGAATTTCTGCTTTCAGTTTTCTCTCACTTCTTTCTTTTTACAACTCAGTGCAAATCGGAAAATGTGGAAAAGTGTCGCGCGTTTTAGATACTCTTCTATAATATTGGCTGCTTGCCTATCGATCGGTGGTGGCTGTTGCGCGTACGTTTCGCTTGCACGGCGCGTTGTCAAACGACTGAAACCGAAATCAGCTTCCGACTACTGACTGACTCGCCACAAAAAGCAATGCGGCGCGCAGCGTTGCAGGCAATTTACACTCGCGGCGCATAGCGGCAGCAGCCGTGCGCCGGCAGATTCTGGTTGCGATTTAATACGATTAGAATCGGTGAGATACGATACGGTATTCAAAAGTACGAAAACGAGAGAGAGATTGCAAAAAAATCTGTGTGTGCTGAGGAGAGTGTGCTTACTTTCCTCCGCGGCACAAAATTTCATCGCTTATAGGCGAAGGGATGCCGCGAGTGGGTAGTGAGGCCACACTTAGTTGGATGCAGGAGAGGAGAGAGCACTTGGCTGCGCAGTTTTCAGCGAATATTTTTAATTTTTGATATGAGATTTTCAGAAAATATTTCATGCGAAGACTGATCGGCTGGATGGACTTAGATAGGAAGGAAATTTAGAATTGATTTTCATACTTTCACTTTGCCATACTTGTCATTGTATTTAAGGCCTGCGAAGAGGAGGATTTTTCTTCTTTAATCCTCGTTGGGGCATTTATGAAACTGAAAGGCCTGTGAAAAGACATGTGATGGCTTTGTTGGACATGGTCTCTTCTTGGTCAATACTTTCTACAACTTTTTTTCAGATAGTATTCCAAGGGAGATAAAGGTAAATTATTCATGCAACAGAAATTTAGCTTCAACTTAGATCCCTGTTTAGGATGTCCAAGAATTTTTAATACTAATCAGGGCCTGATCTAATGATCACACAATCTCCTCTAAATTATCCTGGGATTGTTAATACGTACGTCTAGTATTTCTAATTTATGTTTCCTTCCGTTTTCACAATAGTAACTTGCAGTAAAATTGTTTTTACCTCTTCGACTTACTAAGCGCCGACTCTCAGTTCTGGCCTCGACCGGGCACTGCCTCAAACTTTGTAATCAGCTAAAGAGCTGTCTGCATTCCATTTTCGCATTACTTTGGCGTTCCTTTCGTTTTGACAGCTGCCTACGATAACATTTTTTAACACCCACAAAAGGCAAAAAAATAAGCAAATCTCAGCGCGCTTCCATGGTTAGCTGTTGCAAATACAACTAAAATTCTCAGAGATATTTTTCATTTTCAAAGGAATGTGTTGCTTCCAGGAATTAAACATATCGGCCCGTATTTCGTCGACACTCTGAGGCATTTTCTGGGATGGATATCAGCTGCGTAAAGAACTTCAGTTTGAGCTCCTTTTGATTTTTCTAACAAACTTATATGGATTACCTGCAGCCAGCAGGAGTTTCAACGGCACTCACTCCATAAATTGTGGGTTTATAGATTAACCAGGGGGTGAAGATAATATCCATATAATTTTAGTGTAACCAGGCTACAACTTCAACGACCTTACCTTTGTTGGCGTTAGATCTGTTTTGGCCATCTTTATGTTTTGGTCTATAATTTGTAAGTTCGCGGCCTATGGATCACACTCAAATATAAATTACTTTTTTACGGTACGGAATACCTAATTTTACGAATATCTTCACCTGTAAAATTCTAATCTATCGATCTTTAAGCACCACTCGTTTTTTCATCGAAATTTTACCAAAGACCGCTAAAGGTTCCCACTCGAACACAAATCTAATCTCTGAAATTAGACCAAATTAACTAATTTTTATTAACTCGCTTCTCAAACAAAAAACAATAATTCGATGAAACACTTTAAATAGAGACAGCGAGAGCAACCCTCCGCATTTGCACATTTGCTGTGTCTGTTTGTGTGCGTCTGAGAGTGCCCACACGTACCTCGGCCGGGCAACAGGTGTGCGTGTGTATGCATAAGTGCTTTCGTTGCTGCGTACAACTACATACATACATACATACATGCAATCAAACATACAGCGGCCTGAAAATGTTTCAGAATTTATGCCAGCAGAGGGTGCCGAGCAGAGTGCATACATATGTACATACTAGCGAATCGTATATCTACCTTGTTGCATTTATTTACAATAATAGACTTTACTTGGTTGCAACAATTAGCTGGCTATCGTTGTTCTTGTTGTAACTTCCATGCAGGAAATTGAATTAGTTTGAAAATAATTTATAAACTACTTTTTCTTCAATGATAACTAATTGAAATTCTCACTATTTCACCTGCAACGAACTCATTTATTTAACATGGCGATGTGCTAGGAAGCAGTCAATTGCCTTTTCCTGCGTGTATTTGCAACTACTTTAAAAATAATTTGGCAAAAACAAACTCGGTCAGTATGTTTCGTTTGAATACGCTTGCGTTTTGCACTTCACAGATGCTTTTTCATACTTCCAAGACACAAATTGTTTTTTTTTTTTTTTAAAAAAAAGAGTATAAAAATTTGAAAGGTTTTCTCATTTGCATTTCCTTTAAAGTAGTCTTTCAATTAGTTGATAAAAAAAAAAAACAGAAATCACTTGTTTCCGTCAGGGTTTTGTGTGCAAATATGCAGAGTGATGAGAGCGCGTTTTGGTATGTGTGCGTGCTGTGTGCCTGTAGTCGATTGCAAAACATTTTGTTTTATTGGCGCTAGTGTGGCTTCCATTTAAATTATTGCACTTTCCCTACTTCGACTGCTACTGTGTGAGTGTTTTAGTTGCTTGAAAAATATGCACAAAAGTTTTGCAAGTTTTGCCACCACAACGCCATCGCTTCTGCCACTGCCATCGCTAGTGATGTCACGCTCTCAATTGTAAGCGACGCCTGCATACATATTTGGCAGAATCGAAAAAAACACTGTGGCGTCTTTTCAGCGCTGATCGTCTATTTGGTCGGGCTGAATTTCTAATTTATGACAGTTTTTTTGCTTTTTGTATTTCTTTTTTTTTTTATGAAAGTGCATCGTCTCATCTGCCTCTGGCTGCGTAAGATGACGATGATGACGAAGACGGTGACGGCAGCGACGAATAAGACGACGACAGTGGAGAAGCTGCTGGTTTACATAAATAGATTTGTGCCACTTTCGATCGAATGAAATCTGAAAACCGGAAATTGTGCAAGAAGGACGGGTAAATGCTGTCGCATATTTACTTACTTAGCCATGGGAATCAAACTTTGCGCCTACATTTACGCAGTACATGAATTAAAAATGCCTTCACAAGTTGGAAGTATAAGATAACTGATTTTGAATAGAAAAGAGGTAGTTTTGGTTTGGTGGTATAAAATATTAGCTGATTCTTAAACTTACTCTGGTATATTTGAAGTTACGTATACGCACTGTTGTACCGATTGTTCTTATGTAACAATTGAAGAAACTTTAATAGGCCACAAATACAAATACGTCTACGTGTGCGACCACGAAAATGAACACGAACACGAGACCGAATATAAATCTGATTACGAACGCGAATAGAAACAGCAGTTTACCAACCATCAATCAATTTAGGCCTTCCATGATTTTCACAATCGTTGTATGTAAATACAATCATAGTTACACGACGAACCTGACTTTAAGTAAAAAGTCTTCGTTTAAGTTGAAATGACTGGAGAGAAGAACGCTCCCGCCACATAGACCAGGAATTGCTACTCAATTTAGTAAGAGACTTTGCGTTAACTATATGTGAGTGTAGGCTGCCTAATTGCCACAACATATAAAAGCTCGTTTGTTTTCAACAGGTCTCTGAGCAAGACTCCGTGCTGCCTAATGGATGACGAACATTTCTTCTTTATACGCACCTCCAATGTGCCAAGGACGGTAGAATGGCCCGAGATTTAAGTTTCGTTGTAGCTGTAACGACCGCCGCCGAGTAATTCATCCCACGGAGATACGGTGGAGAGAACGTAAATAGGGACGGGATATTTTTAGGATATTTTGCCTAATTTCCTTTATTTAAAAATGTTTTTAAATTTTTTATGATAAGCTCACTATCTAAAAAAGAAGCCATATACATGAAATTTTCAAACATTGTAGAACATTTTTAAATATTCGACGAATTTCAACAAGTGTTTTATTTTAATTTTTTGAGTATGCGGTTTTATAGCCCATTAAATTTTAGTGCAACAAAGTGCAAGTTGGAAGTAGCTAGGACTTACCGTTGCTTTTTTGCAATTTTTTGTTTGCGCATTTTCTTCCATACAAAGTGTGCTCGACAATTTTGTTGTATAGAGAAAATGAGCAAAAAAATATCAAAAATCAACGGTAATACCAAGATACAGAAATTTAGCACTTTGTTATACAAAAATTAAATGGGCTACAAAACTGCATAGTCGGAATGTATCTAAGAAATCTAATCAAATGCTCAAAGTTTTGATGAAGCTTTGTGAAAATTTTGCTAATTTTTTACAGAGTTAGATTTTTTTGACTTACATTTTTTAACGAACTAAACCTTCATAAAAATACATAATAAACGTTAAATAAGCGAAAGGTAAGTAGCCAAAGAATGCTCAAAAATATCTTCCCTATTTATATTTTCGCCACGAATATACAAGATCGCATTGAGGGCAATGCGGGCGTGGGGCAAAGGGCGCTTACCGATTTTTGTCTATCTTTTTATCCTAGTTCCATTCTTTCTCGTGTACCTAATCAAAAATATTTTAAAACTAAAATTTTTAAAAGCTTCTGTCGGCTGATACATGTTTTGATTAACTGATGAATTAAGTTGAATTTCAGCTTTTAAAAATGAGATATAAATCCCTTTTGAATCCCATTCCGATTGATACCCAAATTTTAATAATTCATTTAATTTTCTAAAGAGGTGGCAACCCTATTCGAACACCTAAAAATATTACTAGCTTTGAAACTAGTTTTTTTGATACCCTTTAATATTTTTAATAAAATAACTAAATTCGAAATTTCAAACAGGTGGGAACTCTTTTGAAAATACTTTTAAACTAAAACCGTTTTCAATCTCTTTCGCCTGACACCCAAATTGTGTTACATATTCCTATTACCTAATTGCCTTATTTTAAGTTGATTTTAATTTAATTTAAACAGGTGGCTACCCTTCTAAATATGTTTTAGAAGTTACGACTTTGCAAACCCATTACGAATTATACCCATCTTTTAATAATTCATCCAACTTGTTGAATAATTTGAATATCATTTTTTAAAGACGTGGCAGCCCTCTTCAAAGTCTTCAAACAAAATATTTCTTAACGCTCTTTGATTTGAAACCCATATTTTCATATTTAAAATAGCTTGTATGTAAGTTAACCAAATTCAAGTTTTCAAACAGGTGGCAACCCTCTTCAAAATATTTACAAATTACTACCTTCTCAAACTTGTTTTAATCATTAGGCGCCCGTACGGTTATACATATTTATAGTGCCTAATTCCCTTAATTTAAATTGCATTTGATTTTTTAAACAGATGGCAACCTGCTTACAGTTAAGTTGAAAAAAAAAGTTATTCAAAACCTTCTCGATTAATCTTTTATATAATTTTTATTTAATTTTTTAAAGGTGGCAACTCTTTTCGAAAAAGTAAAACCTTATTGCACATCTACAGCCCAAGGCCTTTAATTTGACACCTTATACCTTATTTGCGAAAATCGAACGAACGGTTCTGATCTGATTACCTGGACAAAAAATCCCTTCGCATATTATATATAGAGATATTTCTTGTGATTTTTCTTGAGAGCTGGTAAAAAAGCTTAGCTCAAAAAATCTGAAATGCAAAAAACTATCATTTTTTTTATATTCCAACGAAAGCATATATTGCAACCAAAGAAATAAAAATGTAGTTGCATAATTTAAGCCAGACAAATTTTATTAAAAAATTATAGTTAAATATCTAATATCAGTCGATAACCAAAGTAGAAGAGATTAGAACGATAAACTAGAAAAAATCCATTTTTATGAGGAAAAATTTACCAGAATCTTAAGCAAAAGATATAATAAGAGCTGGCGGCGAGTTTTGCACACTTAGCTACAAAAAAGATTTAAAAAAAAAAAAAATATTTTTTTTTTGTTTTATTTATGACGTGTTTTGAGCAAATGAGCGATATGTATGTTCATGTATTTCTTATTTTTTTTTACCAAGTGTTGTTAGTTTGTTTCTGTGTTAGAACGTGAAGGTCGAATAGGCAATTAATCTTTTAAAGATAAGTACTTGAAAGTGTGTCAAGTAATAAGTGAAAATGAAAAAAGTCTGTCGTGTGCCAACATGGAAAATTCAAGACATGGACGTCACTTGCTGTCAAACTTTTTGAGAACCTAATAAAGCAAGCGATATAAACCGAATTCTAAATACATACATACCTACATTAATGATGTGATATAAACATTTGTTAATAAATTCTTCTTTGAAAAAGCAAGAATATGTTCAAATTTTATATTGTCAAAAATATATACCGATTTTGCCTAAACTAGTTTTTTTCCACCAGAAAATTGTTAAAAATTTTGTATTTGGAATCTATTTTAAAATTAAGTTATTTAAATATTCGGAAACACCCTTTGGCCTTCCCACACAAACACATTTGCAAAATTAAATAATTACTCATTAATCCTCAAGTTAAGCCTACGAGATTTACATCGTTAGTCACATCTACACATGTATGTATGTATGTAAGTGAAGATGCTCAGCATTCAGCTAGCTGACTAACACCCAGCCAAGGCGACGGCAATAAATCTTGGTCTTCGGCTGAAAGCGAAATTCCAACGTGGATGACACATGCATCATGAGCACTAAAAACTTTTTATCCAGCCAGTAGTCGTCTAACTAAAATTAAATTCTTTTACAAAACTTTGTGGTTGTGCTGCTGCAGCAGCGACAACAATTATAATAGAAACAACAATTCGAAAGCTTGTCAGTCAGGTCTATAATTTCAATTAGGAAGAAAAAAGAACGAAACAATAACACCAAATAAACGAAATAGCACTAAAAGCGAGCAGGAACAAGCAAATTAATGTTAATCCCACAATGCGCAGCGAGAAATGCCACTCAGTCGCGGTCACTCATACGCCCCGTATGGCCCCAATGTTCACACACAAACACAAACGCTTTTGTTGTTGTTTTCACTGCTTTTTTTTGCTGCTGTGTTGTTGCTTTTCACCAAGCCAAACACCCACCCACCTACCCACGTGTTGCGCTGTCGCCGCATCCACCATTCAGCTGCTAAACGCTCGGCAGCGAGCATAATTTATGCGCCAACAAACATGAGCGACAGATTATGCAATAAAAATAGCAAACGCGAGTTAATATAATTAATAGCTGCGCTACATGAATCAGCGCGCTCACTTACCCACACACACAAATGCTTTATATGAATAAAAAATTTACAGCATTTGCATTCAAGTGTATATTTGTACATATATCTATGTATGTATGTATGTGTGTGTGCCATGTGAATCGATGAAATCGGCCAAAGCCCAAAATCCATAACCGATTTGATTTCGACGTTCCATTGTTTACTATTTGGTAGCAAAAATAAGAGCCAGAAATGCTTGCAGCCATGTGCAGCTGAAAAGTCAGCCGACTCACATACATACATACATACATACATACATACATACTGCATACAAATGTGTGCCGTATACTTGCGTGAATATTTAGCAGCAGACCCAGCACATACTTTCGAGGCATCTAAATAAACTTACAAACTCGGTCGTACTATTCGATATCCCCGCAGGGAAAAGTCGAAGTAGTGAATCAAAAAAAGATCCTTTTACAAAATTTGTTTGTTTTACTTTTTAAAACTACATATGTATAAGTACATACATATTTATGTAGCTAACTTGGAGTGTAAAGTCGATAAGTCCGCTTTTTTTAAATATATATTTGGATGCAAGCAGCAAGAACAAATAAAAATGTATCGTTTTTTAAAAGATCGAAATTAATAACTGCATATTTTATTTTGAACGATTTTTATTCAGTGATAAGCCAAATCGCTAAGTCCATAATAATCACAGAAACTATGATAAGACCCAAAGAGTACCAAACTTCTCATTAAAAATTTAGATCTAAAATGACGAATTTAGAACTGGTTCGGAACTAGCGAAAACTGGATACAGCAGGGGCAACTGACACTTTGTAGAACATCTTCTTCTTTTTCGATTTTGGCCGAGTTCAACAAAGCACGCCAGTCATTTCCTTTTCCAAGTCCTTTTCCACCTGGTCTTTCCAACCTCGCCGCCGTACTTGAATAGCTCGGCTGGCAGGCGGTCAGCACCAGCAGCTTTGTTGTTTCTCAGCAACGTAATCGCTATTCGTACCACGTCATAATCAGGCCGTGGGACATCGACTCCATCGTCATCGACTGATGGCTCGGGTTCGTCTTCTCCACTACTTTCAGTGCGGCTGTCATTCAATAGGGTGGAAAAGTGTTCCCTCCATAATTTAAGTGCGTTCTGGACATCAGTCTCTAGGTCTCCATGGTTGTTATTACAGGAGTTCGCCTTGGTCTTGAAGCCTTCAGTAGGACGCCTAACTCTCTGATAAAATTTTCGGGCGTTCTTCCTGTCGGCCAGCATCTCAAGCTCTTCGCTCTCACGTATTTCGGCCTCTCTCTTCTTAATGCGGTAAATACGTCTCGCTTGACTCTTCAGTTCAGTTTGTAGAATATGGCAATGTTAAATTCGCCAGTTGCATTTCCCTAGAGGGATTGTACATACATATATTTCTGTGTATGTACTCAAAGTTATTTGCATGATGTATTTATTGCAGTTTTTGTTGTCGTTCCACATTTCGATGTTTTCCGCTTATTGTTGTTAATGTACTTGTTATTGTTTTTATAAGAAAGCTGTGCTGCTTTGATTCTTATTGCTGTTGTTGCTGTAACGAATTGAGGTAATAAAATGTGAGAAGGCAGCCAGCAAATTCATACAGAAATATTCGATAGAAACATGCAACAACAACAAAAGAGGACCCCTACAATTAATTGCATTGACATTTTATTTCAACTTCTTTGAATATGAATCACGAACTTGTAATATTGGGATCTACATATATGCCTTTACGGATGCTCGACGCATATTTTTGGAATAAAAAATTAATACAACCTGATAAGCTCGAGGAGGGACAGGGCCTATCTCAAACAAAATCAAACCGGAACTTATACTTGTGGTGTGAGAAATGGTATTCTTTAAGTAAATTTTAAAGGAGGGTGCCCCAGATATAATTTTTTACGAGATCTATATATTAGTTCCTACATTGCCGTGCTGGATTGAATAAGGCCTCTACTGAGTTCAAGCCAAGCTGGGACTTCATAAAGCCCAGTCGCGACGTGCTTCCGATATCGGGTGCACTGTGGGGAAAATTAACTTTTTTTGTGACAAAATCTAATATCTTTATACATACTTAAATCAATTCCAAATCAAAACTTTCACTGACAAAAGTATTAGTGTGGGACTGTAAATTCTACTTTGATGTTTATTGATATTTTTAAAACGTTTAAAACAGAAGAGATTAAAAAATTTTTGTACGAAAATTAAAATTAAAAAGAAGACAATTTTTCGCTAAGTGAACATAAAGCGAATTAAATGTAACGATATTTTAGAGCTAAACTTATGAAGAATTCTAATAACTAAAAACAGTCCCGTTGAATTAAAAATTATCTTGGTAATATTTTTTATATTTATGTTTAATTTGTCGACCATGTTTTGGATGCATGCAATTAACTTAAAAAAAAATTAAATATATTTTCAGTTCTTGTGACCATGGATATGGTTTCCTTGATATAAGTTCAGCAAAAATGTTTCAGGTAAAAAGAAAAAATTACAAAACTTATATTTTTTACAGGGACGGTAACGGATATAATCATTATAATAATAGTCATAATTTAACCGCTAAAAATAGATTTTTATTTTTCCGATAAAGTTTAATGTTTTTTTTATTTTTTTTTATATATATTTTTGATCGTTATTTTTGATTTTTATATTTTCGATCATATTGTAACCATTATTTTCAGATTTATTTTAATGGATCATAAAAGATTTGAAATGGTTATATAAGCGGATTTTCCATTATAACGGTTAAAAATTCTCGAAAAAATAAAAATCACAAAATAACGATTAAATTTAATCAAGCAAAATTAAATTTAACGATTATTATGGATCGAAAATAAGGAATAAAAAATAACAATTGATATTTAACGGTTATGTTCGATCCCTGATTATTAATGGTAATTTTAAATGCCTAATTTCTACCATTTGACCATTTTCATCTCGCCGACTGTAATCCATGTATGCATATTAACCGTCTTATATCTTTGCAATTCAATTCAAAGGGGTGTCATTCATAAGTTTTGTATATCCGAGGCAGAAAACTCTCGAATCTCTCCTACGGCACGAATACATAGTCGCAATAAAACCCCTCCTCTATGTAGATTATAAACAGGCATACCGACGAGAGACCCGTGGGATTCAGATTCCCAACGCCTCCTCCTCTTCTCATTTTCATCATCCGCACAATGAACTTTGTTGAAATTCTCTCTGCCGAGCTGCCCAAACCGAAAGTGTTGCCAAATTAGATTTACGATCGCCTATGCGCCAGTGTATTTCGAATTGTGGCTAACGGCAGCAGCAAACAATTCCGAGTAACATCGAAAGAGTTCAGAATTTTCGTTATTTTCCCGTTAGTGCAGGTATGTACATATATATACATAGTTAGATATCCGTAAATACAACAATCGCAATGAGAACAATAATACCAGCACAGCAAAATATTGTGAAATTGTAGCAGCGGCAAAATAGTCGATTTGACACGATGAAAAAATACGTTTGCCATTAAAAAAAAAATGTTGTAAAGTAGTTGCGAGCAGCCCACACCACCACAAAGGCAGCAGCGAGTAGCCAACAGCCAGCATGGCGGATGAAATCAAAGCAAATCAGTTGCCACGTATTTGGCTTTTGGCTTTCGTGATTTTTGAATTTGCTTTCGCCTTTGTTTTATCTGTTTTATATGTGCGTGTAAATTGTTTACTTATTGCAAAATTTCCAATTAGCAGTTGAAAATTTTCCGTAAAGATATTATGTGACAAAAACTCATACACATGTATGTATGTATGTATGTATGTTTATTCTAACGGTGAAAAATTACTTACACTTAGTCTCCTGCTGTGCTATTGCGTCCATCCGATTGTCACAATATTCGGTCGCCATTCATTTCGAATTTTCTCATCTTTTTCCTTTCTGTTCGTTTTCAGCTACTAAGTTCATTTAATTTTGTTTTGTTTATATTTTTAGCCAAAAATCTGCGTTGCCGCTGTTCTCATCCTCTCTGCTTCGGTGTTGTGTGCGATTTATCTTCTCACTCATCGGTACTTTGTGTGTGTGGTGCGCTGCTGAGCAGATGGCAATTTTGCTGGTTCATCTTCGGCGCCTCATTCTTTTGTTGAGCATCGTCTACTTGAGCGGCGCGGTGATGCGACGCCTGCTGAGCGAATCGCGGCACATCCACTTGCAACAACACATCAATGGCAAAACGTTTGCCGCCCGGCATCTTCACTTCCAGGCGTGGGCCTATATTTACACCGCCTATGCCTATGTGGTCTTGGTTAATTATGTGAGTGTGAGGCGACTCACCAACATGTTGGAATTCTTTCTCACCTGATTAAAGTTAATCAAGTGCAGCGGATTTTGGAGGGAGCTGTAAATTTTAGTGGACTATTTTGTAGAGATGAGTATTTGTATTTGAACGAAATGAAACTAAATTAAATTAAATGAAATTAAATTAAATTAAATTAAATTAAATTAAATTAAATGTCCCTTATGGAATATATAGAAATGAGATTCATAAATACAAAAATTAATGAATGAAAATAAATATCAATTCAATTCTATAATTCTCTTCGTTTATCTGTCCAAGATCTTTTTATCAGTTCAAAAAAAATTAATCAATATTAAAATATTTGGCACAAATACTTAAATTTGATAGATAAATACTGGCATTTAAATATTGTGAAGAATTGTAGCCCCACTTCTTAGTTAAAGTTCCCTAGCTCTGTAAGTAATTTATCAAATTCTAAAAATTTTTAAATTTTAAACAAAAATCGCACGCCTCTGGTACTAGCAAAGGCATAATTGGCAAATGTCCGACTACTCCGATCAATTTATGGAACTGCTACATTTTGGAAGGGATTATCCTCGTCGTTCGTTCCGTCTATGACGCTGAGTGGCTTTTCCACATAACAACTGCTAAGTTTTTGCTCTCGTCTGCTGTTTACAGCGCCATCTTACCGCAACGGAGAGCCGCATTTGGGTTCGTGTATCGACTAAAAAGCTTTCGCAGTGAGTACGCTTATTCAAAATTTCATTAACCCTACAACGGGCCTTGAGTGTGCAACAGCATGGTGCGGAAATATTTTTCATTCGCTTCATTGCGTATTTTATTTTATCACAAATTTAAGATATTAGCTTAATTTGTGTCAAAGACTTACCCTGGTATTCAGTCTCATTTGAGACCAGCTATACCAGTAGGGAAGAGTCACAAAAAGTTCACCAAAAATGTGTGGTGAAGACAAACGCAGATAGTCAATTGAAAAGTTGTAATGGCCGAAAGGTCAAAGCATTAAACTGCCGCTCGAGAGGGACCGAGTTCGGGTCCTCCTCGGGCGCAGAGGATGCTTTATTTTATTATTTAGGTTTTTTTATTTTTTTTGGTTAGTTGTATTTATTTTTTCTATATAATCTTCAGATTTTAATATTTAAAAGAAAAAATAGTAATTTTTTTTTTGCAAACAATTTTTATGATAGTAAAGCATTTTGGTTTATTTCCTAATGAAATTGTTGTTGAACAAATAATTAAACGCTTCATTTTCGCGTTTCTTAAAATAAAACAGAAAGCAATTATCTTTTCCTCCATATTTTTTCTCAGCTCAGAGCCAGCTGACTAATTAGTGACTTTATTTTACTCTAGAATACCAAATAGTCTCAAAATCCATATTCACCACCAAAAGGCAACCTAATTATGCTTTCAGTATGGACTGTCCAGCCTATAAAAAACATGCTCAATCAAAAAAATATAACCTCACATAGTAGGTATACGAGCGGTATTTTAGTATATAAACACGAATCGAAATGACTGGTGTTTATTATTTAAAATTAAAAATATATTTCTCCAATATCAAATTGGACTGCTGTACCATTCACCTAGCTCGAGTGATGCAGATTTCATTTGTTAAACACATAATAATATAGTCTTTATTGTCGACTTTAATATAAACAGTTAGTGGACTTATTTCAATCTTTTGCATTGCATCAAAACATGTGTAGATTTTTATACAAGAAAAGGTGATCACACTGTAACAATGATTGATCTCTTATTTACGAACAGCGAATCCATTTCTTGTGAAAAATTGGAAGAACATCGAATTACTGATCATGAAGCTATATATTTTAAAATCAAATTGGAAAAGATATTTCAGATGAGAGCTAGAAAAACTATAACTTCTTGGGAATACTATGCTAGTGATAGTCTTGTTAACATATTATGACAAATAAACTTTTGTGATATTTCGAGAACCAGAGTATTGACAATGAGGTTACGTTCTTAGGTAACATCATAGCAAATTCAATGAACACTCTATTGTATTCGAAAGAAATCAGCGAGAAACTGATGAATAAGTGGGACGATTTGGGTTATCTAACCTCAACAAACATAAACTGAGTCTGCACAACATGGCTTAACAAACAGGGGACTGGAATGACGTTTAGAAGACAACAAAATTATTATCTCACAGCAATCTGGTTTCCGTAAAAGACATTCCTTTGAAAGTGCTTTAAATTTGCTTATTGCTAATTGGAAAGAAGACTTGAGTAGAAACAAACATATTGTAGCTGTTTTCCTAGATTTGAAACGTGCTTTTGTGACAATTGACCAAAAGCTGTTACTAAAGAAGTTGTTTAGTTGTATAGGTACCGCTGGTACAGAACTAAGATGGATTGAGGATTTTATTACGAGTTATTGGTTTGATATGATTTGAAAGTCAGCAACATTGTCAGTCACTAATATTGGGCGGTCCACATCAGTTGCTTTTACTTTGTACATATTTTAGTTTAGGCTATAAGTCATACATAGATTTTAAGGAATATGTATAAGCTAAGCTTAATAAAGCTGTAAGAAATAAATTAATATGTATGTTTAATATACATATATTTAATATAAATATGTTGTTATTTGGGAAAAAATTGAAGCTTTTTAATACCAATTGACAATTTTTAAATGCTGATTAATTATTTGCACACCTCATTTGCTTTGCCAATATACTCGCATACATATTTTGCGCACAAACTTAAATTATTAATTAATTATTTGCAATAACATGAACGGTGCTGGCGGTGGATGAAGAATGCTCAGACACGAACGAACGCACGGCCGTCACAATCCAAATATATTGCGATGATTAATAATTGAAAATGGGCAAACAAACACAAAGTTATTTTATTTATACACTCAAGCAAATGTGTACTGTATGTATAAGAATTTATATAGGAAAAATATTGAAGGTATTTTAGTCTGTAAGTCAATGTGACTTAATTTTTTCAAAACATTTCATTCTACGATAAATAAAACGTGCGATTTCGACCGAGGCTACAAGTAAATTCCTCTGTTTCATGACACATTAAATGAAATTTCCGTATGACGAATGATGCTCAAGGAAGAAATTTTTATATTTATTGTTTTGTAACTAAATAAAAAGAGAGTATTTAATTCACTTAAAACGAGGAAATCAGGATTTGTAGAAGAGAAGCGGGAAGAAAATTTCTTCCATGTGAAATACATATATATCATATAGATACATATGTATGTGTGTGTGTGTATGTGTAAACCGCAGAGGTCGAAAATAACCCTCTCCTCTATGAAAGTGGACTATATCAAAATTTTCGTAACTTCTTCGGGATTTTCGGAATCTTCGAGACTACTTTGGGTTCTCAGGACTATATCGGGATCTTCGGAAGTATGGCCCCAAAGATGCCGATTTAGTCCCGAGAAACCCGAAAATCCCAAAGTGGTCTCGAAAATCGCGAAATATTCCAAAAATCTCCAAGTATTCCCGAAGATTCCGAAAATCCCGAATAGTCTCGAAATAGTCCCAAAAATCCCTATATAATGCCGAGTGTCCCGAAAATCCCGAAATAGTACAAAAATCCCTAAGTAGTCGTGAAGACTCCAAAAATCTCGAAGAAGTCTCGAAATTCCGAATAAGTTCCGAGAATCCCGAAAGTCCCAAAGTGCTTTAATTAATTTTTTGGCTGAAACTAACTCAAAATACATATGCTAAATTATAATAGCACCTATTTAATTCTGCTATATTTGTATATATGTATGTACGAAAAAATGCTTAATATAATAAAACAAAATTAAAAAGTAGCTTATTTTTCAGTGTATCATATTATGAATGTGCACCCTTTCTTCTTTGTCATAAATGTTCGCACATTTATGTGTGTATGTATATGTCGTGCAAAAAAATGCCTAACGCTTTGCTTCCACGTATATTTTTCTGTCTTTCAATAACCCACAAATTAGGGCACTTAAATTTAAAAGTCCTTGCCAAAGTGTCTTTGCCTAAGAGAAATTTAAGCAGTTTATGGATAATCCACATAGGAAAACACAAAAAGAATCGCACAGAGAGATTTGGCACGGTGAGAAACACATTTTGCTTGGGAGATTTGTGTTTGTGTCTTTGATAAACACCATAAAAAATAAGTGGAGAGGGTTATTTTTGATCTCTGGTAAATCGTAACTACTTTTCACCACTGCCGTTAGGCAAAATATCCTTACCTTGTAGCACAAACTAGATTGAATTCGATTCTGATTACCTAATCAAATGTTATATCGAAATATGCGCACATACATTCATACACACATTATATATTATATTTTTAAAATGTGCACTCTGATATCATCTACATACATACATACATACATAGGTATTTTGGCTAACATTCGCCGGTGCTGAAGAAATTTTTCGTTACAAAAATCTCAACCAAGAAAAATTTATTTTCCAATTCAGTTTTTCAGCATTATTCGCATCAACTTTTATTAAGGTGCAAAGAGATATATTAAAATTATAAGCAACACATGTGTATATACATACCTACATACATACATATGTATGTGTGTATTTTTTTCCAAGTGTTTAGTGTTGCCAGATTTGAGGGAATTTATTGCTTTGCATTTCTGTGTTCGTAAGCAATAGTGACAAACTCCAAATGCTCTCTCGCATCTTTTGAGACAGGATAAAGCCTAACGCAACCGATTCACTCAAAATCTCGGGATTTCGTTTACCAAATAGTATATTTTTTTACTGAAAGTGATGTAGTAGACGAGTTCTGTTTCAGCTTGTGGAAGCAATCTGCTGAAATGAAGTGGCATCTCTTTTCTGCAAACATTTTTATGACTGCACATGTACATATATACAAATATACATTCTTATAAATACATATGTACATACATATATCGTAGCAGTGAAATTCATAAAATCCGTGGATCCGACAACTGAAAACATCTTTGCTACGAACTGTTGTCATGGTTGCCTTGCTTGTTAGCGCACTCAATGTGGATGTAGGTGTATCACTTAGGTTAATTTCCAACATATTTTTAGAAATGGAATTTTCGAAATGTTATTTTTCTCGCTTCAAATGCTGAGTACTCAAAAATGCAACAACTACGAATGGCAGAAATTAAAAAAAAAAATTATACATATACTATACAAACACATATTTATTTAAGCGAATACTCATACGATTAAGGATAAAAAAAAATCCGTGAGAAATTAAAATCGAAATATATATTAAGTCCTAAATACCGAAACTACTTCTAAGGAATAACCAAATTACATAAAGACTATAAACCTAATACGTAAAACAGATTTTTTTTTAGTAAGAGATCGCCCAAAAATGTCTTCCTAGTTCTTCTTCTAGTTCTTGTAATATTCAGTAAATGTAAAGGCAGTTTTGAAACCTCACTCGTGGGCCACTCAAGTAAGTAATCTAACCATGATTGAGTTTTTGCTAGAAATCTAAAAATTTATTAAGTCTGGTCTATTTTTTCTTTTCTGATTGCGAAGAAAGTTTTAAGAACGTATTTTATCAAAAAAGAAAAAATAAATAAATAAAATGAATAAGCAAAATGTATTTCCAAAAAATTTTTGGCCATTTCCATGCAAAAATAAACGTTTTTGGCCGTTTTCGATAATTTTTGGATGTGTTTTTGTGTGAAAGCGGTACTAAATATTTGTCGGATCGCAAAAATAATGTCAAATTCGTATTCCCCGCATCAAAAACTCCTCCAATACAATTTTCAGAGCTATCGAAAATCGTGAAATTTCACTAAAAAATTGTATTTGATATTACACGATCAAATGACCTAACCTAGAAAAATTACTATCACCACTGAATTTAGCGTACCGGAATTGAGGGAGGTCGTTGGGCTGTCCATTTTTTCGACTAGCACAGTGTTATTAAATGCAAATACACTTACGCAAAATTCATTGTATTTAACACTAGAAAGGCTGAAAATCGGCATACATAGAAAGACGGGGATACGCTATACCTTGTGGAAAAAATCTCTAATGTTGAATTGGTGCGCTTCTACGACATTTAGACCCAGTACTGGATCTTTTGCATGCAAACAACTGGTGAATTTCACTTGCTCCCCGCTGCATCCCGTTTTCGATAGTTCGAACAAGTCCTAAATTCTATTCCGAACTAGTTCTAAAATCGACAAACGAAAGAAAATGTACCATGATTTTTCAATCTTTTTGGTTCGTCTGTATGCCCCCTTTTTCGATAGTTCCGAACCAGTTCTAAATTAGTCACCTTAGATATAGATTTCTAATGGAAAAAGTGAAATAAAATAGTTCTTTTAAAGGCACCACATTTCGCCGATTTTGGACTGGTAGGGACTGGTAGGGTAGCCTGGTTCATTTTTGGCGATTAAGATCTATTACGGAACAAGAAATTTGATTCACTTGTCCGCGGTTTTCTTGCAGGGTATGTATGTATATGACCCAAATGCCTTAAAATAAATTTTATTAACAAAAATTTATAATTTCATTAAAAACTGCTTATTCATTTTATAAATAAAATAAAATTTAAAAGTGCATTTTTATTTTCTTATTTTAGTAACAAAAAGGTAACTTTAATATACATGTTTTGCCAATGGGGTAAAATAACCCCTATCCGTCTTTTTAGGTAGTTGTACTATTTATTTAAGTTTGAAACACATCAACAAAATAGGAATGCTTTTAATTAAAATTTTATGCGTTTTGAACAAAAATACCGAAATACTAATTTAAAAAACTAACTGGCCGTCAAATATGAAAATGGGTGAGATGACCCCTGTCCGTCTTTGCAGTGTTAAATCAATTTGTAGGTAAATATTTTAACATATGTACCAGGTAATAAGTTAACAGTAAAAATATATACATATTATTAAAACGAGCTTTCTAAGTATGAACCAAATCGGACCATGAATACGAGTTCTCCAAATGTCCCGACTCCTGCGCCGCCTAGCGGATTATTTCATATTGCATTGCCATCGGGTTATGGGGAAAGTTTGAAGTCTCAAATCTCTAGCTCATCGGGAAGTTGGTAAAATATACATACATTGCAAAATTCCAGGACATAAATACATACATATTTATATATGTATGTTTAAGTGAAGTTAAATAAAAGCTTGTAAAAATCAAAGTATTAATTTTCTCTTAAAACATTATTGACCTACATCCATAAATATGAAAACATATAAACTTCTTATATACAACTTACATATACATATATATATATATGGGTATTTGTAAAATCGTAATTTTGAATGTATTAACGTATATGTTAAAGAAGTTGTTTTGATACGTTTTTTTTTTGTCAAAATCATGACCAAGAAGCTTACATATCGCGGGCTTATTTTCAATACCCTCTATCTGCAATTTTCACAAAAACTACTTTGTGATATTAGAACCCATCTGGGACTTACTTGTCATTACTGATGTTAGCCCAGCTGAGTGTTTGGCCCAGCTTCTCCTCCAAGTGGTGGTGTTCGTTTTGATGTTGTCACACCAATATAGGGAACTACAGTTGTGCGCCGCCGCGAACGGCAAATGGAATTTATAAATGATACATATTTTGTTCTAGTGAGCTACTGGTAATCGGTACAGCTATAAAATTACACAACATAGAAGAAGAGGTAGCGGTCATTTCTGCATACTTATTTTGTAAGTCCACTTTTTTTTTAAATGTTAGTTCAAGGGTTTTAGTTAAAGGGTATGGATGTTAAATTACAGTCGGCTGTTTAGTGTTTTCGAGTGCATCTGCTAATCGGAGAGAGGCTCTTTTCCAATTAGGGATCTGACATTTCAAGCGCATATCCTTTAGTCATAGCCAAATTTGAAAACGTGCTTAGCTGATCCCACCAGAGGTTTAGTATTCTTTTTCGCTGGAACTTTAACGCTTGCAAAAAATCTGGACCTCAATTAAAGGACAGTTAGAGAAATCAAATACAAAGGCCTTCCATAGAAAAAGAAAATTGTAAAGGAACGGGGGTAAAATAAAGGAGCATCCTTCAAAATAAAGCACGGATGGTCACTTATTGCTATTTACTACTATACATACCAACGTGATTACGAAAGTATGCAAATAAGGATGTATCTATCGGGTCTATTTTTAAAAAGTTATTAAATTTATTTCATTTATTTATGAGAGGCTTGTGTTATTTTTACTCTACGAAAAATATTGTCAGCATCACCTTCGTCATCATCATCATTATCTCATTTCTAAAATTTTACTTCATTCTCATGCTAATAATACCCAGTGGGAAAATGTAATGTAAAGTAATCGAAAAAATAATCAGTAAAACATTAGAACGCTGATTACATAGCTAGCAGTAATATTATCGAGCACTCTTAAGAAATACATTATATTATTTATCACGCATGTAATGCATTACTACTTTTCCGACTGGGATCCACTCGCCGCTAGTAATAATAAAGCTTTAAGGTAGAAAACAAATTTCTAACCCCACGGAAAGACGTAAAATCTGTCCATAATTTGATGAGTAAGCGCCTAAACCGCCGTGGTCGAGCGGTTAGAGGTGCGCCTTTGCACTCCGTAGGTCCATGGTTCGATCCCTGGCGCGAGCCACATAAAAAGAATTAAAGTTTATTTTTACCAGCGGTCGCCGCCCCCCGGCAGACAATGGCAAACCTACGAGTGTATTACTGTCATGAAAAAGCTTCTCAGAGAACCCATTGGCCGTTCGGAGTTGGCGTAAAACCGTAAGTCACTCATTTTTGTGTGACAACATCAAGGCGCACACCACAAATTGGAGGAGGAGAAGTTCGGCCAAACACCAAAGCGTAAGCACCAAATATTTATTTATTTTTAAGCGCCAAAGCCAAAGAAATAGAATATAAAATAAATTAATGTTTACGAGTACATTAGAAGCAAATTCTCAGCACTTATTGTTAGTATAAGTTGCTAGATTGTGTGGTGTGTATCTATAATACATACATACACACACCGTAAAAACTACTTTGTAACCGTGTGCCACGATATCGAGAAAATACATTTTTCTTCGCACTCAGGTGAAATGTGTGGAAAATGTTTATGAAAAAATCCAAAATTTTCGTCGCTAAAAATATCGAATACTTTTGTTTGCGTTTGTATTGGTCGCCCAAGCAGAATGACCAGTGGTTTTTATTTACTCGCGCTCCGAATCGATTGCTTGTGTATGTATGCAGGTGTACCACACATTTATGTACATATATATATATTGTCGTTTAAAGTACAAAACCGCCTAACTGACATTTGCTGCCAAAAATCGGATTTTCGCACACAAGCTCTTGGCTCAATCCTTATCCATTCGTCCTGATATAGACTAGCCAGAAAGGCGATTGCTTTATAAAAAAGAGAACCATTTTGAAATATGGGTGTTTTTGCTCTGTCTAGTAAATAATTTATGCAACCTCACATAAGCGGTTTTGCATTTTGTTGATACGCGGTTTTGTACTTTAAACGACGATATGTATGTATATATACATAGATATACATAGATACGCAATCACATGATTGAGTTAATTTTTCCTTTGCTCTAAAGAATATGCGAAAGAAAATTTTAATTCCTTGCGTTTATGTGGAAATTTGAGTGAAAATTTGGCTGCCAAGTTTTTCATGTAAAATGTGTATTTTTGCATATGTATGTGAGTGTATATAAATGCATATATACATACGAATGTTTGTATGCATACGCATTTATTGTAGTAGATAATATTTTTTAATAATTATTTCTTCTTTATTTATTTGCAATTATTTCAAATACTTCGAGCGTTTCCATAAGCAACGAACGAGGGCAATAAAAATCTTTAGTGGTAGACGTGCCGTGGGTTGTATACCTGATATTTTGTACTTATTTATATGTAAAACAGAGTAAATTATTTAGAAAACCCGATTTCAAATACATTTTGAGCACATTCATGGTGTGCCTGAAACAACTCCAAATAGTGAAATTGAAAGTTTGTTGATTTTTTTTTTAAATATTGCACAGAGATTGATACTTGCATTTATGCGGTTTTTGTTACATATTGAACCATGTTTTTATTAAAAAATAATTAAACAAATAGTAAAAACTTATTAATAAGTGAGTGTCGAAAAGTCATGATAACCGCTATATATGTATATTGCTTTTTATTCAATTCCCAGATACCTCTTATAGACAATTGAGAAATAAGAAATTCAGGCCGCATTTATAAATTTTTGAACGCATCTCAACAAATCGTTTTTTTTTTTTTTTTTTTGCTAGTGGAGCATATCTCTTGTGGGAGACTTAGAGCTTTCTGTCTCCATTTTGGAGTCGCCATATTAATATTTACATAAGTGCAAAGATCTTTGAAAATAGAAACTCCAGAGGCTAAACGAGTTAGCATTCAAATTTTTCTTTGTTGTAGTTGGGGCTCGATCGACATGCTCCTAAATGCCGCCATATTGAGCCTCGAATGTACGTAAATTGTATTTGAACGGAGATACCCTAACTTTTTTATTGATTTATTTATTTATTTATTTATTTATTTAGAAATCAATAAACAATCGTTCTTACTGACTACTTACTGCTAAGGAACTAACCATTTATAAAAGACTAAGGTAATCTATAAAACACAATTTAATTGAGCAGAAAAGCACAGTTTAGATAGTGAAAAATCAAAGTCAATAGAGTTCGAGACCTCATTGAGTTCACGAAGAGAACGGGCTATAGGTGCATTACACGCATAGTTAGTTCTGAATCTGTCTAGATGGAATGGAAATTTACTACGTAAAGGCCTGGAAGGGACAGAAAAGTGAATCCTTTCCAAAAGAGAAGAACAGTCAGTTTCTCCTATAATAATACCAAACAAAAAAAGACAGCGACAAAATCGATTTTCTAGTCTCTAGCGGTTTAAGATTAATTAGAAGCAATCGGGACTTATAGGTCGGGACGGGATCAGAGAAACTCAGGAAGAGAGAGCAAACTTTAGAAAAATTTTTTGTACACGCTCAATTCTGTCGATGGAAAATTGATGGTAAGGTCTCCAAATAAACGCAGCGTATTCCAAAATAGAACGGACAAAGGCAGTAAATAGCAACTTACGGGTATACGGGTCCGTAAAGTTTGAGCTACTTCTTCTTATGAAGCCAAGAACGGAGTACGCTTTAGATAGTATAAAGTCTATATGACTTAAAAATGTAAAACGCGCATCAAAAGCAACACCTAGATCCTTGATTTCTTCAACTGGTTGAAGTATATTCTATAACATGTAGGAAAAATGTTAGGTGTTTTCGAATAGGTGAGCTTGAAGCATTTGTTAATGTTAAGCGATAGACTAGAGACACTGCACCAACTAACTAATTTATCAACATCGACCTGAAGTTTGTGTAAATCTTCGGAGTTAGAAATAACAGAATATATTTTTAAATCATCAGCGTATAGAAGGAAGGTAGCAAAAGAAAAACAGCTACTAATATCTTTAATAAATAAAACGAAAAGCAAGGGACCTAGCGGTACCCCAGAGGACGCAATAAAAGGTGCAGAGGTGACACCATTAACAGAAACTACACAATGTCTATTACTTAAGTAAGAACGCAGCCAGCTTAAAAAAAAAACTGAATGGAAGCCTAGATATTCCAGCTTATTAAATAAAAATGTATGCGATACTTTATCGAACGCTTCGAAAAATCTGTATAGATGCAATCGACTTGATACCCTGCTGAGAACGCTGCAATACAGTATTCAGTAAAAACAACATCATTTTTTTACCACTTTTGAAAAATGGAGTAACAACTGTCCTTTTCCAATCATCGATAAAAATACCGGAGGCTAACGATCTGTTAAAAATTAACTTGAGAGGCAGAGTGAGAGCAGAACAACGTTTGAGAAGCACAACTGACTGTCCATCATCATCCGTTTTTGTGGAGGGTTTAAGGGCTAAAATACCCTTCCCAATATCTTCCACTGACAAACTTAAACAGCCAAAATTCAGGGACGAGATATCTTTAAAAGAGCGAGAGCAGTTGGAGCCAGATTCATCACTAACAAAGTTTGATTTAAAGAAATCCGCAAACAGGTTCACCACTTCGGAGGCACTGGTAGCTAGTTTATCGTCCAGAAAGACAGCAGATGGAACCCCAGAACTAGACTTCCTGGTTTTAATGTATTGCCAAAAAAACTTAGGGCTAGATCTAATACTGCATTCTACACTTAAAATATAATTCTTATATAGAAATTTGTTCAAACAATTGAACTTTTTTGACTAATGTTCGGTAACCTGAGGATACTCCCGCAGGCTTCTTTTTCAATAAAACTGTCCAGATGCGTTATGGCTATCAAGATTCAAAGCACATTTGTTGGCGATGTGCGTATGGCTTCCTTGGGTTTATTGGTGTAGGTCCGCTCCTCGACGAAAGCCACAAGTGTCTGCAAGTTTTCGAGCAAGTTGGTTATACAATTTTCATAATCCTATCGTGTTGTACTCGCGGGTATTGCTGGTCTATACGCCTTTAGTAGATGATATACGTTTTTGCCGCTTTAGGTATGAAGACCATTTTTTCTCTCCATTTTCTGATATGGATAATATGCTATGCTACAGCGCGACTGTGGACTTGAGATACATTTTTATCATTTTCTAGATTTAACTAAGAAAGTATATGTATTTACATACATACATACATATGTACTTATTTTAAAACCCACTTTTTGTTAGTAAAATAACGTAGAGCCATTGCGTACCATTCATCAAATTCAAATCCTCAACTTCTGGTCATTTGCCAGCCGTACAGAAGCATAACCTTTCTGCAGATTTATGAATTTTTCAGAACATCGACTAAAAATAAATTCAAAATGCTACAACAACAACGAAAACCATTTCAGCAACAACAAGATTTCATATGGCCTGCGTCCATGCAACCATTTCCTAGCGAATATTCGTATATCACACCCAACCAGACAGACGCCTCTACTCCTTGCCATCGCGGCAATCATCTGCCGCTTACGCTAATTACAGGTAAAAATGTCAATTGCTCAATATATGTAGTCCACGTCAAGATGACCGACTTGACCCGAGCGCATTAGCCACCAAAATACTCAATTCGTATGGCAAGTATGTACGTTAGCAGCTCGTGAAATGGAAAAACGAATAATTCGAAAATGGAATCGGCAACAACGACGATTCGAACAGTTTCCACGCTCGTCTTGCGCCCTGCGTCTACTCACTGCAATTAACACTTACCGAGGACAGCTGGTGTGAGTGGAGCGTGAAAAATTCAATAAAAACACATACACGTACACACTTAATTTTCGTACGCCTAGTCCGTATTCAAAAAAGCTATGAGCAAGAAAATTGTCTGCCCAAGTGTGCCTGTATAATGCCTAACGGTACACATAGTCCACTCAAATACGGCAACAAGAACAATCAGCAACACTTGGACACACACACACACACACACACACACGTCCACAGATCGCCGACGAGAAATTCCCACTCGAAAATAATTGCAACGTCTCGTCGTCGTTGGGGTAGAAATAGACGAAAAGATCGGCTGCCAGCGCCAAATTTACGAAATACTCTTTATTCGAACGACACCGGGATCTCTTGTTCAGTAGATCACCAGCCTTTCTCCGACGTTTATTACGAATTATTCGGTGACTCGGTGACAACTACAACTTTTGTGTGTGGAGTGCGAAATAATTTCTGATTTAGTCTCACACCTACAAAATTTTTGTTACTGGAGGATAACAACTGCATTGCAGGGAAATCGAAATTTTTCCACACAACAACAACCAGACACAAAACGCGGGGGCGCGAACGAACTGTTCACCTGAGTGAAAAACTTAAAATAAATAATAATTTTCATTATTCATTAATTAATTTTATAAATTAAATTTACAACAAAAAAAAAACACAAAAAAAGTAAAATGTCCTCGTCGCAAGCAGTACGCTCATCGAAATACTCGTATAGGGCCACCTCAACTGGACCGAGTGGAGCTGATATCTCCATTGAATACAGCTCTGATTTGGCCGCCCTCTCCCGTTTGGAGGTAAGACACGCGTCGAAAACGGAAAGGAATACATATAAGAAAACGAATAAAGAGACAAGTAAAAAATAAAGAATATTGGATTAATGAAAAATCAATTCAAACTCGAATTGAAGCTAAACTGAAAATCTAAAATGTATACAAAAAAAAAACACTTTCAAAACTCTTTAGAGCGAAATTTGTGCAAAAATGTTTTTTGTAATTCAAGTGTCCAACTGATCCTCGAGCCTTTCTTCGTACATTCGGCTATTTTCGGCACAGTGGTGTGAAAAGAAACCTGAAATTTGAAAATTTTGCTGCAAAGCAAAGCGAAAAATGTGCACGCGCGGATTTGTAGACTGAAAAAAATCGAACAAATATAAGAAGGTGCATATGTATTACTAAAATTATGTACTCTTAAATGTATATATGTACATATGTATATGCTTATGTACTCTATACGAAGGTACGCATATGCTAGACGAATTATGTAATAAAACGAAAAACGCCAAGCAGAGTCGCTGTGAAATATGTGCGCGTATATTTTTGGTACGCGAAAGAGTTAAAAAAAGACGCAGAACTTTGTATGTATGTATATATTTAGGTAGATGTACATAGATACATGTGGCTTATTTTAAAAAGTAGTACATAAAATACATCAAAAGGAAACTGGTGACTTGTGAAAAGGATTGTATATAAAAAAAAACATAGTTTGCATACATAACTGTTAAAATAATCAAAAACAAAGAAGCCGAAAACAAAATTTTGTGCTAGTGTGCAAAAAATAAATTTCATAATTCACTTCGCGCGCGCGTCAATTTAAAAAAATAAATAAGAAATAAATAAAAATATCCTTAATAATGTGAGCATTTCAAATTTCGCTTTACTTGCAGGATAAAATCCGTTTGCTCCAAGATGATCTTGAAGCCGAACGTGAATTGCGCCAAAGGGTGAGTATCGGGTGAGGGCTGGGAGTTACAGACGCATTTTAACATAGTCCTTTTGCTTCGAAAATAACAGAAATTCACATTCACATCTTGTATGAAAATTGCGCATAGCATACATATGTATTTACATATGAGCCTAATATTTTTGGGACATCGGTATTCTTAGATCATCTATTATTTTAAACCTGGTTAGGTTAGGTTAAGCTATAATAGCCGCCCTCAACTACATCCTTTGTCAAACTTAAGTCCGACAGATTGTAAAAAAAAAAGTATTGATGCAGACATCGCCGGCTGAGTTAAGCTCAGGCATTACACCGACAGCGAAATTTTTTACGTTCTCGATTTCTACGACGCATCGTCCTTACAATTTTGGCTGTAGTTGTTTCAAAAGAAGAACGGAGCCTATACCTGTCATTACTCAATTCTGGCTAGATGTGTCTAGCTACTCAAGAAGTTGATTCTTCCAGGCATCTTTGTTGCCGGTCGTTGTTGTCGAATAAACTACGAGAAAACTCTCAGTAGACTTGGATTTGAACGAAATTTCCACATTAAATTTCACCAAAACTCAAATTTCTTGCCAAATTCCTTCTAAACGCCGCTACACTTTCACATTCGAAAACAATGAAGAATTTGCAAAACGAACAGCTGAAAAGTAAGCGAAAGTGGATTGCACACAAAAAGTGAATTGCAAGAAAACAGTTCGGCCACAAAATCGATGTGGAGCCACAAACACTTGGCTAATTATAAATTACCCTTGCGTGTCGCTGCGAGTGATAATGATGTGCATTGAACTTCAATCGCATGGGGCTTTCAATCGGCTGGGGACGTTGGGTTGCGGGATGGGGGATGCATGGCATGCGACCGATAATGAGCGGAGATTTTGATTGAAAGCTACCAAATAGGCGCACGGCAGAAGCAACCGGCAGCAAAAAGTGAGGAAAACGAGCGCAAGTAAAAGAAGAAGTTACAAAAATGCCACAAACAAAGCGTAGGATAAATAAAAAGTAAGGTGAAATGCAACAAAACATAGGTACATACATACATACATACATATATAACGACATACGAAAGTAAAGGCAAATGGAAGAGGCGGCAGGCAATAAAATGTGTGCATGCAAAATATGCAGCAAAGCAGCTACATACATACGCGCGATTCCCTGTTGCTCATACGCAACGTTGTACCCGCGCAGCCAAGGTGCCAAGGAGGAAGTCAGCGTTGGAATGCAACGCGAAGAAAAATTAGTTACACTCCGCCATGGATGCACTGAAGAATGGGAATGGGAATGGGAATGGGAAGTGTTGCGTGGCGTGGCGTTGCGACAAATTTAGAAAACACTCCTGGCCTGGGTGAGCCCAAAATGCGGCAGACATCATTGCAGCCTAACAGGAATGCGAGCAATTTTCTTGATTTTATCATCGAAAAAGTTTTGAAATCTTAGCAAAGTTTCAATAAATCCACTTCGCTCATAAACAGCTGTTGTCAAGCCACCAAGCGCCACAGAGCACAAAAAAAATAAAAATAAAAGGAAAAATAAAATAACTCACACACACACACACATACACACCCAAACCCAAATGAATCGCCTCCGCATGTGTTCGCAGCACTCGAAAACAGCACAAAATGGCC